>NC_041387.1:266974569-267154630 GCF_002162155.2 Triticum dicoccoides
CAGCCACACGCGGGCAAGCACGCACGGGGGCGCGGTTGGGCGCAGCCGGTCGTGGCCGAGCGAGGCGGTTACGCGGCCAAGAGAGGAGCTGGGCACGGACGGCATGACGAGGTAGGCCGCAGCCAGGTCATGGCCGGCGCGGGGCGGCCAGGGCGCTATCCGTGGCGTGGGGGATGCATCAGAGAGGCCCGTGAGGCGCGGGCGGCGCGTAGTGAGCAGGAACGCCTAGCGAGTGCGGGCACGACGTCTAGCAGTGAGGACTACGGCCTAAACTGAGGGAGAATCAAAGGGGAATCGAACAAGGGCCTCACCACGGAGGCACACGGAGGCCGTCGACAGCTTAGGAGCGCAGAGGACGGATCAGGGTGGCGGAGCCGCGGTGGTCCGAGGAGGACGACGACGGCGTTCCGGCGCTGCAGTGCTCCCGTCTCCAACGGGTTGCACCAGTGGACGAGGCGGTCCGCGGCGAGGCGGACGGGCACGGTGATGTCGCGCGAAGGACGCGGTGGTCGCGTCAATGGCGAGCGGTGGCGGCGATGATGCGTTGGGAGAGGAAGGGGAAGGGGATCTGGACGAGGGGCTAGGCGGAGGGGAGAATGAGGAGGGACCCGTCAGGGTTAGGGTTTGGGGATGCCCTTATCCACCGGGGGAAACGACGGGGAGGCGCGGGATGGCTGCCACGGCGCCATCGGTGGCCATGGCGCCGGTGGATTATTGTCACAATCCCCTTGTGTGAACAGAGAAGGGAGATGAGGGCGAGCTGGGCTGGGCTGTGCAGGCCCGCTAGGTAGATGGGCTAGGTGGCCCAAGGGAAGGGGGCTTTGTTTTATTTCTATCCTGTTTCGTTTTCTTTTTCCTATTACAACTTTTCTGTTTTATTTAATCTCCGTGATTTTTATTCTAACTAAAATACAAAACTAGTTTCAAAAATAGTATCACTATTTATACCTTTGCCACATAGTTTAGTACTCTATTAAATTAATTTGATATTTTAGAAATTATAAAAAGCATCTTATTAATTAATATTTCCACGGTTATAAACATTTTAATGCGTTTAAAACTTTTATAAAAGTTTGGTTTCACCACCAATAATACTTATGAATTATTTACCATATCTTGCACATTTTATTTTTGGCATTTGAAAACTTTTGAATTTGACTTTATTTCAAATTTGAATTCGAACCGGTTTCGAACCAACGCGGGTTTAACAACTGTAGTCATGATGACGTGGCATCATTAGCAGGGAATTATTGTAGCTTAATTATCCGGGCGTCACAAGCACCAGCTGCTGAAGACAATCCGGCTGCATCAGCCGATGACGAACGTCAAGAAGAACGTGTCCCTACTCCCCCAATTCCTGAAGAAGTTGTTCACGATGTGAACGTGTCTGTGCCTGACCCTCCAGCTCAGCAAGTGGAGGTTGAAAAAACTTGAGGCTGCCACCACCAACACCAATGAAGCCGATGACATAGTCATGGCTGAAGCAAATGTGGAGCCTGTACCAAGCCCCACACCAGAAGCCAATGCTGAAAATGCTCCTGAAGCTTCTGATGTGCAGCCCGAAGCCACTGTTGCTGCCACTGCTCCTGTTCCATCACCAAGGCCCTATACAATTGAGCAAGCATACAACCATGGCGAGCTAATCACCGTAAGATGGCCCGTTCTGGTCCCTCCGCCTACTGTCTCTGGTCCTCAATTTGACTATCACATTGAGCATAGGCCTCAGGTCCAGAAGCCAAAGCCAAGACTGCCAAGGTTTCCAGGTACTGCCACATCTGTCGGGTCCTTCAATGCAAATGGCTTCAAAAGCCACAACACATTCTTTGACAGCTCAAAGAACCCCTACACGAAGCCAAGAATATCATCAGATCGATTCTGGAGTCATCAGCAGTGAAGCTATTACTCCTGTGTTATGTATGATCAAGGGCGCATTTTCCCTCATATGCACCTCGACACTGAAGCCATTGCTGGGCTGCCCTGCTTAGAAGAAGCACTTGACTGCTTTCGTGATGCTGGTCTGCTCAGTTTTGTGACAGACAAAGAACATTGGAATGAAGAGCTATTGCTTCAATTCTATGCTACATTCCACATTCGCGGTTATAACAGAGATACGAAGACATGGGTTCTCGAGTGGATGACAGGAAATGTTCATCATGAAGCCAAAGCTCTTGACATCATTGAGCTTACAGACCTATCCACTCCCGGAGAGCTCTATGAACCTGGTTGTCAAAACCACCGGAATGCATTGGAGAGCATCTTCCATAAGCCTGAACCCAATATGAGCCAGATGTTGAGCATGATGAAGCCTTTGCCACGTGATGCTGAATATCCAAAGGAGTTCTTTGTTGATGACCTTGAGTATCTGCCGCGCACCATATATCACATCATCAGGCGGACTCTATGGCCTATCAAAGGACATTCATCAGCTGCAAAACTCGAAGGAGCCATGAAGACATTGGTCTTTTACATCCTCAATGGCATCAGCTTCAATGTGCAAGATTTCTTCATCAGGCAACTGGCTGCATGTGGATCTGATCTCTTCGGACTGAAATTCTATGCTCCATGGGTCATGCGCCTCATCAAGCAACACTCTGTTGTCAACTATCAACCATCTGCTCGCAATCATGTGATCTTCCTACCAGAGGTTGATATGTCAGTTGAAGCCATACACCCTGAACCTGCCAAGAAGCCTCTTTGTATTCAGAATGCTAAACATCAAAGCTTCACTCAGCCTATGGAAGGAGTCCAAGCCGTCACGCGTGTCTATCCGATGGCTGGAAGCATTCATCTACCTCATCGTGAATCTACTGAAGCTACTGCAAGCACAATTGCTCAAAGGCCTCAAAAGCGCTCTCGGGTCCTAAATGACCGAGAACTTCTTGTGGCCCTGCATCAGAAGCAAGATAAGCATCATTTTTGGCTCAAGCGTCAGATGCAAAGCCTCTTGGTGGATGTAAATCGCATTCGAAACCTTGCCACCAAGAATGCATTTGTCACTCACGAAACTTGTCGGCGATCATGGAAGAGTTTGACCCTGCTCAGTGCTGAAGCTGATCTTCAAGACGATGGCTTCACTGAAAGATTCAAGTTTGACTCCACTCCTCCACGGAATGCTGTCCTACGAAGAACTCCATCTCTTGAAGACTCTGATTGTTCTTCCTCCGCGGCAACTGTCAATGCCAATGTCATCGATGATGAAGACGATGCTACTTCACCGCCCCCTACTTCTACACGCATCGACACTGCACCAAGTTCGTCTGCACCGCCAAACGACAACGACAACCCTGCTGCTTCAACTACTCCTCATGAGGATGAGTAGATGCTCTATGTCTTCAAACCTTTTTGGTCATTGCTGACAAAAGGGGGAGAAGCATATGAGTTGATAGTCTTCAAGCGGGTTCATAAGGGCGGTTGCTTTATATTTTTGCCTAGTGCTTACAACTCTTGCTTTTGATACACTTCGTTCTTTGAGTTGTAACACTTAAACTTGATGGTCGTCTGCTACTTATTTGCGTTTCCACATGCGATGATAACTTCCGCACTTAGATCATTCTGCAGACGTCCATTTTTCATTATGCATGTCATTCTCTTAGCTATATCATTTCATGCATGGTGAATTATCTTCATAAGTTGAAGAGGATCTCCACAAGTATAACCTGCCATGTGCATTTGCATTCCAAAAGCAAATTATTTATATGCACATCTTCAGGGGGAGCCCTTGCCACTTATGAAGACAATACGCTATCCTTTACAATTTCACATAATTCTTTCCCGTTGAAAACTTCAACCAGTTTGTCATCAATCACCAAAAAGGGGGAGATTGTAAGTGCATCTAGTGCCACCCCTAGTTGGTTTTGGAGTATTGACAACAAAGTTGGTTGAGGGACTAATGCGTTTGTGAGAATTGCAGGATAACGCAGGTAGTGTCCCTCATTGATTCGCTTTACCTACCGGAGATGACCCCTAAAAATGTATGAAGACATTGAAGACAATGGTGGTGTGTGAAGATATTCATACTGAAGTCTATGACATGAGAAGACATTGAGTGAAGACTATGGAGCGCGAAGACTGAGTCGTTTCGTTGTTTCCTTTTCTTCTTTGTTGAGTCATAGGAACCACCGTACTGTTAAGTGGGGTCCAAGTGAACTAAGTCAGAGTGACTGAAGTGATGCTCAACCCAAATCCTATGTCTTCGAGCGAAGACAATGAGAGCAAATCTTATCCAGAGCTGGATGAGTCAGCTTTGCTTGTAGACCAAGTAAAGTTGCCGTGTGTGTTTGAAATCTGACTGTTGGAACACGTGTCAGTTCCTTAGTGACCCAGGGTCATTTCGGACATATCAGGTCGGGTTGCCTCGTGGCTATAAATAGCCCACCCCCTACACCATAAATTGGTGGCTGCTCAGAGTTAGTTTATGGCTTTTGTCGTTTTGAGAGCAACCCACCTCGAAGCCTTTGAGAGAGAAATCCTTGCGAGGACAAAGCCCAAACACCCAGAGCCAAAGAGTGTTAGGCATCACTGAAGTCTTTCTGTCTGTGTGACCTGAAGACTTATTACACTTGAGGACTGTGTATCCTCCAGCCGGTTAGGCGTCGCGTTCTGAGCATCCAAGAGTCATTGTGGATTGCCGGGTGAACAAAGTCTGTGAAGGTTCAGAAGTCTACCTTGAAGACTTACCAGAGTGATTGGGCGAGGACTGTGTGTCCTTAGCTCAAGGGGGATAAGGTGAAGACACGGTCTTCTGAGTTGAATCTCAGCCTCCCTAACCAGACGTACAGTTGTCACAGCAACTGGAACTGGTCCAACAAATCCTGTGTCTTCAACAAGTGACTGGTTCTATCTCTTCCCTCCTTTACTTTGAGTTTGTCTTCGTGAAGTCATTGCTTATCTGTCTTATCTGATTGACTTCATTGCTTGACTGCTATTGTTGATTGGCTTCATACTATCTTCCATCCTGATCCTACTACCTAGCTGCTATTAGTCTTCGTACGTTAACACTATTGCATACTTGACCATGGCTTGCTTGTTGTAGTTTATCTTCCGCTGCATATCAATTAGGTCATTTCTATTGTTTGTCTTCGAAACTTCCACGTTTTGAAGAATTTGATAAAAATCGCCTATTCACCCCCCTCTAGTCGATAACTAGCACTTTCTTGATCTCTTATATGCATGATTACTTATAGCCTCGTATTTCTTCTTTAAATATTTGGTTTAGTTATGCCAACTAGCTCACTTTTTCTTGCCATGGGAAGAGGTGCTTTGTGATGGGTTCGGTCGTGCGGTGTTCTTTCCCAGTGACAGAAGGGACAACAAGACATGTATTGATTGTTGCCATTAAGGATAACAAGATGGGGTCTATTCCGACATGAATAGATCTTGTCTACATCATGTCCTCGTAGTAGATGTAGGCAGGAGTCAGTTTCTCCATGAACTTAATACACTATATGCATGCTAGATAGTAGTCGATGCGTGGAGTAATAGTAGTAGATGCATGCAGGCGTCGGTCTAATAATCTTGGACATGATGCCTATATAATGATCATTGCCTGGATGTTATCATAATTATTTGAAGTTCTATCAATTGCCCAACCGTAATTTGTTTACCCGCCGTATGCTATTTTTCTCGAGAAAAGCCACTGGTTAAATCTACTGCCCCGGGGTCTATTCTTTTTCATATTTGCCTTCCGATCTATTATTTACCACTTTTATTTTCAGATTTATTATTCCAAAAACCCAAAAATACCTTGCTTCAACTTTTTTGTTATTTATTTTATTTTGCGTTTCCGCGAGATCTATTTATCCAATCTACTACAAATTTATCATTCTTTTACCCAGGAGGGATTGACAACCCCTCTTACGTGTCGTGTTGCAAGTATTTGTTCTTTGTGTGCAGGTACCATTTACATAGTGTTGCGTGGTTCTCCTACTGGTTCGATAACCTTGGTCTCATCACTGAGGGAAATACCTACCGTAGTTGTGTTGCATCATCCCTTCCTCTTTGGGGAAATACCGACGTAGTTCAAGCGACATTATACCACAATAAGGAAAATTACATTGATAAATATGTTAGGTAGCATTCCACATCAAAAACTCTATTTTTATCCTTTACCTACTTGACGATGAGCATGAATTAAGCTTTGGGATGCTTTATACATGTCCAATGTATCTCTAGTTTTTATTGTTCCATGCTATTATATTATCTGTTTTGGATGTTTTATATGCATCAGTATGCTATTTTACATTATTTTGGGGACCAACCTATTAACCAAGTGCTCAGTGCTAGTTGCTGTTTTTTTCCTTTTTTTATCCTGTACAGAGAATCAATACAAAATGGAGTTTGGAACGACACCTTTTGACGATTTTTCTTGGACAACAAGACACCTAGGAACCTTCGGGAAGAGGCCCCAAGCCCTAGGGGCATGCTCCAGGGGGATACTCCACCTAGGCTTGTCGGCCCCTCGCAGACCTTCTTACCCTAACTCCAGCACTATAAATTCCCAAATATTCCCCTATGTCAGAGGGCAAACCAAAAATACTTTTCCGCCGCCGCAAGCTTCCGTTCTCGTGATATCCCATCTTGGGGCCTTTTCCAGCATCCCGTCGGAGGGGGATTCTATCACGGAGGGCCTCTGCACCAACCTTGCTGCCCTTCCGATGATGCGTGAGTAATATACCACGAAGCTAAGGGTCCATAGCTAGTAGCTAGTTTGATTCTTCTCTCTCTTTGATCTTCAATACAATGTTCTCCTCGATGTTCTTGAGATATATTTGATGTAATATTCTTTTGTGGTGCGTTTGTTGAGATCTGATGAATTGTGGGTTTATGATCAGATTATCTATGAATATTATTGGAGTCTTTTCCGAATCTATTATGCATGATTAAGATAGCTTTGTATTTCTCTCCGATCAACTGATTTTGTTTGGCCTACTAGATTGGTTTTCCTTGAAATGGGAGAGTTGCTTTTTGATGGCTTCAGTCTTGCGGTGCCCTCACCCAGTGACAGTAGGGGTAGCGAGGCACGTGTTGTATTGTTATCATTAAGGATAAAAAGATGGGGCTTTTACCATATTGATTGGATCTATCCCTCTACATCATGTCATCTTGCTTAAGGCGTTACTCCATTCTTATGAACTTAATACTCTAGATGCATGTTGGATAGTGGTCGATATGTGGAGTAATAGTAGTAGATGCAGACAGGAGTCGGTCTACTTGTCACGGACGTGATGCCTATATTCATGATCATTGCATTAGATATTGTTATAACTTTGTGCTTTTCTATCAATTGCTCAACAGTAATTTGTTTACCCACCGTATGGTTTCTTCAAGAGAGAAACCTCTAGTGAAACCTATGCCTCTTGGGTCTATTTTCCGCCATATATTTTCATATCTATAAAACAAAAAAACCCAAAAATACCTTGCTGCAATTTATTTATATTTGCTTTATTTTGCCATTTTACTTATATTTTATATCTATCTCCATTAGATCTCACTCTTGCAAGTGACTGTGAAGGGATTGACAACCCCTTTTTCACTTTGAGTGCAAGTGTTTATTAGTTTGTGTCAGTGCATATATTGGGGACTTGCTTGTGCCTCCTACTAATTGAGGGAAATACTTATCTCTACTTTGCTACATCACCCTTTCCTCTTCAAGGGAAAAATCAACGCAAGCTCAAGAAGTAGCTTCAGGTAGCATGTCTGCATTTGTCCCGTTTTTTATCTCCTCGGTGACATTTTCGTATGTGACCACATGAAATCTAGACTTGCTCGTTCTCATTTGCGTTGTCCCACCAACACCCCTCACTTTCTTTCCTTTTTCGACCAAGAGACAGGTCCACTCCCCCCACCCGTCGCAATCCACCCTGCTTTCTTCCCCTTATCAACCAAGAGACCAGTTGGGTAGCGAGTATCTACTACATTCCCATGTTTCCTCTTATAACCAAGCCCTAGATTCATGCTACAACTTTCCCACTTTCTTCCTTGATTGAGCCAAGTCTCAGATTTGACTGTGTGAACTAGCTTTACCTCTAATAATAGTAAAAACTAGGTGGCTTTGGAATAGCCGACAGAAGTAGAAAGAGATCCACATGCAACCATGTGGGGAGTTGGGTAGTAGAGCAAGGTTGGTTTCGAAGGAAGATATACCTGAGGGTCGTCGGGGTGTGGCCAAGACAGCGTCAGGAGGCCATATCTTAGGCACAATATCGTAGGGAGGAAGAAGGGGTCTGAGGCCCTCCCAAGCCGGCGCTGTCTCGGAGAGAATGACACGGCCGCTGATCGGGTCACGCGGGCAGCTATTGGTCTCATCCGTCGCCGCCGACGACTGCCTGAACGATGCACCTGCACCCCTGCCCTGGCCGAGGTGGTCTGACCGGATCTGTGACCAGCGGTGAATAGAGAGTGTGGCCACCTATGTCTTGTTTAGATCTGGAGAGCATGGGAGAGTGAAATAGAGGAACCCTAGTAAATCAAGCACCGAGGCTCCTGCTTATATATATAGTGGAGTGACTTTGTTGTAGCAATCGTTGACTTTGTTGTAGCAATCGTTAAAAAATTGAATACACGCGAACCACTATTTTCATGTGAAGTTCAAGTGAAAATAAAACTTGATAATAATGTGCCACCACTTCGAGATTGCACTATCAAATCACCGCGTCCAGGATACACTATGTACTGTATCATTCAAGTGTTGTGCCCGACCCTCCAGGAAGTTGAAAACTAGATGAGTCAAAATGACAATTGGGATGCCTCTTTGTAAGAAAATGCGCCCCTAGCTTCCAAAAATGCGCTTCTACATGTACCCACGCGTGGGTGTGAGAGAACTAGTGCGTGCTTGCACCACTTCTCTTAGTGAGAGTACAATATACTATGCCCAAAGAACGCTCGCCACAAGAGTAGCAGTATAAGTGTGTGACATGTGAGTTAAAAAAGGTGTGCAACATTTTTTACTTTTTAGAAGTTCTGAGGGTAGGGTGTGAAGAGCACATATGTGTGTGACGTCATCCTATAGATAGACGGTGGGTTCGAGAGGACTCGGGAGAGTCGTGACTCATGAGGGTACGTGTGTGTGTGAGAGAGAGGGGGCACGTATCAATGCAATGCATGTGTCCGTAAATCATATCTGACAAACGTTCGCCACAAGCCATTTCCTGATGAACGCCGAAAGAACCTCCAGATTGATATGCGACAGTGTCAGTTTTGCCATTGCATTTGACAGAACAACCACTACTCCCACAAACAAATCTTCCACGTGAGTGTTAGCAACTACCTATGCTCCTCCCTCCATTCCAAATTGTAGTGCATATAGCTTTATTGAAAATTCGAACCTTGCAAACTTTTACCGAGTTTTCGTAGAACAAAATGCACATATTGAATACCCCGTATATATCATTTCATTCTTCATCGTGTGGTACCAAGAGAGACGGGGGAGCAGTATACAAATAAAGACCGTCGTATCACCTGTAGCAATTTCAACCATCCTTTGGTGTGGAGGAATATCATAGGAACTCAATATGATGTGGTTTTTATAGGAATTTTTCCTTTAGAGCCAATTGGTTCATAGGAATAGATTCCTATAATCCATATGTCAAAGGAAAGTAAACATGATATGAGTTTTATAGCATTAGAGTCACTTGGTTCATATGAATGGATTCCTATACTCCCACAATTTCACAGACCTAGATTCAATAGAAAAGTTCCTATGATGTGAACAAAATGGCATATCTTTTTACAGTCCCTACTCATAGAATAGAGATAAATGTCATCTCTAGATCAATAGAAAAGTTCCTAAGATGTGAACAAAATGACATCTTTTTTCCTATCCCTACTCATCAGAATTGAGATGCATGTCATCTCTTTCCCTACAACTTCCATATATACATCTTCTATTCCTAAATAGCTAGTACAACCCACTAGCTTTTTTCTAAGACATGCAACTATGGCACATGAACACGTCATGCATGCATGTCATAATTCACATTGTTTTTGTACTCTATGCATGCAAGCACCACATAATGAATTTGTGCATGTTACTCATAAAGTCATAAGTTTTGTTTTGCATTAAATCTTGCATTGAGAATATATGTGTTGGTCACGTGCACACATATGTAGTACTAGTTCACATTCACATTTTTATTAGAAATGTCATTCTTTTAATTTCAATTTGTTTTCTCTCTTTTTGTTACCTTTTTATTTATTTTCATTTTAAGCATGCATTCACTTCCCATTAGATATAGATGTTTTTGGAGGAAATTTTATGCATTATTTTGAGTAGCAAATTTCACGCGGCCGCGGGGATATCAAAATGCGGGGCCCATGCGTCAGTGCCTTTCGGTCGAATCTACGGTCACAATTCTATGAACATATATCTCCACTGCTCCCCAAACCCAAAATTCTGCCTCGTCCCGTAAAACCAAATGGCCCACCCATATTAAGGTGTCGACTTGAACTCAATCCCTCTCCCGTTTACTATGGCACAGGCCGCGCAATACATAGTACTCCTAGAAACCCTTCCCGCCTCATGCATCATCAGTTTTCTACAAGGGACGAGGGAGAAGCGGATTTGTAGTGGAGGCTCCTACCCTAGGGCACCCTAGGTTGCTTCCGCATGCATCATTGATTTTCTTTTTTCTTTATATGATCTTGCACCCTATAGTGAAATGATGATTGCTTCTTCCGTCCAGCAAATGCGGGAAGGTGGGGCTTTGTGATTTGACCCCTCATCGCTCATTTACTACTACTTTGGCGCTAGGACTGGGGTGCCTCCAAGTCCAACCGCTGCTTTGAACTATAATATTGTGCATCACACGTGCAACAAGATGGTGGATGACCCACATGTCGCCCAAAGGGGTCCTATAAGTGTGTCGCCATTTCGTGTGTGGTCTAACCCGGCTGAGTTGCTATGCCAATGCGACAGGAGCAGCCTACCACTTGGTTTTGTTCCCTGGTAAGTCCCGACTATATTGATCGAAAAAGATAGTATCCAGATTAGTAAAAATGAGCTGATTTTACCGAGCGGTCGGCGGGGGAGCATGGCTTGTCATACTATCCCACGTGTCATGATGTACTAATGCGATGCGCGCCCCTCTTGAGGCAAAACAATGGCATAAGTAATACATGGTTTTCATGAAGGAGATGATGGATAAGCGGATTCAGCGAAGTGTGAAATAATGGTTGCTTCGCCCGTATGTGGGAAAGGTGCGGCTTTGTGATTTCAAGTCTCATTACTCATTACTACTATTGGGGCTCTACGACTGGGTGCCTCCCCTCTACTGTCCTGCACTTTTGTTTGGTGCATGACACGTCGACCCGGTTGCTATATGTCCTACATGTCGGTGAGAGGAAGTACAACATTCATGAAAGTGAGCATCTCCACTCTTAGTACGATGGAGGAGTACAAGACACGACTTGGTTTTTGCTGCTTCGTGCGATCCATCGATACAAACCCAGACTGAAAAGGCGAGGGCGACTCTTTTCCCGTTTGGTAGGTAGGGGAATTTGGCATAGTCTGTTCGACATACGATAGAGTGTGAGAAAGATGTGATTAAATGCTTGAATGTGTATTGGATAATTTTTTTTCTTTGTTTGTTTTTTCAAGTGGGCCCTTTCAGATCACTATGACTACTAGCGCGCATGATGTTGACTACTGGTTTATTGGCCCCATTTGTCATTTGTGCTAAAGTTTGACCAATGATTAATTTACAAAATGTTAGTGCATGTCAATGTAAATCATATCGTTGCATTCATATTTGAACATATAGTTTTCAATGATATATTTTTTTATGACATGCATTAACATCTTGTTAGTTAAATATATGGTCAAAATTGGCACAAAATACGATGTGGAACGATAAATCACAATAGAGGTACCCTCACACGGTTAGTCCGGCACGCTATAGTGGTGACCTCCTTTTGTCTCCTCGGATTGCCCAACGAGCACCAAGCAAGAAGTGCATGCATTGGCCAAGACACATGCAGCCATAAACACGAGTAATCAATTGCTATTCACATGACCTCGTTCTTTTCCCGTGCATGGGGAAGAACAACGAGGCAGGAAGGGAAACAAGCAAATAAGGTTGAGCGATTTAGTTTTAGGAAAATCTGATTTTATGGGGTACGTACCTACTATGGAGGTAGTATTACTTACTACTCCCTTCTTTTTCGGTTTTTAGGGCTCATCTAAAAAAATGTTTTTCCGTATTAGAAGTCTCAGTTCTACTACATACAATCACATGTTTGGATTTCGAGGTGCACTAAATCACCCGATGCAAGTAGTATCGAGAGAAAACTCACTAATGCATTTGGAAGTTCATGGAAATTTAGTGGTCATGCATGCATATGTTATGATTAATGCATCGGTAAACATAACTTTTTGAGAAAAATGAGCATACTAATTAAGTACTTGTGCAAACTACAAAATTTATTCCACTGCTCATCGTCTTCCTTGGTTGGAAATATTTTGAAATTGAGCCATAAACTGGAAAGGAGGAAGTAGTAACATAGCCTAGGGTAGCTTGTTGTAGCACGGACTCGAAGGAAATGTTGTAGCACTACTCCTACCATTGTACTACTCCTACTACTCTACACTACTACTATGAGGGCATCGAACCGTGTCCCGGCAGAAGACCGTGGACATCGATTATTCCTTCATATTTAAATTTGTTTTCACACAGGAAAATATCCCTGAAAACAACACATGGCAAAAATTCACGGAGAACGAAGGATTTGAATGTGCTCGGAGTGGTGGGGCTGGAAGGGGCTGTTTGGATCTTGCCCGGGGTAGCCAAAATATTGGCGACCCTTTTGTCCACCCGTGCCTTTGCCACCGATGAACGAGGTAGAGCTCGGGTGCTCCTCCTCCAGCGCGCGTGTTGGACACAAGCTCGCACGAGCTGGTTTTTAATTGTCCCATCTCACATCCAGAGCCGGCCACAGACCAACCGGTGACCCAAAAATCATGCCATCCAATCATAGCCGCACACATTCTGACAACAACTCAATCAACTAGACAAAATTCATGCAAACACGGCCATATTTCATATAAGCAATGACTGAATTCATATAAAATACTAGGTTTTCATATAAACATGACGGATTACATTACATTTATAAATCAGCTAAGTGGTGCTACTCCTGAGCTACATAGGTATAATACCTAGCCTAAATGGTTGCCCATGGATCCCTTTGTCTTTCTCATGTCCGACAACATGATCACCAGACTGCCAGGAGCCCCAGAGGTATATGCTTTAGCGCAAAGGACGGCTCGCTTCACCATAGCTCAACTGAGTGAAATCCTTGGCTGATGCCCAAGATGGATTCAATGGGGGCTTCTCCGCTTCTATGGAGCTTATGCAACATCGATGAAGGTCCTGAGAACAGAAGGACCCGGCAAGACACCTGTTGTGTACGCCATCGTCGCCTCGTTGGTGGCCTTCATGGGACCCAAGCGGCAGCGACCTCCCGTGTTGTACTTCTCCTCAATGATGGCAGTGGACACGGAGGCGTTGGCCACTGAGTCATCATTCTTTGCACACCTAGCTTCTGTCTCTGCTTGCATGCCACGGCCACAGGCACGGGAGTCTCGGCCACACGCACGGGAGACGCGGTTGCAAACATGGGAGGCACGGTACGAGGCGGCGGCGTGGACGGCACCGACGACGCCCGTGCTCCCCACCGTGCCGCGCGTGGAGGAGCTCGCCGCTCCTCGTCAAGCTAGCCTGGAGCGGCGAATTGCTGAACCACGCGCTGCCTTGGGGCGGCAACTGGCTCTGTCCGACAAGGAGAGGGAGTTAGATTAGTGAGCTGCATAGCTCGGATCTGGCGGGCCACCCAGCCGGCTTGGATGTTGGATAGCTACTCTTCATAAGTCAATGTTAGAGTGGCGAAAATGGTGAAGGGGGAGATAGGGGATCAGCGGAGGTGTGCGATTCTTGGCCAGTATCTGGCCTCGTTTAAATAGGAGATTAAATAGAGGGCGGATGGGAGGAGCTCGGCCGGTGTTGCATTTAATGCCGGCCCGGTCATGAATGGACGTGTGGCCGGAGTGGCTTTCTCGGCTTCCACACGGGTTTGATGGAGGCATTTGAATGCGGCAAGGAGGTGTATTCAGCCGGGCGTGCAGCGAGTGAAACACTTGACTCCGACGTATGACACCACATCGTTCTTCCACTGACGTGTGGGCCCGTTGGGTACTTGGCCTGCATGTCAGTTAACGAACGCAGGCAGCGCTCGGCAGAGGATCCAGCTCCGCATGAGTGCAGGCAGCTGCCACTGGGTAGGAATCGCACGCGGGAATGGAGGGGTTTTGGTGGGCCAGGGCGGTGAGAAACGGGCATTTCATAAACCGATGATTGTTCATTGAGTGTGACGCCATCTAATTCATGTAGATTGATAGGCCTACTATACAAGAGAATTTTTAATTTTTTTTATATATATATAAGACAGGGCTATTTTGTTACTGGTAACAAGTAACAGAATAGTCGCCTCTTATAGGGCCCGATGGCCCGACTACACGATCAAAAAATCCCCACCCCGGTCAACCCCACCTCCCACCCCCGATACCCACTCCCACATCCCACAGCCCACAGCCGCCACGGCCCTCGCCGCCGGCGCGCGTCCCACAACCACCATCTCCCATGGGCGCCAAGGTCCCTACCACAGGCGCGCGTGCCACCGCTGCCACATCCCACAGGAGCCATGGTCCCTACCGCCGGCGCGCGCGCCACCGCCACCACCTCCTGCAGGCGCCATGGTCCATGCCGCCGGCACGCGTGCCACCGCCACCACCTCCCACAGCCGCCGCGGCCCCCGCCGCCGGTGTGCGCCCTGCCATCTCCACCTCCCAGAGCCTCCATGGCCCTGTCGCCGGGGAGCGCCCCGCCACAACCACTGCCGTTGGACGCCGTCGCCGTGCCCCCCGCACGCCAGTGGCTCCGAGACCTCGTCGGACATGACCGTGGCATCCCTGAACTGCCAAGCGCCGCCCAACACCCGGCTTCTTCCCATGACCACTGTCGGCCTCCTACCCCGGGCAAACCCCTTCTCTTCCTTCCGGGCGCAACCATGATCTCCTTTTTAGTTCAAAATGAGCTCTAGACGCTGTCCAAGTCGATTCCCATTGGTGGGACAAGTCCGACTACCTGTGGTACACGACCTAGAGATTGACGTACAGGCCGATTGGCTGACCATCTCTGTCTCCATGAAACCATTCGTTGATATTTTCTAATCTCTTACCTTTACCTTGAATATGCAGCAGAGCGAGCAATTCCTCTAGTCTGGCCAGTGGCTGCAGCTCACCATCAACTCCGCCGAGCACTTGCTGTAGGTGTTCGTCAACTGCCAATCCTTCGGTATCATCTGAAACTCTCAATCTTTTGTCTTAACTGCTGAATGTTATCCTACCACTTACTGATGAGCATCGAATCCTTTTGTCCATGTCCATCTTATCATCGTGGTGGTGGTTGAGTACATCTCTGTAAGTTTTGTATGTTCAAAGACCGGAAAATAGTAAGTTTAGACAAAATTTAAACTATCAAAACATGAGTTTTTGTATAGTTTAGAACATTGGACCGTGGCTACCCATTTAAGTAATCACAAGACCATCACGGATGACAACAGGCCTACAACAGCTATGGTTTTAGTCAAAGTGTTTAAGAAACGTGCAGTACTACTCTGTATCCTTCGCTCTTTGTCAAAGGGAGGTAACTAAATTAAAGCTCCAGATTGCAATTTTGACTAGACTATCCGGATTTCATTTAGTGTTTAAAATTAAATAATTTCTTGTCTAGTCATAGTTGTACTGATGAATATCAAGTAGGCGTTGTGCTCGGCCATAGGCCTGCCTTTTCTCCCTCCCTTTGGTTCGAGGAGTAACAACTACTGGACTGCAGTGCCGCCATCTATAGACAGGGGAGATGGTAGGTGCGGAACCTCCCTAGCGTAATGGCAGCCACCTCTATCCAAGTTGAGCACTGGGCGCCATCCGAGTAGAGCACTTCGCCCCTTCCAAGTTCCCATCTAATGTTGAACATTCAATTTTGTCATGCTGAATAATATACTACTAAGTGTTGTTGACAGGAAGTTACTTCTTTCTTTGATGCTACACATGTGAGCTGGAAACTGTAGAAATGAGAATTTAGTATGTTTTGGAGAACTTGATTTCCCAAGTGGAAACTTTGATCTATACCAGTAAGTACATGATTAATATTTTAGGATATGTGTGGTTCCAGTAAGTACATGAGTACTAATTAGCATGTTTGATTGCTTCTGAATAATGAAAATGTGCGTGTAGTGATGTATTTCAAAAATTGTGATGTGTGTTCTCAGGAAAAAAACATTTTCGGGTTGTTGGTGCCGCTGGATAACTATCATAGTTTGTCGCCGGCAAAGTCCTTGAACTTGGCCTACACCAGTAGTAGAACTTACTGGTTCTTCGTGACCTAAAATTGAAAACAGACGAAAAAATTCTCAAGTAATGTAATCTGTAGCAAAACACACGATTTTTTTATCGAAATGTTGTAACTAGAGGACTATAACCACGGTTTTGCGCATATGCTAATATAGTCCACTCCAAACAAATTAGTGTTTGTTGAGGCAATTCACTGATAATAGAGATACACCATTCCTACTGTGCATGTTAGTTGTTCGTTAGAATGTACACTAATTATTGTTTCAAGAATTGAAGTTTTAGCAAGAATTTGATGTTTGTTAGGCTACTTGAATGGGAGTCATTTGTGCTTTTTAATATAATCTGTAGTTTAATAGCACATCATGCATTTTAAATATATTGTCATATATTTTATTGTAATTCAATGTATGTCACTGAACTACAAAAAAATACAACAGTTAAATATATTACTACACGTAGTACATCAGTTCAATGACAGAAAAACATCGGCTAAAAAATATATGCAAGAGGTTGAGAGAGAAAAAAAATATTTTTTTTGTTGTGTCCAATTTTTAGCGACAAAGTGAAAGGAATTTGTCTATGTCTATCTTGCTTTTGGGGAAGATCGGGAAGCGAGGCACCTCCCGGACGTCACCGTCAAAGAGCCTCTCTCCACCACCACGCCTGATAGTTGAACTTACACGGGATTACCTGTGATCAACCGCCCCGCCTCTACAAGCAGGCCCATCGTGCGCCCCTGGAATCAGGTCAGACCCGCCCCTCCCATCAGTTCCTCTTCCCCCTTCCTTCTCTCTAGCCAATAACCTCGGCAGCCGGCCACCCTGGTCCTGTAGGATGATGTGAAACAATCAGTTCAGTTTCACATTGACTAACTCGTCACCCACTCAGTTCAATTTCTTGATTTAGTATAATTCAATATGAAAACTAGTTTCAGTTCAAAGACTACTACTGTTTGTTTCCTAATGCCACAAGGTGGTGAGCTTGTTTAGTGAGTTTCCTGATGCATGTTCTGCAACCTGTCAGTGCGGATTGGAGAAGGAGAACCATCCAAAGTGCAAGTTCTGTGACGTCATCATTCGCCCAAGGTATCTCAATAATTCTCAGTTTTAGTTTTGTGCTCAGGGGATTTCCGGATTGTTGGCACAAGTGATGTGTTCTGTTTTTGTCTGTCCAGTCGACGTACGAGAGCAAAATAAGCACTGTCTGTCTAGCAGTGGTGTTTGAAACCCATTTTAACCATGAAACCCATAGATGATTAAGACTTTTGCATGCTATTTAATTGGGTGAACCATTGGATCCCAAAGAACTCCAAAAATGCGATGAGACCAGACAACAGTTCTTCAGTGCGCACAAAAGAGACCAGCAGTTCAATTCTAATTTGCTAAACTCATTTTTGAGTTTAGTTCAATTAACGAATTTAGTTCAGTTCAAATTGTCATGTTCACTGTCGCTGTCACACATCATCTGCTCCTTTTTTGGTATGATCTACAACAAGCTTTCTCTCTTCTGAATTCACTCACTATCGCTGCGATGTTCTTTTTAGCACACAAGTTATTTGCGTTGATGTCCATGAGAGAAAAACATTGTTTTATGCAGAGAAAGCTATGTAAAAATGCACCAAGTCTCACGGATGTGTGTACCTCTGTCATTTCTTCCAAAATCCTCATGCCTGATGTTCTTTGGTACCTCACACTCTGTGTGCTGGACAAATGCCACTACAGTTCTTATAATTTGCTTTATTATCTTTTACCATGTACATATAATTCGCTTAATAAGTTTTTGTTTGTGTACAAATGACTTGCATCTGGTGTACAAACAAATCTATTTTCAATTTTAGAAAGTTCGAAAAGAGTAGTCTTGGAAGTACAAGGGCAAAAGTTGCTGGGTTCACCAAAAATGAAAATGTTAGTTTCTCTTTTATGTGATTTTCAGTTCTTCCCCGCGGTCTTTTGTGATGCTCTGGCAAAAAGATGACTATAGTTGTTATAGAAAAAACAGTACAAACTTTTTAAAAAGTTTATTTTTTGAACTTCTCCCAATTAATATACTGAACTTGATTATCTTTTTAACAGTACTTGCATCAGCTTGTTGGAATTGGTATGTGTGCTTGTAACACAATCAGTTCAGATCTCGAGAGACCATAAGTTTGTTGACAAATATGTATATTAGTTCATATCTCAAGAGTCCATAATTTTGTAAGGCCAGAAAATGCAATGTCTTAGTACATCACAGCAGCTCTCCGATGCAGAAAGGATGTCTCTTCTCAAGTCAGCAGCTAACCAAACTGGGTAAGTTTTCATAAATTCATTCTAGTGTCAAACGTTGGTGAGATTTCTGATCAAGACTTTTGTCTATTCCAGCAACTTCAGGGTAGCTCAGTCAATATAGGAGTTGTGCAGTAAACAGCTTCAGTCGAGAAATCAGCAAGTTCTATTCATAGTGTCTTCTAGGCACCAGTTTGTTGTTTCCTAATCACCCTAATTCCAAAAGTATTCTACTCAACTTCAGCGCCGTGCTCAGTGCAACCACATGGCTTCAGGGTGCCCGAGTTCGTCGTGACCATCAGTTCGGAGACTCTGCCACTGCGTGTGTCGCGACCATGGCCACCTGCGTCACTGCGTGCTCCATCAACAGCCTCCCGCGCAAGGAAAAGCAACAGGAGTAAAGCCGTCTGAGATGCTCTGTTATAGTGAGGCGGCTTATTATGTTTGTCAGTTTGTAATACTTTGGCCGCAATGTACTTGTGTATCTTTTTCTCAACGGAGCACGACCAGTGATTATGTCATTATGAACTTTGATTGTGATGGTCCTACAAACTCTATAAAAACACCACTAATCCATTTTTACTGTTACTTATCTTTTATACAATTCACATGGATTGTGCTCCCTATTACGAACTGTGGTACAAAAATGCACTGTGATCACCATTTTCTTTTAGTTCCTTAGTTTTTAATGCTTTAAAAGAGAGGAGGTAAAAGTGAACCATTCGATTTTGTATTACAAAAAGTGTTAATGTGAGAAACTTCAAAAACATCTTGTTTAATAAGTTCTGATTGTTCTGTGTATAGTGTTTATTGAGGTAAAAATGGTATGGTTCATACATTCTCGTCGATATCGTTGTAATCGTCCTTTTTTTTGTGAGTTTCCCGATGCAAGTTTTATGGTCAGTCCAGATAGAAGAAGGTGATCCGTCCAAAGTGTAATTCCGTGACGTTAACATCTAAGTTCTACAACTGATTCATACAAACAAAAACGGTGGTCCATTCTACAAAGAAGAAATGATTGAATTAAAAATATTGATCAGTGCAAGTTAAAAATGGTGGTACGTTTGGAATAAAAGAAATGACAGAAATTCAACTTATAAAAGTTCAAGCAAAAAGAAACCCCATGCAATTCAAATGGTAAAAGTACAAGTCGTAAAATAAGAGAAGTCCAGGACATTGTTGTAATAAAGTGTTTAGTTCAAAAAAAGAATAAAAACATTTTATTTTTGAAAAACTATCATTCAGTTCGATAATATAAACCATGCAAGTACAGGGGCGACGATACTATAAAACCGTTGAAAACTTACGAGCAAAAATATTACTCAGAACAGAGCAAAGTCTAGTTAGCGAAAACACGCTTAGTACAAACTCATGCAAACATCAATTCAAGTACTCTTTTTCGGAACCTTTCAAAATTACTCTCCGAAGAATACGCCAGTACAAATGCATACGTAGATCAGTACAAGTACTCTGTTTTTTTTGACGTAAAAATAACACGATTGGTCTTACCGTAATCCAAATTACTCTTCAACGGTTGCGAATTTGAGAAAACGTTCAATATGGCTAAGTTTCGTATTTTTGATATCTTTCCAACCATATATTATTTGCCTCATTTCGACAAACTTTTAAAAAAATCGTGTTCAAAATCAAATTTGATCGTATTTGAATTCGTTTTTAAATCATAAGGAATTAGAAAAACATTTCAATACAAAAGAGTTGCGCATTTTCCATAGCTTTCCAACGCCGTATCATTTCCATCAACCCGACAAAGCGTTTGCAAAAAATTATGAAAATACATTTCGTCCAGAATTTCACCGTTTTCAAAATTACTTTTAAATCATATAGAATTAGAAAAAACATTAGATATATGGAAGATGCGGATTTTCACCCGCTTTCCAGCGCCATCTTATTTGCTCAATTCCGACAAACCGTTTGAAAATTGAGTCCAAAATACGATTCGCATTTTCGGTTTTGAAAAAAAGGTTTTTTCAAAACTGCTCTTAAACCATAGCGATTTTGCAAAAACGTTCAATGTACTTGAAATATAGTTGTCAAGAGCTTTCCAACGATATATTACACGCTCCGTTCCGACAAAAAAATTGCAAAAATATTTTGAACTAAAGAAGACGATATGTTAAACAGAACTGAAAGCATCAGTTCAACCGCTCGAAAATCATCAGTACAACCGCCTGAAATCGCATTAGTACAACCGTCTGAAACCGTCAGTTCAAGTAGGGTAATAGAATAATATTCTGTTTCGCGAAACAAAATAGCCCAGATGTATACATATATATATATATACACATATGTATACATATACATATATATATATACATTGATAGCCTGTTCGATACGTTCTTCTTATCACAGATAAGATTGATTAATACTCGTAACAATCCATGTCCTTAACAAAGGGTGCATGCACGTATATGTTGAGCGTGTGTCTTGCGTCGAGTGCTATGTGAATGCACGTATAGGTTAAGCAATAAAGCGGAAGAATTAGTCATCAAAAAGGAAATATCAATGTAATACGTGTCGCCACGCATCCCGTGTGCCATACGAGCATGCATGAGTTGACGAGACGCATGCTAGCAGTTTGCCATGCAGGCAGACCGAGAGGCCGAGGCATGCGTGCGTTCGCTACACACTCACCGTGGGACGTGCTAGTAGCTGTGTGAGATGACGGTAGGCATGCCAGCAGTCTACTGTGCAGACTCACCGGGAGGTGAGCCAGCCCTTTGACCGTTGCCCACCTCGCCCCCACTGCTCCATATTAATGGCACGCCCGATCCAGTGGTCATAATAGGCGGCCACACCCCCCGTCCACAGTTGTCACCGCCGCATGGAGTGTATTAGGATTTTGCCAAAGCGCACCATAAGAGGGAGTGGCGACGTCGGGGCTGGTGAAGCATCCGTGCAATGTATGCAGTTGGGCGCAGAGGTCGCTGTCGCTGCGACGAGGTCTCTGATACGTCTCCAACGTATCTATAATTTTTGATTGTTCCATGCTGTTATATTATCATTCTTGGATGTTTTACAATCATTTTATAGTCATTTTATATCTTTTTGGCACTAACCTATTGACATAGTGCCAAGTGCCAGTTGTTCTTTTCTGCATGTTTTTTACGCCGCAGGAAATCAATATCACACGGAGTCCAAATGCCGCACAACTTTACAATGATTTTTTATGGACGAAAAGGAAGAAGTTGGGCCCTGGTTGCACCTGGGAGAGTCCCGAGGAGGGGACAACCCACCAGGGCGTGCCAGGAGGCCTAGGCGCGCCCTGGTGGGTTGTGCCCACCTCGGGTGCCCCTTGGACCGCCTCTTTCCTCTATAAATATCCCAATATTCCAGAAACCCTAGGGGAGGCGACGAAATATGGATCGAGCCGCCGCAAAGTCCAGAACCACCAAGATCCAATCTAGACACCATCACGGAGGGGTTCACCACTTCCGTTGGTGCATCTCCTATGATGCGCGAGTAGTTCTTTGTAGACCTATGGGTCCGTAGTTAGTAGCTAGATGGCTTCCTCTCTTTCTCTTGATTATCAATACAATGGTCTCTTGGAGATCCATATGACGTAAGTCTTTTGGCGTTGTGTTTGTTGGGATCCGATAAACTTTGAGTTTATGACTAGATCTATGTTTTTATCCATGAAAGTTATTTGAGTCTTCCTTGATCTCTTATATGCATGATTTCTTATAGCCTCGCATTTCCTCTCCGATATTTGGGTTTTGTTTGGCCAACTTTATCTATTTATCTTGCAATGAGAAGAGGTGCTTTGTAGTGGGTTCGATCTTACAGTGCTTGAGCCCAAGGACAGAAATGGAACCGACACATATGTATCATTGCTACTAAGTATAACAAGATGAGATCTATATCTACCGCAATAGATGAACGGATCTCATCTACGTCATGTCATCGTTCTTATTGCATTACTCCGTTTTCTCATGAACTTAATATACTAGATGCATGCTGGATAGCGGTCGATGTGTGGAGTAATAGTAGTAGATGTAGGCATGAGTTGGTCTACTAATCTTGGACATGATGCCTATATAATGATCATTGCCTAGATATCATCATAATTATTTGAAATTCTGTCAATTGCCCAACAGTAATTGTTTCCCACCGTTTGCTATTTATCTTGAGAGAAGCCACTGGTGAAACCTACCGCCCCCGGGTCTCTCTTCATCATATTTGCCTTTGCAATCTATTTTCTCTTGCATTTATTTTCAAATCTATTAAACCAAAAATATAAAAATACCTTGCTCAAATTTATTCTTATTTATTTTATTTGGCGTTCGATCTATCAATCTACTACAAATGTACCTCACGTCTTTTGCCTATCTTGAGGCACCGTACCCCGAAAGGGATTGACAACCCCTTTAACACGTCGGGTTGCGAGGTGTTGTTATTTGTGTGCAGGGGCTGTTTAAGTTGTGTTGCTTGGTTCTCCTACTGGTTCGGTAACCTTGGTTTCATATCTGAGGGAAATACCTACCTCCGATGTGCTGCATCATCCCTTCCTCTTTGGAGAAATACCGACGTAGCTTCAACCGACATCAAAATGAATTTCTGGCGCCGTTGCCGGGGAGGATCTTCAACATAGCCAGGTTCCTAATCACAAATCTCACCTCCTTGCAATTTACATTATTCGCCATTTGCCTCTCGTTTTCCTCTCCCCCACTTCACAAAAATTTGTCGTTCCGCCTCTTTTTTTCATTCTCCGTTTTCTTGCCGAATCTGTTTTTGTGTGTGTTCTTGTTTGCGAAATCATGATGCCTCAAAGAAATTATTATGATATTCCTTACCCCAATATTTTTCTTGAAATTGAGAAAAGTACTAAGGAATACATGACTACACAATTTGAGCATAACAAGTACTTTACAGAAGAACTTAAGGAGCACTCCGTTGTGCTAGATGCTATCACAAAACAACTTGATGATATTAGTGGAGAAGTTTGCAATTTTCAATCTAAATATGCTTTTGCTAAAAGTTTGTTGGGAAAAATATCCGATGTACAAGCCACTTTAGTGAATCAAATGGCTGCTAAACCAATCTCGTTAGAAGATAAAAGTTAAGATCTTAAAATGATTGGTGTTTCTTCTACTGATTCCTTGTTTAGTAAAATTAAGATTGATGAAAAAGGGACTGGAGAAGAGTCAACTTTAGGTAGAAGGCGTCCCAATATTTCAGTGGGTGAAAATCATGTTGAGAAAATTGATAAAAGTGGGGTTGAAGAGGTCAAAACTTTAACTAGTGATGTGCCCACTATATTGGATTACAAAGACTTTAATTATGATAGTTGCTCTTTGGTTGATTGTATTTCTTTGTTGCAATCCATGATAAATTCACCCCGTGCTTATGAACAAAATAAAGCTTTTACTAAACATATTGTTGATGCTATGATGAAAGCTTTGGAAGAAAAATTGGAATTAGAAGTTTCAATTCCTAGAAAATGTCATGATGACTGGGAACCTACTATCAAAGTCAAGATTAAAAATTATGAGTGTTTTGCTTTGTGTGACTTGGGTGCTAGTGTTTCTACAATTCCGAAATCTTTATGTGATGTGCTTGGCCTTACCAATCTTGAAGAATGCTCCTTGAATTTGCACTTGGCGGATTCTACTATTAAAAAGCCTATTGGAAGAATTAATGATGTTCTTATTCTTGATAGAAACTATGTGCCCATAGATTTTATTGTTCTTGATATTGATTGCAATCCGTCTTGTCCAATTATTCTTGGTAGACCATTTTTACGCACTATCGGTGTAGTGATTGATATGAAAGAAGGCAATATAAAGTTCCAATTTCCTTTGGGGAAAGGTATGGAACACTTTCCTAGAACAAGAATTAAGCCACCATATGAATCAATCATGAGGGCATCGTATGGATCTAGCACCAAAGATGACAAAACTTAGATCCTTGCTTTATGCCTAGCTAAGGGCATAAAAATATAGCGCTTGTTGGGAGGAAACCCAATGAATAAAATTTTATTTTTGCATTTTGCTTTCTGTTCTTGTGTGTTAACACAATTATGCTACTGGTATGATTGTGTTTTTGTGTTTTAATTAGTGTTTGTGCCAATTAAAGCCTTTAGGATCTTCTGGGGTGATAGTTGTTTGATCTTGCTGAAAAAGACAGTAACTTTGCGCTCACGAAAATGATTCTCATAAATCACAGAAAAGAGCTTTTTCCCTGATTCTTTTTTCAGAAGATTAATATACAAATTATGCTGGTCGTCATAATTTGGTAGAAGTTTTGGAGTTCAGAAGTATTCAAAAGTTCCAGATTACTACAGACTGTTCTGTTTTGACAGATTCTGTTTTCTTTGTGTTGTGTGCTTATTTTGATGACTCTATGGCTTTCTTTGATGAGTTTTTGCCATAGAAAAGTTGGAATACAGTAGATATAATGCAAAAACAAAATAAGAATAGGTTTTATACAGTACTTATAGTAGTGGTTTGGTTTCTTATACTAACGGATCTCGCGAAGGTTTTGTTTGAGTTTTGTGTGATTGAACTTTCCAAGTTTTGGGTTAT
The DNA here is from genome assembly GCF_002162155.2 of Triticum dicoccoides. Classification (NCBI taxonomy): domain Eukaryota; kingdom Viridiplantae; phylum Streptophyta; class Magnoliopsida; order Poales; family Poaceae; genus Triticum; species Triticum dicoccoides. Next base: position 266,999,778 of record NC_041387.1, read on the forward strand.
CTTACGATGGATGAAGGAATAAGGATAAGCAAAGGCTAAGCTTGGGGATGCCCTAGGCACCCCAAGATAATATTCAAAGAAGTAGCAAGCAACTAAGCTTGGTGATGCCCCCGAGTTGCATCCCTGCTTTCTTCTAACGACCATCGGTATTTTACTTGAAACTATATTTTTATTCGTCACATGATATGAGTTTTGCTTGGAGCATCTTCTATGATATGAGTCTTTGCTTGTTTTGCTTTGTGTTTTAAGTGTTGAATCCTTGCTGGACCCACCCTTTTTAGAGAGCCAAAATTTATGCTATGCTTGCTCCTATGCTTCACTTAAATTTTTAGAGCCATGGACTCGCTCTAGTACTTCACTTATATCTTTTTTAGCACACTGTGCTTTGTTAATTTTGGAGAAATGTTGTCATGCATCACTTAGATTTATTTGGGTATTAGTAAATTTTTACGAAATTCTCTCTTGCTTCACTTAGATTAATTTGAGAGAAAGAAAAAAAATTATGCTCATGAACTTCACTTATATTTGTTTGAGCTTACCAAAAGCAACATATGAAAATAGTTCCAAAGTGATAGATATCCAAGGAGGATATAATAAAAACTTTCATGAAGATCATTGGACAAAAGAAACTTCTTAGTAATGGTTTTGAGATATGACGATATGATATGTGAGTCATGTTGATGAGTAATTGTGCTTTAGTAAGAATATTGATGTTAAGGTTTGTGATTCCCTATGCAAGCACAAAAGTCAATAGTTATGCAATGAAATTTATATCCTACTTATGGTGCATTATTCGGTGTTACTTATACTTAATGCTTGGGTACGAGATTTTTTACTTTTTGGTTGGTCTCTTCTCAATCTTTTTGCTAGCCTTCATTTTGCACTAGGTATGATCACTACTTGTGCATCCAAAATCCTTAAAACCAGTTTTGCCACGTGAGTCCACTATACCTACCTATATGCGGTATTTCTATGTTGTTCTAAGCAAATTTGCATGATTTCTAATGTTCAAAATAAATTTCTCTTTTGTGTGCTCTACTACTCGTGAGGCGGTAAAGGGTAGCCAACATTTTCCATGCTAGATGTGTTATTCTCATGATGAGTGTTTATTCACTTGTCATTGCATGAGAGTACGACAAAGGTATTAGGGATGCTCAGTCCCGAAATGAAAAATGAATTTACTTTATGTTGTCAAATAATAAATTCCTTGGAAAGTGTTGGTATGGAAGGCACCCGTGGATACGGCTAGCCATGGAAAGTGAAAATTATGGTGGAAAAAAGAATAAACTTTATTTTCTGTTTGGGAACCACCTATTATATATCTAGCATGGAAAGTGTTGGGATGCTCCAAGTCATTTTTGTTGGTAGGAAAAGTATGCCTCTCAAAAATAATTTTATCTCTCAATTTAAGTTTTGAGCTCTGGCACCTCTACAAATCACTACTTCCCTCCGCGAAGGGCCTTTCTTTTACTTATGCAATTTTTATTTTGAATTTGAGTCTCCATCTTCTCTCATAAAACACCAACTAAGGGGCACTATGATCGTACCTGAGCATCGGGTGTAGCTAATATTCGAGTGTGTTTCATGAATGGATCAATGATTGAGCATGATGGGCTAGGGACAACTTGCTTTAGTGTTGATATTTTGAAAGACATGGTTGCTTGTTGGTATGCTTGAGTATTAAAGTCTTCATGTCAAAACAAGACTATTGCTTGGAATCATATAAAAGTCCATATGTCCATGCTATAGAGAAAAGAATGTGATAAACATGTTAGGCAGCATTCCACATCAAAAATCCTGTTTTTATCATTTACCTACTCGAGCACGAGCATGAATTAAGCTTGGGGATGCTGATACGTCTCCAAGGAATCCATAATTGGATTGTTCCATGTTGTTATTTTATCATTCTTGGATGTTTTACAATCATTTTATAGTAATTTATATCATTTTTTGGTACTAACCTATTAACACGGTGCCAAGTGCCAGTTGCTGTTTTCTGCATGTTTTTTACATCGCAGGAACTCAATATCAGACGGAGTCCAAATGCCATGCAACTTTACGATGATTTTTTATGGATGAAAAATAAGAAGTTGGGCCCTGGTTGCACCTGGGGGAGTCTCGAGGAGGGGACAACCCACAAGGGCATGCCAGGAGGCCCAGGCGCGCCCAGGTGGGTTGTGCCCACCTCGGGTGCCCCCGGACCGCGTCTTTGCTTTATAAATACCCCAATATTCCAGAAACCCTAGGGGAGGCGACGAAATATTGATCCAGCCGCCGCAGGGTCCAGAGCCACCAAGATCCAATTTAGACACCATCACGGAGGGGTTCACCACTTCCATTGGTGCCTCTCCTATGATGCATGTGTAGTTCTTTGTAGACCTACGGGTCCGTAGTTAGTAGCTAGATGGATTCCTCTCTCTCTGTCTCTCTCTTGATTATCAATACAATGCTCTCTTGGAGATCCATATGATGTGAGTCTTTTGGCGATGTGTTTGTTGGGTTCCGATGAAATTTGAGTTTATGATCAGATCTATGTTTTTATCAATGAATGTTATTTGAGTCTTCTTTGATCTCTTATAACCATGATTGCTTATAGCCTCGTATTTCTTCTCCGATATTTGGGTTTTGTTTGGCCAACTTGATCTATTTATCTTGCAATGAGAAGAGGTGCTTTGTAGTGGGTTTGATCTTACGGTGCTTGATACGAGTGAAAGAAAGGGAACCGACACGTATGTATCGTGCCACTAAGGATAACAAGATGAGATCTATATCTGCCACAATAGATAAACGGATCTCGTCTACATCATGTCATTGTTCTTATTGCATTACTCTGTTTTCTCATGAACTTAATACATGCTGGATAGCGGTCGATGTATGGAGTAATAGTAGTAGATGCAGTCAGGAGTCGGTCTACTAATCTTGGACATGATTCCTATATAATAATCATTGCATGGATATCATCATAATTATTTGAAGTTCTATCAATTGCCCAATAGTAATCGTTTTCCCATCGTTTGCTATTTTTCTCGAGAGAAGCCACTAGTGAAACCTATTGCCCCCGGGTCTCTTTTCATCATATTTTCCTGTGCGATCTATTTTCTCTTGCATTTATTTTCATATTTATTAAACCAAAAATACAAAAATAACTTGCTGCAATTTATTCTTATTTATTTTATTTGGCGTTCGATCTATCAATCTACTACAAATTTACCACACGTGCTTTGCCTATCTTGAGGCGCCATACCTCGGAAGGGATTGACAACCCCTTTAACACGTCGGGTTGCGAGGTGTTGTTATTTGTGTGCAAGGGCTGTTTACGTTGTGTTGCTTGGTTCTCCTACTGGTTCGATAACCTTGGTTTCATATCCAAAGGAAATACCTACCGCCGTTGTGCTGCATCATCCCTTCCTCTTTGGGGAAATACCGACGTAGTTTCAAGCGACATCAGTCTGCGCGGGCAGCTGCGCGACCTTTATTCATCGCTGTCATCGTGCCTCCCCCGCCGGAACCAGAGGTCCACAGCTACTCTAGCAATGACTCCGACTTCGACGGAAAACCGGTTAGTCCCCCCTTTTTTGGGAATAGAAATCCTTGGTTATGTTCACCCAGTCCATGAAATAAGCGTAAGATTCATTAGATCTGTGTAGTGTATTGATTGTTTGAATGGTATCTATGGTCAGTGATTAATTGTTTGTTCTGTACAAATGATTTTTTACTAATAATCCCTTTAGGTTAGCATGCATGCTAATAATTTGTAGCCAGATCTTGAGAATTGATTTTGAATGTCCTACATATATGTTTCTGCCTTTTTTCTTCCAGATCTTGAGAATTGATTTTGAATGTCCTACATGTATGTTTCTGCCTTTTTTCCAGATTGCTACATACACAGATGAGGCTCTGGCCAGCGGCACCGCCGGATGTTGATCCTGCACCCGGCAGCGCGGGCAGAAGCGGCCACGCCCCTGGATCTGAGAAACCCCTAGAATATCGGGCGGATCGCATCAGCAATATCCTGGATGCCATCCTTGGGGAGATCATCTTCCTTCTTCCTACCAAAGATGGTTGCCGCACACAGGTCCTCTCGGTGGCGCACTCTATGGCACACCGCGCCTCTTAATGTCAACTGTTGTTGGCTATCTGTTCTCCATGATTTTGAACTCCACAGAGCCATCATATTCTCCCACCAGGGCTTCGTTCAACGCCTATGCATCCCGACATGCTGCCTGCTGCACATACCCTGCATGGTGGACGCCTGGCTGACATCCCATCAATTCAAAAAACTCCAGCATCTTAAGTTCTACTATTACTATGCAAATAGCTTTCCACCAAGCGTAGTAGCTCTGCCCTCACCACCAATGTCCATCTCATGGTTTTCCTCCTCTCTCCACACTGCCACCCTGTCCTGGTGTCATCTACTAGACAATCTGGTACAAATGGTTTGACTCTCACTCCTAAAAAAACTCGCGCTTGTGGTGGTCGATCTGTCGGAGGCCTCACTGCACAGCATCATCCACTCCTGCTGCCCTGCCCTGGAGCGTTTGGTGCTTGTTTTTGGAAAATAAATCTGTATCCGTTGTATCCAAATAAAGTCTCCTCACCTTGTAAGTATTGGAATTTGCTTTAAAGGAGAGGAGCTCATCATCGAAGATGCCCCTTCACTCGAAAGGCTGCTCCTTGATTATCATTATGCACCTTCACAATTAATTGTGGTCTCTGCGCCTAAACTGGTGACCTTGGGTGTAATTCCTGATCTGTTTGAAGGTTACAAGATGGTGGTTGGCTCCACACTTATTCAGGTACTATATAATATCATCAACACTTTTGTAATCATAAGCTGCATTTTTCATTTGTGTGCGTAAGTTTTATATCATCAACACTTTTGTAATCATAAGATGCACTTTTTATTTGTGCGCATAAGTTTTATATAATCTTGGAGAACAATTTTGGTACTAATATTATGTTCTATGCTCAATGACGAGTTTGTCCATGCGTACCCTATCAATGGTGTTGGATTCTGTCAAGACCTTACATACCAGTATGTCATTGAGAACGACACCTATGGGATCACTGGAATCCCTACTACGATCGGCGGGTGCGGGGGTGTGGAAAGAGCGGGTCTAAGAGCCAGTACACAGATCGTTTACCCAGGTTCAGGCCGCGAGGATGCGTAATACCCTAGTCCTGCTTTGATGTGCATTTCAGTGTTCTTGAGCTAGCTACGATGCGTGACTTGCTCAAAAAGCCTGAATCCCCCTCCAATACGCCTTGGGACTCCTTTTATAGGAGAAAGGGGATGCCACAGTGGCACATAGGAGGTGGAAAGGGTACAGTGTACAAGCTTATCGCCTGTCATTACGGGACAAGACGCATGCGCCTTAGGTGTCCCTGGCTTTGTTGCCGCCTCACCTTGCTTCGACGCGCGTCCAGGCCAGCGAGGCGGGTAGCGCCATGTAGGCCGGCAAGCTGCTGAGCTGGCGCGGTGGCAGTGTCTTCACGAAGATCTGCATGCCACCACGCAGGTGCTTGCTGAGCTGGTCTCGGAGCCGCATGTTGCCATGCAGTTGCTCGCGTGGCTGGCTGGGCTGGTGATGTAGGGTGGTACCCTATATGGACGATCTTTCACGTTTGGAGGGGATCCTACGGGGATTCACGAAGAACACGCGGAAGCACAAAGGGGAAACACGGGGAAAACGAGAGAGAGAGAGAATCACTAAACCGACATAGAATCAATCACACGAGTGCTTATCACCAACAACATAGAGTAACATAAGATCCATGATCAACAAAGGTAAGGATACATAGGAACAGTTCTTCTCCGTACAGAGGTCTTGATGGTCTTCCCTAGAAAGGGGTCTTGAATCCGCTTGGGGGATCTTCTCCGAAGAGGTCCTGAGCTCCGAGGAGAAGTAACCAAGTGGATGAGCAAGTCTCTCACACAAAATATGAGCTAAACCTATGCTAACCCTCACTAGAAGGTGGGGGCGTCCTATTTATAGTCTTAGTGCAAATGGAAGTCGAAGTGAAGGGATACAAGGGCTCCAGCCCGCAGGTGCGGCCAGTCAGGTGCCGGACGTCCCAAAGACATCGGACGTCCGGAGGCTCAGGATGGTCCGGACATCCGGCAGGGCTCGGACGTCCGTAGATTCGGCTCTGTCTTGGTTGTGTCGGACGTCCGGAGAGGGTCGGTCGTCCGGAGCTTCTGGATGGACCGGACGTCCGTAGGCTGTCGGTCGTCCATAGTTTTGGCTCGGGTGCTTGTCGCCCGGTCGTCCGGGGCGTCTCGGACTTCCGTAGATTTGGTTCGGGTAACCAGGTACCGGACGTCCGGAGGGCTCGGTCGTCCGTGTCCTGGGACTCGTCGGACGTCCGGACTTGGTCGGTCGTCCGACGCCTGTAGCTTCCGCGGCAGCTCTTCTTGTCCATCATGCTTGGGGTCCTCGCCGTCTTGGATCTTGTATGTAGCTATTCTGTGGCTCGCTTCCAGGCACCTGATCACACACAGAGTTTCCGAATGAGGTGGTAGCCATGTCTCGCGAGTAGGAAGAGGGAGTTCGGAGAGGAGCGAGTTCACCTTATCTTCAATAGCCTTAGCTCGGGCTCGTGTCATGGGTCCAAGTGGTGTTGAGGGAGATGTAGCCACGTCCATTGGGATGAGCGAGGGATGCTCTGCATCATCTCCCCCCCTTGTGAAAGATCCGACCTCGGATCGAAATCCTCATCACCATGGTACGGGGAGAGATCGGAGACGTTGAAGATGTCGCTCAGGTTGTACTTGTCGCGTGGGAGATTGATCTTGTAAGCATTGTTGTTGTAGCGTGCTAGCACCTTGAAAGGTCCGTCGGCTCGAGGGAGAAGCTTGGACTTCTGTTCATTGGGGAAGCGGTCCTTGCGAAGGTGTAGCCACACTAGGTCTCCAATGTTGAATATCATGGGGTGCTTGTTGACATTGAGCTTGGTCGGGAGGCGTTGTACTTGGCGCTCGATGGTGTGCCTTGTATCTTCATGCATCTTCTTTATGTAGCTTGCACGGGCACTTGCGTCGAGGTTGGTGCGCTCTTGTAGAGGAAGAGGGAGAATGTCCAATGGGGACAAAGGGTTGAAGCCGTAGACGACCTCAAAGGGGGACTTGCCGGTTGTCAAATGTCTTGCACGGTTGTAGGCGTACTCGGCGATGGGTAGGCACACTTCCCACTCCTTGATGTTCCTCTTGATCAACACGCGAAGTAGAGTGGAGAGTGTACGGTTCGTCATCTCCGTTTGGCCGTCGGTTTGAGGATGGTATGCCGAAGAGAACAATAGCTTGATGCCGAGCTTGGCGCATAGGGTCTTCCAAAAGTAACTCAAGAACTTGACGTCGCGGTCTGAGACAATTGTCTTTGGCACTCCATGAAGTCACAATATTTCCCTACAAAATAGATTGGCAATATGTGAAGCATCGTCTATCTTGTTGCAAGGAATGAAATGTGCCATCTTAGAAAATCTGTCCACAACAACAAAGACAGAATCCTTGCCATTTTGAGTTCTAGGCAAACCAAGTATAAAATCCATGCTAATGTCTTCCCAAGGTTGATAAGGAATAGGAAGTGGCATGTAAAGACCATGGGATTGAGCTTTAGACTTAGCTTTGCGACATGTAGAGCAACAGTTGGTGAAGCGTGAGACATCACGGAACATCTTGGGCCAAAAGTAGTTCTTGGAGAGCGTGGCGAATGTTTTGTTGCGTCCAAAGTGTCCCATGAGTCCGCCTCCATGAGCCTCTTGCAAAAGTAGCAAACGAAGAGAAGACTTGGGAATGCAAAGTTTGTTAGCTCTCATAAGATAATCGTCCTTTATGTAGTATCGTTCCCAAGACATGTGCGTCAAACACTTAGCATAAGGAGTAGCAAAAGAAGGATCATGCTCATACAAGTCTTTTATATGCTCAAAACCAATAACATTCAACTCAAATTGAGTGACAAATGTGCATACGCGTGAAAGTGCATCCGCAACAACATTTTCTTTACCCTTAATGTACTTGATCACATATGGGAAAGATTCAATAAGTTCACTCCATTTGGCATGACGCTTGTTCAACTTAGTTTGGCCTTTTAAGTACTTAAGCGTTTCATGATCAGTATGGATGACAAATTCATGAGGTCTAAGGTAATGTTCCCAAACATGTAGCACACGCACTAAATCATACAATTCTTTGTCATAGATTGGGTAGTTAAGTTGAGCACCGGAGAGTTTTTCACTAAAATAAGCAATGGCTCGTTTTTCTTGCATCAAAACTCCGTCAATTCCGGTACCACTTGCATCACAATGAACCTCAAAAGTTTTCTCAAAGTTGGGCAAAGCAAGAATCAGAGCATGAGTAAGCAAAGACTTGAGCTCATCAAAAGCGGTGGATTGCAAAGATCCCCAAACAAAAGGTGCATTCTTCTTACTCAAGGCATGCAAAGGAGCGGCAATTGTGCTAAAGTTTTTCACAAAGCGGCGATAAAATCCTGCAAGGCCAAGAAAACTACGCACTTGTTGCAAATTGGTGGGTTGGGGCCAAGTTTTAATTGCTTGAATATTAGTTTCATCAACATGGGCACCCTTGGAAGAGACAACAAAACCCAAGAAAACCACTTTGTCAACGCCAAAAGTGCATTTTTTCAAGTTCGCATAAAGGCTTTCCTTGCAGAGGGTTTTTAACACAGATTTAACATGATTAATATGCTCTTTCATGGTTTTGCTAAACACAAGGATATCATCAAAGTAAACCACAACGAAGACTCCAATGTAAGGTCTAAGCACATGATGCATAAGACGCACGAAAGTTCCTGGTGCTTCCGACAAACCCATAGGCATCACTAACCACTCATATAAGCCAAATTTTGTTTTGAAAGCGGTTTTCCATTCATCACCTTCTTGAATGCGGATTTGATAATAGCCACTTTTAAGATCTATTTTTGAGAAAAAGTTGGCTCCACTAAGTTCATCAAGCATATCGTCTAAGCGAGGAATGGGATGCCTATATCGAACGGTAATGGCATTTATGGGTCTGCAATCGGAACACAAGCGGAAACTTCCATTGGGCTTAGGCACAAGTATAACTGGAACGGCGCAAGGGCTTAAGCTTTCACGTACATGACCGTTGTCGATGAGTTGTTGTACTTGCCGTTGAATCTCCTTGGTTTCTTCGGGATTGACACGGTATGGAGCTTTGTTTGGAAGTGGCGCTCCGGGGATGAGGTCGATTCGATGCTCAATGCCTCGTAGTGGTGGTAGACCCGGGGGTAGCTCATCGGGGAAAACATCTTTGAATTCCTGCAAAAGAGATTGAAACACGAAAGGTAACTCGTGAGAGGTGTTAGTTGTTGGCTCTCCATCTTTGCACACAAGGACGGAGTGCATCACACTCGATGGGTTCTCACACACTTCTCTTATCTCACTTTTGGTGGCAAATAGGATGAGGTTTTTCTCTCTAGGCGAAGAGGCGCTCAAATTTGACTTGTGGCTCTCACTCACTTTTGGGTGTGTCACTTTTTCACTCTTCTCTCCATGATTGGTGGCTTGCTTGTCGTCTATCACTTAACTAGGAGACATAGGTCGTAGCACATATTCCTTTCCATTCATTTTGAAGCTATAGTGATTGGTACGCCCATTGTGGATGACACCACGGTCGAATTGCCATGGTCGACCAAGAAGGAGGTGGCAAACGGTCATTGGGACCACATCACACTCCAAAGTGTCTTCATAAGCACCAATTTTGAAAGAGACTTGGACCGTATGCTCGACTCGTATAGTGCCGGAGTCACTTAGCCATTGAACTTTGTAGGGGTGCGGGTGCTTCCTCTTGACCAATTGAAGCTTGGAACATAGTTCTTCACTTGCCAAGTTGTGGCAACTACCTCCATCGATGATGACCTTGACGGACCTTCCATTGATGCTGGCCTTAGTGTGGAAGATGTGGCATCGTTGGTCTTCTTCTTGTTGATGTTGAAGTGTCAAGACTTTGGAGACAACGAGAGCGGGGCTCGAATCCTCATCACAAAAGACTTGATCATCTTCATCCTCGTTCACGCGCCGGTGCATGGCCGCTCAAGGGCTTCCATCTCCTCTTCACTCATTGAGTCATATGTGCCGTCATCATTGAGGATCATGGTGCGCTTGTTCATGCATTGGAAGGACTTGTGGCCTCGGCCACTGCAAGTGAAACACTTGAAGGAGCTTGTTTTGACGGTCTCATCTGTTGGAGTATATGATGAAGCACATGGTTTGAAGTTGCTTGTAGTAGGAGGAAGACGACTTGAACTTGCCGAAGTTTTCTTGTAATTTGACTTGTCGTCGTTGCTTGGAGAAGGTTTGGTTGATGTAGATATTGAAGGAGTCGTTGAAGCTTGGATGTTGGAGAAGCCGTAGGTCTTGGATGAGTACTTGGTGTACTTGAAGTCATCTTGCACTTGACGTTCTGCCTTGGTTGCTGGATGTACGAGCTCAATGAGGTTGGAGTAGGGTTGGAAGTCGGCAATCTTCTTGATGGGATGATTGAGTCCATTCAAGAAACGTGCCATTGTTTGCTCATCATCTTCCGTGACATTGGCTCGAATCATGGCTATCTCCATTTCCTTGTAGTATTCTTCAACACTCTTTGTTCCTTGCTTGAGGAGTTGTAGCTTCTTGAAGAGATCGCGGTTGTAGTAGGTTGGCACAAAACGTGCTCGCATGACATCCTTCGTTTGAGCCCAAGTGGTGATTGGTGGTTCACCTCTTGCTTGACGGTGTTCAAGTACTTGTTCCCACCATATGAGCACATAATCTTGGAACTCAAGTGATGCCATAGCGATCTTCTTCTCTTCCTCATAGTTGTGCAAGCGGAAAATTTTGTCGACCTTCAATGCCCATGAGAGGTACTCTTCTGGATCATTCCTTCCATTGAACTTGGGCATTGTTTTTTTTGAAAGCTCAGGACAGTGAGGGCAACCCCCCACTGACTTTATATTACTTCAAACAACATAGTTTACAACACACGCTCACCCTGGGTCTACATGACGCTGATTACAGTAGAACCCCATCACCGTAGGGAGTGAAAAGTAGAGCGACAGAATAAAAGAAAGTAAAAAGGTGTTTGCAACTCAGATGGAATCAACCAAACTGTCCACAGATGGGACCAAGGTCTCCTTGATCCTATGCCTCAGCATCCCAAAATCTTTTTTGAATCGTAGGAGCCATCCCTCAACCGAAGGCACGATGCCTCTAAAGTGTTTGTTGTTGCGCTCCTTCCACAGGCTCCAGGCCGCGACCATAAAGATCTCCATAAACATGGGGCCCGACCACCTCCCCTTCGCCTCATGCATAAGTTGGAGCCTGTTCCCGCCATCAGCCCACACCACACCCAGCTTCCCCCAGCAGGTTTTGCTGAAAGCACAGTGGAAGAAGAGGTGCTCAACCGTCTCTTTAGGTGGATTATCACACAGGAGGCAAGTGTATACGTCGTCCCGCAGCTTCATGCCTCTCCTCTTGAGCATGTTTCTAGTGTTTAGCCTGTCCGCAAGGAGCAGCCACGCAAAGACCCTCCATTTGTTGGTGCATTTGGACCGCCATATCCATTTGAACGCATCATCGGCCACCACCTCACGGAAGCAGTGCTCATAGAATTTGTTGGCCGCAAACTCTCCTGACCCCCAAAAACACCTCCAAACGTCAGCAGTATCACACAGGTCGGTTGCGGCCAGGCTTTCTTGAAGGTCGTACAACTCTTCTCTGGCTTGCGGGAAGAGCGGTAGGTGGAAGTTCTGTCCGAGAGTCGACGCAGTCAGTAGCGTTTTCACGGAGACATCCTCGTGCGCAGCAAAAGAGAACAGTCTGGGGTGACTGTCACTGATTATTCGGTCATGCCACAGATCTTTCCAAAAGAGGACCTTGTCCCCGCTCCCCACCTCCACCATCGTGACCCCTCTGTACACTGGTGTGAGCTGAAGGATGTCACGCCACCAGAACGATCCACAGGGCTCAGTTGCATGCGGCACCACCCCCTCATAGTGCGTGGCCCAAATCAGGTCAACCCACGGGACGTCATGGCGGCTGTAAAATTTATGCAACTGCTTAATCAACAGGGCCCGATTCTGAGTCTGGAGATCAACAATCCCCAACCCACCTTTCTCTTTGGGATGACAGACAAGGCCCCACGCTGCCAAAGACACCACTTCATGTCCATCATCTGTGTTCTTCGCCCAGAGACAATATCGCCTAAGCTTGTCAAGATGTTCCAAGATTTTCGGAGGCAGTTTGATGGAGCACATAGCATAGATCGCCAGGGATGTGATCACCGAGTTTACCAGCGTTAATTTTGATCCGAGATCCAAAAGAGAGGCAGCAGTAGAGAGCCTATGCTCAACCGATGTGACAAGTGGCATTAGGTCAGCCACCGTCGGCCTAGCCGTGCCCATGGGCATGCCCAAGTACGTGAAAGGCATCTTGCCAACCCTGCATCCAAAAACCCCCGCTAAACGATCCGTCTCCTCATCTGCCGTGTTTACAGTCATCAGCATGGATTTTTGGAAGTTGATTCGCAGCCCAATGGAGGATGCATAGTCTTGCAGAATGGACTTGATCATTGTCGCTTGCGCCCGATCAGCCGGCATCACTAGGATAGTGTCATCCGCGTACTGGATCACAGGATAGTCCCTCTCTACTGTCGGCAGCGGCAGCTCGATCTGACCACCACGATACGCGTCATTGATGGCTGCTTGGAGAAGGTCAGCCGCTAAGACAAAAATAAGCGGGGACAGCGGGTCACCTTGACGCACCCCTCGTTTGCAGAAGAACTGTCGCCCCGGGGTCCCATTCAGCAGCACGGACGATTTGGCAGTCGAGAACAAGCAGCGGATCCACCCCAGCCAGCGGTCATCAAAGCCCATACATTCCATAATCCGTATCATTGGGGCATGTTCAATTGTATCGAAGGCCTTCGCAAAGTCTAGCTTGAGGATGGCGATTTCGCGCCCCGAATTCTGGCACTGGTGTATGAACTCATACGCCCACGCCATACAATCTTGGATCGACCTACCTCTCAAGAAGCCGTACTGGTTTCGGTGGATAATCCTAAGCACCACTTTCTGCAGCCGATTGGCCAAGAGCTTTGTCAGAAGTTTGAGACAACTATTTAGGAGTGTTATAGGGCGATAATCGTCCGCCGTCTCAGGCGACTGCGTCTTCGGGATTAGCGTAATGAAACTAGTATTCAGGCTTTCCAAGTCCAAAGTGCCTGCATGAAAGTCAAAGCAAAGCCTATAGAACTCTTCCTTAATGATGTGCCAGCAGGCTTTGATGAAGCTGCCACTGAATCCATCCGGCCCGGGGGCACGGTCCGGTGGCATCTCCTTGACCACCTGATCAATCTCCTCCCGAGTGAATGGTCGAGATAGCTCCTGCAGTCCATCCACCTTCTTGATGATGCGATCAAGGTCAAAATTCAAGTTGGTAGGATTGGAGCACCCTAGCCGATCTTTGTAGGTTTGGAGAAGCACTGCCTCTTTGCCTACATGATCATAAACCACCGTGTCATCCGGCAGGCGCAGCGAGGCAATGTTATTTCTTCAGAAGCGCTCAGTCGCAACCCTATGGAAGAATTTGGTATTGCCATCCCCAAACTTGAATTGTCTGATGGTACACCGTTTCTTCCAATACACTTTTTTGCACTCCAAGAGATGTAAGAGATGTGCTTTTAGGATTTTTGTAAAGTTCGATTCTAGCACAGTCAACTGTCGACGATCTTCCAGGCCATCAAGCTCCAGGAGGGTATTATTGCAGTTCTCAATCAACACAGATAGCTTCGAGATCTTCTTACTCCATTGCTTCAGATCATACCGAAGGGTTTTGAGTTTTTTGCAGAGAAGCATAGCAGCTTTTGGGGCATAACAACGCTTGTTCCACGACCGCTGGACGACATAAAAAAAAAACTGGCTGTTTGATACAGTAGTCCTCGAAGCGAAACAACTTGGTTTTGGGGATTTTGGACTGTATGCTGACGTAGCACGGAACATGATCCGACGTAGGTTTACCCAGGGGCATGACGACTGTGTTCGGAAATTTGACCGCCCAGTTTACGGAGGTAAAATGCCAATCCAACTACTCGAGGAGTGGGTTAGATTGCATGTTGCTCCAGGTGAAAGAGCGTCCTTTGATTGGTAGTTCCACCAGCGACTGTTTACATATGAATTCATTGAAGATTAGCATATCATTAGGATCCCCTCCCCCACGGTTACGGTTGTCAGGTGCTCTTATGTAGTTAAAATCCCCCAAGACAAGTCAATCTTCCCCAATAGGTATTTGGAGATCAAAAAGCCAATCTGTGAAAAGAGTTCTACTAGGATCAGTACAAGGCCCGTAAACGTTAACGAGCGTCCACACATCATTTGATTGGGTTGAGGTAAGCCTCACGCCAAGCGCAAACGATTCAGAAAAGATAGACACCCCCGTGAACACTGAACTCATCCACGCCATTAACAAGCCACCAGAATTACCAACCGAGGGCACAAATTCAAACATATCAAACTTCTTAGGGCAAAATAGCTTAACAAACGACGCATCAAAAGATTCACGTTTGGTTTCTTGAAAGCAAACAACCGAACTACCACTAATTTCTATCGCATTACGGATCACCAACTGCTTCTTTTCAGAGTTGATGCCACGAACGTTCCAGCATAGAACATTCCAGTGTTTATTTGTCGTCATCTCGGGCTAGTTGAGGTCTGGGTCGGCACCACGGTCTCCAGCCATGAGCTTCTGAGCGCTAAGATCTTCTGCTGGTATCCCACATTGCTCAGTACCCACGCGCTGCAACTGTTGGATCGGAATTGGGGGTGGCAGTTCATCGGACTGACCTGCGACAGGCTGCAACAGAACTGGGCAAGGACCTGTCGCCTTTGAGGAACAGGCAAAACTTGGGCATTGTGAACTTGAGCTTGCCATAGCGTTGCTCTTCACTGTGTTGTTGGCGATGGTGATGGTGACGTCCTTGACGTGGAGGATAGTCATCCTCATGTTGCTCTTGGCGCGGAGGAAGTCAATGATCAACTTGCTCTTGTTGAACTTGAGGTTGAGGTGGAGCTTGACGAGCTTGTGGAGGACCTTGTGGAGCTTGACATTGCACACGCGGTTGGTAGTTCCTCTCTTGGATTTCTTCTCGAAGGGCTTCCTCTTGATTGCGCCGCTCGTGATTGCGGTTGGCAATGGCTCGGCTAAGAATCTCGAAGGGCACGTTGCGCCTCAAGAGCTTGCGCTTCACGTTATTGTTGTTGAAGACGTTGAGCCTCGGCGTCTTGTTCCTCTTGGTGTAAACATGCTCGTTCTTCTTCTTGGCGCCTTGGTCGTTGTCTTTCTTGAGCTTGAGCAAAAACAACTTGGTTTGATTGAGGACGAGGGATTTGCTCATCGACTTGTTCTTGTGAATGCTTGTCATGTAGCGGGTTCCGAGATGCATGCCGGTCTTGACGCGCAGCTCGACGAAGAGTGTTCGATGATGGTGTACTTGAGTCGGAGAAGGTGTCGTCGGAGTGTCGACTTGAGCGGCTCCGTCTTGAGGATGAAGAAGTGGAAGGACGCCGGTTCCTCATGAAGGCGCGGATCTCATCCATTCTTGCATCATTCTCTTGCTTTTGAGCATCGAATTTGTTGTCGAAGTAGTCCCTCATTGCTTGTTGCTCTTGGTGCAATGCCTTTTGAGCTCCAAATAGGTGGTTCTTGGTGATGAATGATGACATGTTGTCGTCGTTCTCGATGAGAGGTGGAGTGGTAGAAGAACTTGGCCTATCCATCATACCAAGCAAAATGTAAGTGGTAGTAGGAAAAGAACGTGTACCAAATGTACCTTGACCGAAGTTGAAGATGAATCAAGTTCACTCAAATGCGGACAATGAAATAGCACTATTGGTACCAATTCTTGTCGATTCTCACACCTACACACGTAAAAGCTTATGGTGGAGCTTGGTTAGGATGGTGGCACAAAATTTGATGCAATAGTAAGTGAGCTTCAATAATGTTGGAAAAGATTCACAAATTTGCAAATGCAACAAGTAGACCAAGCAAGTATGGGTACACGGAAACACACACGCAAATAGATAAATGGGATTGTGCAATCCAAAATTGAGCCAAAATGTGGAAACCACGAAATGCTCTTGTTGCACAATACTAGAGAGATGCTAGCACAATTGCACAATAGGCGGATACGCAAACTTGTGCACAACCTACTAGGCAAAAATGCAACGATCTCTATCCCAAGTATGCTATATGTATGATATTTCGGTGCTATGATCCAAGATGATCGGATATGACAATCTTAATGTTGTATGATGCTATGGTTGTTGCTTATAAGCTCTTTGCTTATCTTTCCTCTTTGCTTAAAAGCTTGGGTGGCTCTTTCACTTTTGAGCTCTTTTCTCATGCAAAACTCACGAACCAAGGTAGCAATTGTGTATGCGATGACAACTTTGTGACACACAAGTTGATCTCAAGATATGCACCACTATGGTATGATATGTATACTATGTTGTATGATCACTAATATGCACAAGTCGTGTTGCCTGCAATACTCAACCGCTAGTCTCGATGGGTAATCTACACAAAATGAGGCAATGTGGGTTATCAATGCAATTGCAAGTTATGACAAAGATGTCGTTGAAGTTACCGTCCTTGGCGATGATGAGACCCTCGAGAAGTTGAGCCGTGGTGTTGATGAAGTCGAACCGTACCTAGATAGCCGAAACACAAAAGGATACGGGAGCCACAACTCAAAATCTCAAGGACCAAAATGTGTCAAAATCGTCATAGGAGGTATCGTGGAAGATGTAGGTGTATGTGGGTTTGGAAGATGTGGTGGAATGTGGGGGTGGTGGTGGTGGCCGAACTGTCAAACTTCAGTGTCGTCAGGGTTTCACGGACGTCCGGTCTTTTACGGTCGTCCGGTCGTCGTCGTACGTCCGACCTTTTCCGGTCGTCCGGAGCCTGGGCGAAAATCGGGCTCGGGAAGATGAACTGCGAGAATTCCGGGGAAGAAGAAGATGGTGATGTTGAAATCGAGCAGATTGGTTGATGGAAAAGGGTGGGGAGAGTGGGAAAAGCTAGATCCACACGTAGCAACACAAATCCATGGACCAAATCCAACAAAATCTCAACTCACCAACAAATCACAAAAAAAAATTGGGGCTATTTTTGGTGGGGAATTTTTGGATTTAGGACAAAAACAACAAAATCAAGCTAGAAAACACGGGGTAGGGGCTCCAAAACATGATCAACGTGGCTCATGATACCAAGATGATGTAGGGTGGTACCCTATGTGGATGATATTTCACGTTTGGAGGGGATCCTACGGGGATTCACGAAGAACAAACGGAAGCACAAAGGGGAAACACGGAGAAAACGAGAGAGAGAGAGAGAATCACTAAACCGACATAGAATCAATCACACGAGTGCTAGATCACCGACAACATGGAGTAACATAAGATCCACGATCAACAAAGGTAAGGATACATAGGAACAGTTCTTCTCCGTATGGAGGTCTTGATGGTCTTCCCTAGAAAGGGGTCTTGAATCTGCTTGGGGGATCTTCTCCGAAGAGGTCCTGAGCTCCGAGGAGAAGTAACCAAGTGGATGAGCAAGGCTCTCACACAAAATATGAGCTAAACCTATGCTAACCCTCACTAGGAGGTGGGGGCGTCCTATTTATAGTCTTAGTGCAAATGGAAGTCGAAGTGAAGGGATACAAGGGCTCCAGCCCGCGGGTGCGGTCAGTCAAGTGTCGGACGTCTGGAAGACATTGGACGTCCGGAGGCTCGGGACGATCCGGACATCCGGCAGGGCTCGGATGTCCGTAGATTCGGCTCTGTCTTGGTTGTGTCGGACGTTCGGAGAGGGTCGGTCGTCCGGAGCTTCTGGATGGACCGGACGTCCGTAGGCTGTCGGTAGTCCGTAGTTTTGGCTTGGGTGCTTGTCGCCCGGTCGTCCGGGGCGTCTCGGACTTCCGTAGATTTGGTTCGGGTGGCCAGGTACCGGACGTCCGGCAGGCTCGGTCATCCATGTCCTGGGACTCGTCGGACGTATGGACTTGGTTGGTCGTCCGACGCCTGTAGCTTCCGCGGCAGCTCTTCTTGCCCATCATGCTTGGGGTCCTCGCCGTCTTGGCTCTTGTATGTAGCTGTTCTGTGGCTCGCTTCCAGGCACCTGATCACACACAGAGTTTCCGAATTTGGTAGTAGCCATGTCTCGCGAGTAGTAAGAGGGAGTTCGGAGAGGAGCGAGTTCACCTTATCTTCAATAACCTTAGCTCGGGCTCGTGTCATGGGTCCAAGTGGTGTTGAGGGAGATGTAGGCACGTCCATTGGGATGAGCGAGGGATGCTCCGCATCAGCTGGCAGCTGCATTGGAACGACGGTGGAGTCTTGGCGGGTGCGGGCCTGGCCGTGGCCCCGCTGTTGTCCTCGCAAGGGTCTTGCCGGGGCCCCGGCAAGGGTCTTGCCGTGACACTGTGGTCGTCCACGACAAGGATCTTGCCGGAGGCCTCGTGGGTTTCCTCGGCAGGGATCGTGCCGAGGATCGCCGTCTTCTGGTCCTCATCTGATCTCGTGTGTTAATGATCTTTGATAACCCACAAGTATAGGGGATCGCAACAGTTTTTGAGGGTAGAGTATTCAACCCAAATTTATTGATTCGACACAAGGGGAGCCAAAGAATATTCTCAAGTATTAGCAGTTGAGTTGTCAATTCAACCACACCTGGATAACTTAGTATCTGCAGCAAAGTATTTAGTAGCAAAGTAGTATGGAAGTAACGGTAACAGTGGGAAAAGTAATAGTAGCAGTTTTGTAGTAATTGTAACAGCAGCAACGGTAAAGTAAATAAGCAAAGAACAATATGTGAAAAGCTTGTAGGCATTGGACCAGTGATGGATAATTATGTCGGATGCGATTCATCATGTAATAGTTATAACATAGGGTGACACAGAACTAGCTCCAGTTCATCAATGTAATGTAGGCATGTATTCCGAATATAGTCATACGTGCTTATGGAAAAGAACTTGCATGACATCTTTTGTCGTACCCTCTCGTGGCAGCGGGGTCCTATTGGAAACTAAGGGATATTAAGGCCTCCTTTTAATAGAGTACCGGACCAAAGCATTAACACATAGTGAATACATGAACTCCTCAAACTATGGTCATCACCCGTAAGTATCCTGATTATTGTCACACTACTAGGGAAAAGCCTAGCAGCAGCGCGGGTTTTGGGCCTATTAGTAGCGCGGGGGCCGGCGCTACTAATAAGGCGCTACAGCTAACGTATAGTAGTAGCGCGGGTGCCACCCGTGCTACTACTACGTCCTTTAGTAGTAGCGTGGGTAAAAACCCGCGCTACTACTAATCTCTAATCTCTGATTTTTTTGAATTTTTTCGGAAAAAAATTTCGATTTCCCCCCTAATTTTCAAATTTCTAAATTATTTTAACCTCAAATCTCTAATCACCCCTCATCACTGCTCAATTTAATCTCTAATCACCCCTCATCATTCCAAATCATCTAACTTCCCGGATGGTCACCCATCCTCTCACTACTCCAGCCTGAGCACGCTTAACTTTCGGGTTCTATTCTCCCTCGTTTCCAAGTCTGCACTTGTTGTTTTCCTGACAATAGTAAGATGTCAATCCTATTAACCTCAGGAATTTAGCTTGAGCATGAAGTCACACATTTCACTATTTGAGTTTGAAACTATTGTTCTAAAAAATTAGTAACACTAATATTTCTTGAATAATTAGTTTGACCACAGTTTGACCATAGTTTGACCAGATTTGACCATAATTCAAAAAAACTAAAATAATTATTTAGTAACACTAATATTCTTGAATAATTATTTTGACCATAGTTTGACCAGATTTAACAAAAAATTAAAAAAACTGAAATTTGATGAATTTTTTTGCCTCCAGATCTTAAAAGCCCCGTAAACATATGGATCCATATCAGGCCCTAACGTAGCAACGCATAAACTAGGGTTTAAGCTTCTGTCACTCTAGCAACCCATCATCTACTTATTACTTCCCCATGCCTTCCTCTAGGCCCAAATAATGGTGACGTGTCATGTAGTTGACGTTCACATAACACCACTAGAGGAAAAGACAACATACATCTCATCAAAATATCGAACAAATACCAAATTCACATGACTACAAATAGCAAGACTTCACCCATGTCCTCAGGAACAAATGTAACTACTCACAAAGCATATTCATGTTCATAATCAGAGGAGTAATAATATGCATAAAGGATCTGAACATGTGATCTTCTACCAAGTAAACCAATTAGCATCAACTACAAGGAGTAATCAACACTACTAGCAACCCACAGGTACCAATTTGTGGTTTTGATACAAGATTGGATACAAGAGATGAACTAGGGTTTTGAGAGGAGATGGTGCTGGTGAATATGTTGATGGAGATTGACCCCCTCCCGATGAGAGGATCGTTGGTGATGACGTTGGTGATGATTTCCCCCTCCCGGAGGGAAGTGTCCCCGGCAGAACAGCTCCGCCAGAGACCTAGATGGATTCCGCCAAGGTTCTGCCTCGTGGCGGCGGAGTTTCGTCCCGTAAGCTTGCCCATGATTTTTTCCAGGGTAAAAGTGATGATATAGCAGAAGATGAACTTTTTTCTATTAGGTTTTTGAGGATTTGAAAATGTTTAACGGGGTTCCCCCTGTTAAATTTGGATGTAACTTTTCGAGTAGATGATTTTTCATATAAAAAACTTTTTTATCCGAGTTAGTATGAAAAAGTTATGCCCATTTTTACAAATTCTCGAGAGATTTTGCAAATAAAGTCGAAATTCATATTTGCAAATTTTCCCAACAACTAGACCACATATCACATGGGAAACTTATTTTCTTTTATTTTTTTGACATTTTCATCATTTTCTTTTATTTTTTCTAAAACTGAAAAGGCGATCCACACGCGGGGAGGGGGGGGGGTAGAGTTTGAAAATGGGACCTTTAGTAGTAGCGTGGGTTTTTACCCCTCGCTACTACTATGGCACCACTTAGTAGTAGCGAGGGCTAAAAAACAACGCTACCGCTATCAACTTAGTAGTAGCGAGGGTTAAAAACCCGCGCTACTACTATGGCATGTCCCGGGGGGCACGGTAGAGACCGCTTAGTAGTAGCGAGGGTTAAAAACCCGCGCTACTGCCATCAACTTAGTAGTAGCGAGGTTTAAAAACCTGCGCTACTAGTAAGTAGCAGTAGCGAGGGTTTTTAACCCTCGCTACTAGTAAGCGTCTGTGTATAAGCTTTTCCCTAGTAGTGTCACTTCGGGGTTAACGGATCATAACACATAATAGGCGACTATAGACTTGCAAGATAGGATCAATAACTCACATATATTCATGAAAACATAATAGGTTCAAATCTGAAATCATGGCACTCGAGCCCTAGTGACAAGCATTAAGCATAGCAAAGCCATAGCAACATCCATCTCAGAACATAGTGGATACTAGGGATAAAACCCTAACAAAACTAACTTGATTACATGGTAAATCTCATCCAACCCATCACCGCCCAGCAAGCCTACGATGGAATTACTCACGCACGGCGGTGAGCATCATAAAATTGGTGATGGAGGATGGTTGATGATGATGACAACGATGAATCGCCCTCTTCGGAGCCCCGAACGGACTCTAGATCAGCCCTCCCAAGAGAGTTTAGGGCTTGGTGGCGGCTCTGTATCGTAAAACATGATGAATCTTTCTCTCTGATTTTTTCTCCCCGAACGTGAATATATGGAGTTGGAGTTGAGGTCGCTGGAGCTTCAGGGGGCCCACGAGGCAGGGGGCACGCCCTAGGGGGGGGGGCGACCCCCACCCTCGTGGACAGGGTGTGGGCCCCTTGACGTTGATTCTTTCGCCAGTATTTTTTTATTAATTCCAAAAAGTTGCTCCGTGGATTTTCAAGTCATTCCCAGAACTTTTATTTCTGCACAAAAATAACACCATGGCAGTTCTGCTGAAAACAACGTCAGTCCGGGTTAGTTCCATTCAAATCATGCAAGGTAGAGTCCAAACCAAGGGCAAAAGTGTATGGAAAAGTAGATACGACAGAGACGTATCAACTCCCCCAAGCTTAAACATTTGCTTGTCCTCAAGCAATTCAGTTGACAAACTGAAAGTGATAAAGAAAAACTTTTACAAACTCTTTTTGCTCTTGTTGTTGCAAATATGTAAAGCCAGCATTCAAGTTTTCGGCAAAGATTATGAACTAACCATATTCACAATAACATTTAGGTCTCATGTTTACTCATATCAATGGCATAATCAACTAGTGAGCAATAATAATAAATCTCGGATGACAACACTTTCTCAAAACAATCATAATATGATATAACAAGATGGTATCTCGCTAGCCTTTTCTAAGACCGCAAAACATAAATGCATAGCACCTCCGAAGATCAAGGACTGACTAAACATTGTAATTCATGGTAAAATAGATCCATCCATAGTCATACTCAATATAAATTAACAGTAATGCATGCAAATGACAGCGGTGCTCTCCAGCAGGTGCTTTTTAATAAGAGGATGATGCCTCAGCATAAAAGTAAATAGATAAGCCCTTCGCAGAGGGAAGCAGAGATTTGTAGAGGTGCCAGAGCTTGATTTTGAAATAGAGATAAATAATATTTTGAGCGGTATACTCTCATTGTCAACATAAAAACCAAGAGATCTCGATATCTTCCATGCTACACACATTATAGGCCATTCCCAAACAGAATGGTAAAGTTTATACTCCCCCACCACCAACAAGCATCAATCCATGGCTGCCCGAAACAACGAGTGCCTCCAACTAACAACAATCTTGGGGGAGTATTGTTTGCAGTTATTTTGATTTGATTTGAGCATGGGACCGGGCATCCCGGTGACCAGCCATTTTCACGTGAATGAGGAGCGGAGTCCACTCCTCTTGAGAATAACCCGCCTAACATGGAAGATACAGACAACCCTAGTTGATACATGAGCTGTTCGAGCACACAAAACAGAATTTCATTTGAAGGTTTAGAGTTTGGCACATACAAATTTACTTGGAACGGCAGGTAGATACCACATATAGGAAGCTATGGTGGACTCATATGGAATAACTTTGGGGTTTATGGATTTGGATGCACAAGCAGTATTACCACTTAGTACAATTGAAGTCTAGCAAGAGACTGGGAAGCGACCAACTAGAGAGCGACAACAGTCATGAACATGCATTAAAATTAGTCAACACGGAGTGCAAGCATGAGTAGGATATAATCCACCATGAACATAAATATCGTGAAGGCTATGTTGATTTTGTTTCAACTACATGCGTGAACATGTGCCAAGTCAAGTCACCCGAATCATTCAAAGGAGGATACCACCCTATCATACCACATCACAACCATTTTACTAGCATGTTGGCACGCAAGGTAAACCATTATAAACTCCTAGCTAATAAAGCATGGCATAAGCAACTATAATCTCTAATTGTCATTGCAAACATGTTTATTCATAATAGGCTGAATCAGGAACGATGAACTAATCATATTTACAATAACAAGATAGGTCGAGTTCATACCAGCTTCTCTCATCTCAACCAGCCCGTCATATATCGTCATTATTGCCTTTCACTTGCAGGACCGAACGGTGCGGATAATAATAATAGTGCACGTGCATTGGACTAAGCTGGAATCTGCAAGCATTCAATTCAAGGGAGAATACAAGGTAATATGGGCTCTTGATTAAATCAACAATAATGCAAATGAGAGCCACTCAACATTTTCGTCATGGTCTTCTCCTCTCGACCCCCAAAGAAAGGAAGAGGAATAAAACTATTTACACGGGAAAGCTCCCAACAAGCAAAAGAAGAACGAGAAATATTTTTGGGTTTTCTTTTAATTACTACTACTACAGGCATGGAAAGTAAACTAGCTAAAAGCTACAACTAATTTTTTTTTTGTTTTTCTTAAGGTTTTTCAAACACACAAGAAGAAAGCTAGAAAAAGAAAATAAACTAGAATGGATAATACAATGAAAAAGTATGAGCACCGACAACTAGCATGAGTGTGTGAACATGAATGTAATGTCGGTGAGAAATACGTACTCCCCCAAGCTTAGGCTTTTGGCCTATGCCCAAGGATGGCCTGGCGGATATCCGAAGTTGTAACTGGGGTTGTACTAAGATGCAGCAGCCATTGCCTCATGAGCTGCAGCTTGGAGGCGGGCTGCCTCCGTCCTCCTCTCGTACTCGTTCGCCTCCTCCCTGGGTA
Source organism: Triticum dicoccoides (assembly GCF_002162155.2). Taxonomy (NCBI): domain Eukaryota; kingdom Viridiplantae; phylum Streptophyta; class Magnoliopsida; order Poales; family Poaceae; genus Triticum; species Triticum dicoccoides. The sequence goes on from NC_041387.1 coordinate 267,024,059, forward strand.
TAATATATTTCCTTTTTTCCTGAAAGTCAAATAAACCAGGATCAGGGAGAGCAACATGGACATTGCGACATCTGTCAAAGATTAGTCGGTATTGGAGGAATTGTTCATTCCTCTCAAGAAACTGATGGCTAACCATGGCATCATAATCTAAATAAGCAGGGGGCAACTCCATATCCCCTTCATGTATGGGTATCTCAAGAAAATTAGCTACACAAGTTGCATAAATCCCACCAAACAAGTCTCCAATTAAACCATTATTATGCAACCTACGTGCAACAATGGCCCCCAAGTTATATTGTTTATCACCTAATACAACACTCTTGAGGACACTAAGATCCGGAACACATATGTGACAAGCCTCGTCTTTACCGTTAATGCATCTACCAATGAAGAGAGCAAAATAATGTATAGCAGGAAAATGAATGCTCCCTATGGTCGCTTATGTTATTTCTCTAGATTACCCCACAGTGATACTAGCAAGAAAATCTTTATATTCAGATTTGCGAGGTTCACTAGCACTACCCCATTGCAGGAGTTTACAAGCAGTAGTAAAATCTTCTAGGTCCATGGTATATGATTTATCATAAAGATCAAATAGGACATTGTGAGAATTACGCGAAGATGTAAATTTGAACCTTCTCACAAAGGAATCAGTTAAATGGTAGTACTGAGGGCACTTATCTTGCATGAAGTCCTCAAGATCAGCATTATGCACATATGCATCAAATTCATCCTCGATGCCTGCTTTGACCATAAACTCCTCCGACGGCCATTCACAAGGCCGCACGTAAGCTTCCCTCGGTTGTATGACTCTGATTGAAACCGCGACAATGTGAAACACTGTGCTTATGCATCGTTCATGTCTTTGCATCTCATTATATACAGAAATGTTCATTATATGTACAGCTCACACCGTTTTCCCTTCTTATGAATTAATTTCAATGTATGATTATTTTTTATGCAGCTTGCCGGCTTTCATTAGTCCCGTAGAAAACATAACCAGCGAGATGGCTATATCTTTCAGGTAATGATCTATGTGGGGTGTTGTAAGCGGAGAGGTCGGGGACTTAAAGTGGTAGTATCAGAATATATTCATTGGTGGCGTGTTATCTACTGGAAGCAATGCGCCTAGAGGGGAAAGTGTGTCCGTTGTACCGGAGGTGAGTACGATCGAGGGTGATGCACACGTGGGTGGGGAGGAAATGCTTGCAGCTAGTTTAAAGGAAGGGTTGAGTACAATTAATCCAGTGTAGTTACAAGTGTTGGCCTCTAGCTTGCGCCCAAAGACGTGCTCTTGCAGTGAACCAGAGTAATGCTTTAATTCTCACCAACGCATCAATGCAATGCAAGGTATGGTGTGCTTGAAACTTTTGTGGAGCGTTCATTACATAGCAGTGTTAATGCTTTTCCATGCTTCTTCAAACCATACTTCAATCTACTAATGTACATGCTTCAGTATACCCCATTTGAAAACAGTTTGTCGGGATATGAGGATGTAAGTCAGTCCCTTTGGACTGATCTCTATAGAACCCAATATGATTCAAACCCCAACCTTATTTCTTAGACTGTAGGGTATCTATTTTACTCTCTCGTTCAGTTTTTTTCCTAACAAAGAAAGAACTGTCTGCTCAAGCGGCAGAAAAAACATTATAATTCCCTTCATTATATATTAAAATGTGGTTACCTTTTTTGTGGGGGATGGTTAGCTTATTTTTATCTAAACCATATTGAACTTGAATGTAATGTGAACAATGAGAACAATTACAATGTTAATATTAGTAAGATAGCAGGCCATAGTTTAAGATTTACAAGAAAACCAGATTAGTTATTTCCTCCCATTCAAAAAAAGAGATTTGTTATTTCCTGATATATATTGTTCTGAAAACGAAAGTCGTCATGTCAAAACTTTTGAACTGTTTATTTTATTGCTCGAGTATTATACTATAGGTAGCGAGTTCGATGTTGAACTGCAAATTTAGACAAAAACGTTCATTAAAAGGTAGAAACAAACATCACACAAAATATAGATTACTGGTAAAGATTTCTAGGTACTCCCTCCATCCCAAAATTCTTGTTTTAAATTTGTCTAAATAGGATGCATCAAGTCATGTTTTAGTATTAAGTACATCCGTATCTAGACAAATCTAAGACAAGAATTTGGGGACGGAGGGAGTAGAAAGTTAAGAGGCGAATACACGGGTTAACGACTAGTAGTATAAAATGCTCAAATATGGCGATTTCACCAATATTTTTGGCACATGGATGTTTCAAAAAAGAGCTACCTAGAGTTCCACCTCCATTTTGCATTTCTGGTTTAACCTTTTTTGAAAGGTGCTTATAACACAGGAAACACTTTAGAATGTGGGTTACTTTAGACTTGCCTTGAGGACTGGTGACAAAATACCCAGAAACCATGTTTGTTAAAATTATCGTCACAAACTATATTCCAACCACCCATGTAGGATGTTGGCAAAGGGATTTTTGTTGGTCTGCAGCAGCTTTGTGGAACAAAATGCACACCTTAATGTAATATGACAATCGGTTTCCATTTTCTTAGTTCAAGTTTTTCTTTTTTGTGAGGTTAGTTGAAGTTACTCTCCTTTATTTAGTTGGCTGGACAAAAATAACAGTGTGTGTGTGTGTGTGTATGTGTGGCTATCTTAAAGTTGCAGTTACCCAATCGCAGTATACACTTTACAATTTTTTTGTATACTATAATCTAGATGCCTTAATGTGACTAATCTTTGATCTTACAATGAGACTTCTCTTTTTGTACTAAGAGGGAACTATGTTAATTACAACATGCATGTCTTTATATTAGATATATGGTCCTAATATATGTATTTGGCTTGTGACATATGGCAAAAGAAAAGAAAAAGATTGAGGAAAAAAAATTAGGAGTGCCTAACAGAGTGGTACGCCTAGTACGCAATTATACATTCTTGTTACAATTAAATCGAGCACCTGCTAGGAATAAGGAATGACAAGGATTTTTGTTGGTCATTTACAGTACGTTGAACTGATGTGAGCCTTCCTTCTATAAATAATGAATCCCAGAATATTTAAGTGTTACATGTGGCTTCCATCTCCTCATGCTAAATTTTCATTTTGTCTATTTAATCTGTTGTAGTGGCGCATTGCCAGTCAGTTCCAGTACTGCATGATGTGTAGGGTGGTGGTCATTCATCCTATAACAATGTCATAAAAGGCGTCCTTAGGAAGTTTGTAGAGAAGCTTGTCATCCAACATTAAGGGATGAAGACGAAGATGATGCATGGCTAAGTTGTTGACAGGAATGGTGGAGAATGGGGCTAATACAAGATAGTTTTACATTTACCTTATACAATATAATTTTCATGGTTAATATGTAGGAGATCATGTAATATCTTTTTTAGATTGTGTTCCATCTAATGCAACCGAGTTGATTAAATATATGAAATCTCTCTGTTTATTGGATTGCTGCTCCTTGCACTATTGTTCATAATATATAAAATACCATTATAATTTCAAGCTATTTACAGATGGATGAAAGCACTGCACTAATTTGTAATGTGAAAATTAGTTTGTGTAGGGTGATCAACAAAGTATATGAAGTGTTGTTACGTTGTAGATATATATGTTGCTGTCTTGCAACGCTTCTACACGCCGCTTACCAACGCAACTATATGTGTTGTTGTAGACCCTTTCAACGCCACCAACGGCAACGGATACTAATTCGTTGGTGTAGAACTTAGCAACACATATATGAACATTAGGAAACGCAACGATGCGTTGTTAAAGGGGGGTTCCTGTTGTAGTGCGAGAAGACATTTGGAAAATCATGATCCACCGATATGTTACTAGGCTTGGGAGCAATCTTGCTTTTCAGGGCAAGACGATATGATCAAATAAGCAAGGATTGGCACTATCCTAACTCGTTGATCGAGAAGTGCACCGGAAATAAGGAATAGGTAGCATGATCAACCTTAGGGTGATGATTCAATAACCAACACGCTAATAATGAGGTTATTGTCCATTTAACTACCAAGCCACAAAGTTGCTAGGAGTATAGATTTCACACATCACGGTTCACTTGTCAGCGTTCCGGTTACAATAACACAGGGACCGAGAAACGAATAATGAGTGCGAGAAGTATCACTGTATCAAGAGTTCATAGGATGGTGTGCAATTCCCATGATATTCTTGATATAAAGATGGTAATACTCCAAGGTAGAACAGAACAAGAGCTAGATTAGCATGTTGATCTGCGGAACACAACTGCTTTGACCCAGTCTTGGAAATGGATAAGGTACTGGAGTTTGTTTCTCCTAGTCATTCAGAATAGAATGGCATGACGGACCACAAGAATAATAGCCATCGATGAACGAATGCATGCATGCTCTTGACTATCCATTGACAGACGAGGGTCAGAAGACAACTAAAGAGGGACAACTCAAAAGAACATATAACTTTCTGAGTTGTGGATGCATAGATTAGTATGTCGAACCAAGTTCAATAGGTTCCTTCCAGATAACCCATGCAAAGAAGGTAGAGCTGACAGAGTCACAGTATAGAATCGAGAACTCGTCAAGAGCACTCTAGTTGTGATCTTTCGGTTCTGCGAGGAACTTCTGCCATAAGGAGTCCATGATATTTGGAAGAAGGATATACCATGAAACTCGAGGACTATTGCAAAGGTTACTAATATCCTAAAGGAACGAGAAAACACTAACAACATGAAGTAAGTGGAGTAATATATTGGGTTCAAGAACCCTGGAGTAGAATACCTACTAACTAAATGGCATCACGGGATGCTTTCGAGAATGATGGCCAGAATCAACACACTGGGACACAAAACATGGCTAGATTACTGGGTGTTACTCTAAGACACCTAGGTCATAATAATAGCTCCAACATATATGTCGAGGCAATGGAGTACCTCAACTCACTGACTAGTGTGGTTAATCTGACCAAAGGAACATCGGGAACGGGAAGAAGAGATTTGCAGATGCATCAAACTATTTAGAAACCTGGGATGACTCGGACAGCATAACGGCTGTAAATGCTCAAAAAGATTTGAGACATCCTAAAAAATGGTGGCATAGCCACTCAACATCACAATATCAAGGTTTCGAGATCAACAGTTAACATACGGAAGTGGTAGAGACTGAACTAATGCTTAAATCCATCAATCCTATCAGTCTACGGATTAGTAACACGTGATCCTGATAGAAAGAAGAGAAATCCTAGTTCCTTAACCCCGTAGGAAAGATAAGATGACTCGGATCAGAAGGGCATAAGGTAAAGGAGTAAAAAAGAGCCTTACGTTCCATCTCACAATCAATTCCCCTACATATAACTAAAGCATTTCTAGACTCAACTTCGACCAGTTTTGCTTGGTAATCCTACAGACAGTCAGGCTCTGATACCAAAGCTGTCAGGGACCCCAATCCTAAGTCACACCGATCTAGCATGTAACACATCATATGACTTTGCGGCCTCACGCACGGTATTCCCACGGGTGCCACCTTACCTGGCCTGGGACCGTTTGCGCCTTTTGGCACGTATATGATAATGCTGCTAGCATCCATATGACAAAGAACCCGGGCTGACATGACTAGCCGTGGACCCAAAGTGGTGCTAACTTATAGGGACAGGCATACATGACCCAACAACGAACTTGTCGATCAACAACGTATGAACCCAAGTCGTATCAAGCTACATGGACTTAAAGGAATAACGTGTGACATTTCCCCGAAGGGACAGACACAGGAATGAAGAAGGACACATGCTGGCCGGCCTAAGTGTTCAAGAGCAGTAGCAAGCTACCATGGCTCAATGGAAGCACTAGGAGACATTTCCCGGTAAGAGAGGCTACCAAGGATGAACATCTAGGTTGTCAGATCCCACACATACCAAGCATTCCAAATCATACACACAATATGCTTGATATGTGCAAATACAACATGGCATCACAATATAACTCTATGACTCGAAGTATTTATTCATTAGGCTCCAAGGAGCAAGGTATTACAAACATGGGTCTCATGACCCAACATTCAGAGCATACAAGTCAAAGCACATGCGGAAGCTTAACATGTCTGAGTACAGACATCTATAAATGAAAAGGGCTGAGAAGACTGACTATCTACCAGATCATGCTGAGGGCACAAGATCGTAGCTGAGGTAGCAAGCTAAACGTCAAAGTCCAAGCGGAAATACTAGCAAGACTGAAGTCTCTCTGCAAAAACATAAATTAATCAAGCGTGAGTACAAATGTACCCAGCAAGACTTACATCAGAACTAACTACATATGCATCAGTATCAACAAAGGGGGTGGTGAGGTTTAACTGTAGCAAGCCAGCTTTGACTCGGTGGCTATCCTGCACTACGACTGCAAGTGACTCTTTTGAGGTGGCGCACACGAGTCCACATATTCACCATATGAATACAACACTATGGGTCCGTTCCTGTCTCCCTACGATAACACCATCCATAGCACTCACGCTTATCTTGCGTATTTTAGAGTATCCACTTTCACTTGTCTATGAACTATATAGGCAACCCAGTAGTCCTTTACCGCAGACGCGGCTATTCGAATAGATGATGTTAACCCTCCAGGGGTGTACTTCTTCACACATGCTTCCACCACTTACCGCCGTTTACACGGCATGTACTCGACAACCTTCAAGCGGAAGCCCAACGAGGGTGTTGGCCACGGCCTGCCTAAAAACTCAAGTCTCTAGTCCAGGTTTATCGCCTATTCAGGTTCCATCCGCAGGGAGTCCGGCCGAGGTTTCCACATATGGCCTTGAACGATGTGTACAGGGTTCCGCGACACCAAACGGGTGCCCGGCATACCCGGCCACGTGCCTACCGCATCACAGATCACCCCTCGGATCAGCGCTGCGCACGGTCTCCAGCATACTACAAACACCAGAAACTACTTGCAACTCCTGGACAGAGGGCAAGGGTGGTTAAGAAGCCGAGAGGGTCCATTGGTTTCGGGCCCAATGCATGGTAGTAGCTGAATCTTAAATCACACATACAGATCTCAGTACTTAAGGACGGTTCCAATGAAACAATCCACCATGTACTCCTACATGGCCTCTCATAGATACCTTTACCAAATCATGTTCACACACTTAGCTCACACATAGTAGGACAAGTTCAGAACATTCCAATTCATCCCCGATGAACCAGACCTGACTCAACTCTAAGCAGTAGCAGGCATGACAAACAAGAATGAATGAGTAGGCACATCAGGGCTCAAACAACTCCTACTCATGCTAGTGGGTTTCGTCTATTTACTGTGGCAATGACAGGTCATGCAGAGGAAAAGGGGGTTCAACTACCGCAACAAGTAACAAATATGTCGTTGTTGTCCTAATGCAGTGAAAGAGAGCAGGAGTGAGAGAGTGGGATTGTATCGGAATGAACAAGGGGTTTTTGCTTGCCTGGCACTTCTGAAGATAATATAGTTCTTCATCGGTGTCAACGAACTCATTGTCGGGACGTCGTCTACTTAGAGGGGACAAATACCGGCAAACAAGGAAGAACACAATAAATGCAATGCACAATATGATGCATGACCATGACATGTCAATATGCTGTGATCTGAGTTAATGCAACTAGCAACATATTAAATGGAGTTGGTTTGAATCCAAGATTCAAATTCAAACTCCATATGTGGATATTCAAATGCCATTTATATGATTTGTCCTAAACAGTTGCTATAAGTTGTTCTAACATGCATGAAAATGCCGCAGATGGATAGATTGGATTTTTCTGATCATTTTTCTTATATAATTTATTTCATTTGGAGTTATGGTTGAATTTCTATGAATTTTAGAAGTTTAGGGCATTTTCTCAAATTTATAAACCTTTTTTGATTTATTTTAATTCCAGAAAATACTTACTGCGTTAGCATGACGTAAGGCTGAGGTCAGAAGGTCAACTGACCCGATCCAGGTCAAACCTGACTAGTGGGGCCCACATGTTAGTGTAACAACTAACTAACAGAGTTAGTTAGTGTTAGGTTAGCACTAACCTAGGTTAATTAGGGCCTGGGCCCACTGGTCAGTGTCTAAACTAACCGTCGGGGCTAATTAGCACTAACCTAAAACTATCTAAAGGTTAATAGGGGTGGGCCTGCATGTCAATGACCCTGGGGGGTCGAACCCCAGGTCAAACGAGTCAACCTCGCCGGACTTGGTCCACGGCTCGTCGCCGGCAACTCCAGAGATGGCGGAGGTGCTCGGAATCGCTCCTCCAACGACCAAATGACCAGCGGAGGGCATCTACGCGTAGCCCAGACTCTCAAGCATCCAAAGCAACAGACGGCGACAGCTGGGGTGGCCGGAGTTGACGGCGGTGAGCTCTAAGGCGGCGGCCAAAGTTCGGGTGAGCTCGGTTTGGCGTTAGGGAGCACAGCAGGAGGCAAGGAGGGGTGCTACAGCCTCCTGGGGGTGCACTGAGCACGGCTATGTGCTCGGTTGCAGCTTTAGGCGACGGTGGCCACGACGGTGACATGGCCGGCGGCGAAGAGCTCTCGGCTCCGACGGGCATCAGCGTTAGAGGAAGAAAATGAGCCAGGGGAGAGGGGGATCGACATAGGAGCTCATAGCAGGGTCAGAGATGGTCTCAGCGGGCTTGGGGAGGAGGAGGCGGCGGCGAATCGATGACGAGGTCGCAGGCGGCCGAGAGTCGGGGATGCGGTCGGGGATGATGCTACAGAGCCTCCGCGGTCGAGCGGATGTCCGTGGACGATGAAGTAGACGACGACGGTTCTCTTGAGTGCGTCGGCGAGGCGAGACATCGGCTCTAGGCGTGGCAACAGCGAACGGTGGAGACCGCAGCGCTCAGGTGTGCTCGGAACAGGAAGCAGAGGAGGGGAAAGAGGTCGAGATAAAGCAGAGAGGGAGGGGAGAGACAGAGGGGGCTGCGGTACGTCTCCAGACGCGTCCGGGGCACCTCGGTGGCAAGCAGGAGGTGGCTAGGGCGGCGTCAGCGCTCGCCACCGAGCTGCTTCGGGGCGAGGGGGAGGAAGACGACAGGAGGGGGTGGCCTGGTGGGCTGGGCCGCTGCTGGGCTGCATGGTACTGCGCCAGCCAGGTAAGTTTCCTTCCTCTCTCTCTTCTTATTTGTTTCAGTTTTTTTATTATTCTGTAATTGGTTTTGACTTTATTAAAATGCCAGGGTATTTCCAAAAATCATGAAACTGCTCAATGGCATTGTTTGGAATATTTCCAGCAGCAAACATGTCAGGACCCCGACTCAATGCCACATCGATCTAGCATGTAACACCTCATATCACTTTGCGGCCTCACGCACGGTATTCCCACGGGTGTCGCCTTACCTTTGCCCGGGACCGTTTGCGCCTTTTGGCACACGTATATGACAGTGTCGCTAGCATCCATATGATAAGGAGCCCGGGCTGACATGACTAGTCGTAAACCCAAAGTGGCACAGACTTACAGGGACAGGCATCCATGACCCAGCTTCGAACGTGTCGGTCATCAGCAAGTGGGTCCGGGCTGTAGCACTGGGCTAGCAGGACTCCGGTAAACCGGGCTGTAGCGGGCTAACAGGACTTCGGTACTCAAAGCGTGACATTTCCCCGAAGGGACAGACACAGGAACGAAGAAGGACACATGCCAGCCAGCCTAAGTGTTACGGAGCAGTAGCAAGCTACCATGGCTCGGTGGAAACACTAGGAGACATTTCCCCGTAAGAGAGGCTACTAAAGATAAACAACTAGATGGTCAGATCCCACACATACCAAGCATTTCAATAACATACACACAATATGCTCGATATGTGCAGATACAACATGGCATCACAACATGACTCTACGACTCAAGTATTTTATTCAATAGGCTCCGAGGAGCGAGGCATTACAAACATGGGTCTCATGACCCAACAATCAGAGCATACAAGTCAAAGCACAAGCGGAAGCTATCATGTCTGAGTACAGACATCTATAAATGAAAAAGGCTGAGAAGCCTGACTATCTATCAGATCCTGCCGAGGGCACAAGATCGTAGCTGAGGTAACAAGCTAAACGTCGAAGTCCACGTGGAACTACTAGTGAGACTGAAGTCTCTCTGCAAAAACATAAAATAGGCAAACGTGAGTACAAATGTACCCAGCAAGACTTACATCAGAACTAACTACATATGCATCATTTTCAACAAAGGGGATGGTGGGGTTTAACTGCAGCAAGCCAGCTTTGACTCGGTGGCTATCCTAAACTACGACTGCAAGTAACTCTTTTGAGGTGGCGCACACGAGTCCACATATTCACCATATCAATACACCATTATGGATCCGCTCTCGTCTCCCTACGAGAACGCCATCCATAGCACTCACGCTTATCTTGCGTATTTTAGAGTATCCACTTTCACTTGTCTATGAACTGATATAAGCAATCCAGAAGTCCTTTTCCGCGGACACGGCTATTCGAATAGATGATGTTAACCCTGCAGGGGTGTACTTCTTCATACATGTTTCCACCACTTAGCGTCCGCACACGACATGTGCTCGGCAGACTTCAAGCGAAAGCCGACGTGGGTGTAGACCACGACCTACCTAAACACTCAAGTCTCTAGTCCAGGTTTATCGCCTATTCGGGTTCCATCCATGAGGAGATCCGGCCGGAGTTTCGCTCACAGCCCCAAACGATGTGAACAGGGTTCCCGAGATACCAAACGGGCATCCGGTACACCGTGCCACGTACCTACCGCATCACAGCCCACCCCTACGGTCAGCGCTGTCCACGGCCTCCAGTAAGCTACAAACACCAGAAACTACTTGCAACTCCTGGACAAAGGACTAGGGTGAATAAGAAGTCGAGCGGGGTCATATTTCAGGGCCCAATGTATGGTAGTAGCTGAATCATGGATCACAAACACAGAACTCAGTTCCTGAGGACGGCTTCAATGAGACAACCCACCATGTACTCCTACATGGCCTCTCACCGATACCTTTTACCAAATCGTGTTCACACACTTAGCTCACACACAGTAGGACATGTTCACACACCTCTGATTCATCCCCGATGAATCAGACCTGACTCAACTCTAAGCAGTAGCAGGCATGACAAACAAACATGAATGAGTAGGCACAACAGGGCTCAAACAACTCCTACTCATGCTAGTGGGTTTCATCTATTTACTGTGGCAATGACAGGTCATGCAAAGGATAAAGGGGTTCAGCTACCGCAGCAAGTAACAGATGAATCGATGTTGTCCTAATGCAGTAAAAAGGAGCAGGAGCGAGAGAGTAGGATTGTATCGGAATGAACAAGGGGGGTTTTGCTTGCCTGGCACTTCTGAAGATAACATTGAGTCTTCATCAGTGTCAACGATCACATCATCGGTATCACGTCTATCGAGAGGGGACAAATACCGGCAACACAGAAGGGAACACAATCAATGCAATGCACAATATGATGCATGATCATGACATGGCAAAATGAATGTGTTTTGGGCTAATGCAACTAGCAACAGATTAAATGAAGTTGGTTTGAATACAAGATTCAAATTCAAACTCCATATGTGATTATTCAAATGCCATTTAATTGATTTGTGCTAAACAGCAGCTATAAGTTGTTCTAACATGCATGAAAATGGTACAGATGGATTCCTTGAATTTTTCTGATAATTTTTCATATATAAATTATTTAATTTGGAGTTACGGTTAATTTTCTATGATTTATTGAAGTTTTAGGCATTTCCTGGAATTAATAAATCATTTAAGAATTATTTAAATCCCAGAAAACATTTACTGCGTCAGTAGTGCGTCACCGTGACGTCAGCAAGTCAACAGGGGTCGGTCAGGGTCAAACCTGACGTGTGGGGTCCACACGTCAGTGTCTCAGTCAACTAACCAGGTTAGTTAGCCCTAACTAACTTAGTTAGCCGGGCGGGGCCCGCATGTCAGTGACCTATCTAATTAGCTAGGTTAATTAGCGCTAACTAATCTAACACTAATCTAGCAGGCGCCTGGGCCCACACGTCAGGGGGGTCAAACCCGCCGGAGTTGACCCGCGGCTTGTCGCCGGCGACGCCAGCAACGGCGGAGGGCGTCGGAAACGCTCCTCCGGCGACCAAATCGGCGACTGAGGGGCTCTACGCGTAGCTGGGAGTCGCCCGCATCCATCTGTGCAAACGGCAGGGGCTGAGGTGGCCCGAGCTCACCGGAACGGGGCCCGCGGCGGCGACCGGAGTTCGGGCCAGCACAGGCACGGGGCTACGCTTGGCGAGCGAGCGAGCTGAGAGGCTGGGCAGCACCTGCTAGTCATGGGGAGCACTAAGAGCAGCTCAGTGGGGCCAAGGGAGCATGGAGGCTATGCGTGCAGCAGCAATGGCGGACGGTGGCTTCGGTGCTCGTGGGGAACGGCGCTACGGCACGGAGGGGAGCATGCTGAGTTAGGGGAGAGGGTCAGTGACTCACGGCGATGACGAGGGGACGCTCGGCGAGGTCGGGGACGGTCCGGAGCCGGCGAATTTGACGAAGATGGCCGGCGGGTCCGAGGTAGAAGACGACGGCGATGGCGGCGATGCAGGGCTTCCGGGGGGCTGTGGATCGGTGGGGAGGAAGAGGGGGTCGAGGCGGAGCTCCTGGGTGCATCGGCGAGGCTAGGGGTGGCCGGTGGCCATGGGTACGGCGACGATGACGGCGAGCTCCGCTTGGTGGTGTGCGCGGGAGGGAAGCAAAGGAGGGAACGGGGTCCAGGGGAAGAGAGGGGAGGTGCAGGGGGCGAGGGGGAGTGCGTGGCTCCCTCGGGTGCCTCCAGCGGCGAGCAGGTAAGCAGGAGGTGGCCGGAGCGTGCGCGCGCGCGTCGGGCACACGCCCTCCTGCCTACTGGCAGGAGGTTGAAGACGGTGGCGACCACGGTGGGCTGGGCCGCACAGTGCTGGACCAGCACAGGAGCTGGGCCGGCTCTGGTGGGCTGCACGGGTGAGGCCAGGTAGGCTTTACTCTTTTTATTTTTTTCTCTCTATTTTGTTTTAATTCTGTTTTCTATTTTGCAGGTTTGTTTTGAATTTGGTTTTGAAACCAATTCAATTTATTTTACTTCTGACAATATTTTTAGGAGCTAAAGAATTAAAACAATGCTCCACAAAAATATTTCAGAATTATTGGACCTATATTTATTTAATAGTAGATATAAGTCCAATTCAAATAGCTATTGATTTAATTCAAATACCCAAAATAAATGTTTCTGAGATACCGAAAATATTGGTTTGGATTTTACCTCTTGCCAATATTTCCAGAGGATAACAAGAACATTTTCTTGGACTTATTTGAAGCAATTTTTATCTTGATCATTTTTTTAAAGGATTCTGAGGCTTTGAAAATTCCTCAATTCAAATTTTCAGAATTTAAACATGATGCACACATGAGCTAGCCTAGAGCACTACCAGCAGCTAGGGATGTGACAACTCACCCCCACTAAACAAGAATCTCGTCTCGAGATTCAAGCGTAGGGTAAGATGAAGGGGAAACGCAAACTGGTATAATCTTCACGATCCAGGTTGCACTTCAATTGAACGTTGATTTGAACACCATCTTTGTCTTGTCGTCTTGCTCTGAGAACTTCAGCTAATCATGACAAGAAGGAAAAAGGAAAACTCTAGAACAATCGATCTTCAAGAAGACCGAACAACTCACGGAATGAGACATAGGACCATCTCTCGGGTTGAGACACGAGATACACATCAAGAGGGGTGGAAAGAAACGGATGACGAAGGTTCACTAGGTGGACAACAATTCCACACTTAGGAAGGTGGTAATCGGTTGTCAACGTAGCGAGGAGTTGAGTTGCCATGATACCACAACGAGACACCTTCGGAACCGTGACTCGTAGATATCTCCCCTTAAGTGGCAAAAGAATTACCTTTGATTCAGAGATCATTGAAACTCTTTATACCAGCTTAAGGCAAATCATAATCGATCATTTAGAGGGGTTCGGTAGAATGGCATACTCAAACTTGGATGATGTGGATTACCTTGTTGAAGACAACGTAATGGATGAATTTTGCTTATCACCGGAAATGGAAGAGACCCATGGTAGAATGGCACATTGGCGGTGCAAGCTGGGAACAAAATGCAAATGCTGGGAATGATTCTGGTAACTGGGGAAGAACCCAACAATAGAGAGTGAATTCACTGTTTGAAAAGATCATAGCATTGCCGAGGAAACTGAGAGCAAACCCAGTTAGTGCCGATGATAACACCTAGCGCTTGTGCATGCTCTCAAGAACTTGAGCATTTCCATATTCATCAAGGTTTTACCAACATCCGTGTCAAGGATCCTGGCAACACAACATACCACCATGATGAACAACGATGGACGATGCAGATGCAAAGGAAGATAACACTTTCTCAGATTTCACCCTAGCGAGGCCAAGGAAACAAAATCTGGATGATCGACCGAGAGACATTTAGCACTCCGCTTATAATGTTCTCCTTGACGTGCTAGTGTAACCCATTCATAGGTATGGTTTGATAACTAGAACATCAAGTAAAGGTCGGACTTCGGGAGCAATAGAATCCATAAGGAACAGTTATGGAGGTAAATCCTACGAAATCCTTATGGGGAGGTGGCCAACTTCCTCAAACAAGATACTACAATGATAGGTCTTCCGGCTGGGTGTGTTGGCCACGACATCCACTTTACCGGTTATCGAGGGACCAATATTATAGTTCTTGGGAAATGTTCCAACCATCATATCTGCCTGAGATTCAGATCTGGTTGGTGTCAGGATATTCCAGACTCATCGAGTCTAGGAAGAAAATGAAAGGTTGCAACACAAATCGGCGAGATGACGTTGCGAGATTCTTGGGAAATGAACTACGATAGCAAGCTCCAAAACATGAGCTGGTTCTGCTACGTACGTGTGAACATGTTGTCTCAGACAAGCATGCCCACATGGTAGTCTTACAATAAAACACTACCGAGTTCTGGTTGGGAACCATCATCGAGGATATCAAAGTTCTTGATTAAGCCCGGGTTAGCTCTTTAAAAGAACTCCTTTTCCTTGAACAAATCAGTCAGTGGCTTGGTGTGCTAGGATATACATATGGAATGAAGATGATCAGTCTAACAGACCATAGAATTCTTCGCACGTGCATGACCGACTTGGGAAGATTCCAAAGGAGCAAAAACAAACTTTCTCGAATTCACGACGGCAGCTTACATCAAAATGCACGTGAATCAAAGGAAGTTACTCCTTTCATCAAACAAGTACTTCATGAGCTAGCATGAAGAAAATGCTTTCAAAAGTTTCCAACACTAACTTAATGTTCAACAACATCATGGAGGAGATAAGGATGTTGTCAATGGACTCAACAACAACTCATCGGAATTTCCATATCACTGGACTTCCACCATCGTGTGAACACGGTGATAGCATTGGTCAGACCCAAAAGATATAATGGTGTATGCTCGAGGGATCAACCACGAGGAAGACAACATTACGAGCATCGTTGGTTCTGACTTGATTTGACGATAGCCCACACTCAAATCAAAGGATTGATAAGACGATAGGTCCAGCAACTGATCACAGGGACCAATCGATGAAGATATCATCTTTCTTCAACACACACTACACAAGAATATCCCTTTGGAACGAACTAAGTCAGGCAAGCTTTTATCTTCCAACCCTCCAAGTTGTCGTTTAGCTTAACCAACTAGCTCAGGGATATCTAACACCGATTCTTGGAGAGAAGGTGGTTCACAAGAAACCAACTTGATCACAAGCCCAACATAACAGTCAGGAAATAACCCGGTAACGCTTCCAAGAAGATATTTGGAAAGTCACGAACCACCAGTATGTTACTAAGCTCGAGAACAATCTTGCCTTTCAGGGCAAGACGATATGATCAAATGAGCGAGGACTTGACAAAATCCTAACTCATCAATCGAAATGTGCACCAGGAAGATGGACAAGGTAGCACGATCAATCTTAGAAGGATGATTCAAAAACCAACACGCTAAGAATGAAATTATTGTCCTTTAACTACCAAGCAACGAGGTTGCTAGGAGTATTGATTTCACACATCACGATTCACTTGTCGACATTCCGGTTATAACCACACGGAACCGAGGAATGAGTAATGATGGCGAGAAGTATCACTGTACCAATAGTTCACAGGATGGTGTGCAATTCCTATAACAATCCCGATATAAAATATGTAATACTCCAAGGTAGAGCAGAACAAAAGCTGGATTAGCAATTTGATCTGCGGAGCACAACTTCTTTGACCCAATTCTGGATATGGATGAGGTACCGGAGTTTGTTTCTCCAAGTCATTCAGGACAGAATGGCTTGACGGACCACAAGAGTAATAGGCATCGATGAACGAATGCATGCATACTCTTGACTATCAATTGATAGACGAGGGTCAGAATGCAACTAAAGAGAACAACTCAAAGGAACATATAATTTTCTAAGTTGTGGATGCATAGATTTAGTATGTCGAACCAAGTTCAACATATTTCTTCTGGATAACCCATGCAGAAAGGTAGAACTGGCAGAGTCACGATTTATGAATGGAGAACTCCTCAAGAGTACTATAATTGTGATCTTTTGATCCAATAAACATCTGCCATAAGCGGTTCATAGTATTTGGAAGAAGGAAATACCACGGACCTCGAGGACTATCGCAAAGTTACTAATATCCTGAAGGAACTAGCAAACACTATCAACATGAAGTAAGTAGAGTGAATCTCGGGTTCAAAGCCCAAGGAGTAGAATACCTACTACTAAATGGCATCACGGGATGCTTTCGATAATGACGGCCAGAGTCATCACACTAGAACATAAATCATGGCTAGACTACTAGATGATCCCCTGAGACACCTAGGGTCATAATAGTAACTCCAACATAAGGTCAAGGCAATAGAATACCTCAACTCAACAATTAGTGTGATTGAGCTGGCATAAAGGAACATCGAAACCAGAGGGAAAGGATTTTGCAAATGCATCAGACTATTTAGAAACCTGGAATGACTCGGATATCATAACGGCTGTAAATGCTCAGAAAAGATTTGAGACATTCACAAAAATGGTGGCATAACCACTCAGAAGCACAATATCAAGGTTTCGAGATCAACAATTAACATACAGAAGTACTAGGAACTGAAACGAGGCTTAAGTCCAACAATCTATAAGTCTACGGATTAGTAACATGTGATCCTGATAGAAAGAAAAGATAGCCTAGTTCTTAATCCCTGCAGGAAAGATAAGATGACTCAGATCAGAAGGGCATAAGGTATAAGGAGTAAAAAGAGCCTTACGTTCCATCCCACAATCAATTCTCTTATATAACTAAAGAATTTCTAGACTCAACTTCGACCAGTTTGGCTTGGTAACCTACAGGCAGTCAAGCTCTGATACCAACGTTGTCAGGACCCCGACTCAATGCCACATCGATCTAGCATGTAACACCTCATATCACTTTGCGGCCTCACGCACGGTATTCCCACGGGTGTCGCCTTACCTTTGCCCGGGACCGTTTGCGCCTTTTGGCACACGTATATGACAGTGTCGCTAGCATCCATATGATAAGGAGCCCGGGCTGACATGACTAGTCGTAAACCCAAAGTGGCACAGACTTACAGGGACAGGCATCCATGACCCAGCTTCGAACGTGTCGGTCATCAGCAAGTGGGTCCGGGCTGTAGCACTGGGCTAGCAGGACTCCGGTAAACCGGGCTGTAGCGGGCTAACAGGACTCCGGTACTCAAAGCGTGACATTTCCCCGAAGGGACAGACACAGGAACGAAGAAGGACACATGCCGGCCAGCCTAAGTGTTCCGGAGCAGTAGCAAGCTACCATGGCTCGGTGGAAACACTAGGAGACATTTCCCCATAAGAGAGGCTACTAAAGATAAACAACTAGATGGTCAGATCCCACACATACCAAGCATTTCAATAACATACACACAATATGCTCGATATGTGCAGATACAACATGGCATCACAACATGACTCTACGACTCAAGTATTTTATTCAATAGGCTCCGAGGAGCGAGGCATTACAAACATGGGTCTCATGACCCAACAATCAGAGCATACAAGTCAAAGCACAAGCGGAAGCTATCATGTCTGAGTACAGACATCTATAAATGAAAAAGGCTGAGAAGCCTGACTATCTATCAGATCCTGCCGAGGGCACAAGATCGTAGCTGAGGTAACAAGCTAAACGTCGAAGTCCACGTGGAACTACTAGTGAGACTGAAGTCTCTCTGCAAAAACATAAAATAGGCAAACGTGAGTACAAATGTACCCAGCAAGACTTACATCAGAACTAACTACATATGCATCATTTTCAACAAAGGGGATGGTGGGGTTTAACTGCAGCAAGCCAGCTTTGACTCGGTGGCTATCCTAAACTACGACTGCAAGTAACTCTTTTGAGGTGGCACACACGAGTCCACATATTCACCATATCAATACACCATTATGGATCCGCTCTCGTCTCCCTACGAGAACGCCATCCATAGCACTCACGCTTATCTTGCGTATTTTAGAGTATCCACTTTCACTTGTCTATGAACTGATATAAGCAATCCAGAAGTCCTTTTCCGCGGACACGGCTATTCGAATAGATGATGTTAACCCTGCAGGGGTGTACTTCTTCATACATGTTTCCACCACTTAGCGTCTGCACACGACATGTGCTCGGAAGACTTCAAGCGAAAGCCGACGTGGGTGTAGACCACGACCTACCTAAACACTCAAGTCTCTAGTCCAGGTTTATCGCCTATTCGGGTTCCATCCATGAGGAGATCCGGCCGGAGTTTCGCTCACAGCCCCAAACGATGTGAACAGGGTTCCCGAGATACCAAACGGGCATCCGGTACACCGTGCCACGTACCTACCGCATCACAGCCCACCCCTACGGCCAGCGCTGTCCACGGCCTCCAGTAAGCTACAAACACCAGAAACTACTTGCAACTCCTGGACAGAGGACTAGGGTGAATAAGAAGTCGAGCGGGGTCATATTTTAGGGCCCAATGCATGGTAGTAGCTGAATCATGGATCACAAACACAGAACTCAGTTCCTAAGGACGGCTTCAATGAGACAACCCACCATGTACTCCTACATGGCCTCTCACCGACACCTTTTACCAAATCGTGTTCACACACTTAGCTCACACATAGTAGGACATGTTCACACACCTCTGATTCATCCCCGATGAATCAGACCTGACTCAACTCTAAGCAGTACCAGGCATGACAAACAAACATGAATGAGTAGGCACAACAGGGCTCAAACAACTCCTACTCATGCTAGTGGGTTTCATCTATTTACTGTGGCAATGACAGGTCATGCAAAGGATAAAGGGGTTCAGCTACCGCAGCAAGTAACAGATGAATCGATGTTGTCCTAATGCAGTAAAAAGGAGCAGGAGCGAGAGAGTAGGATTGTATCGGAATGAACAAGGGGGTTTTTGCTTGCCTGGCACTTCTGAAGATAACATTGAGTCTTCATCAGTGTCAACGATCACATCATCGGTATCACGTCTATCGAGAGGGGACAAATACCGGCAACACAGAAGGGAACAAAATCAATGCAATGCACAATATGATGCATGATCATGACATGGCAAAATGAATGTGTTTTGGGCTAATGCAACTAGCAACAGATTAAATGAAGTTGGTTTGAATACAAGATTCAAATTCAAACTCCATATGTGATTATTCAAATGCCATTTAATTGATTTGTGCTAAACAGCAGCTATAAGTTGTTCTAACATGCATGAAAATGGTACAGATGGATTCCTTGAATTTTTCTGATAATTTTTCATATATAAATTATTTAATTTGGAGTTACGGTTAATTTTCTATGATTTATTGAAGTTTTACGCATTTCCTGGAATTAATAAATCATTTAAGAATTATTTAAATCCCAGAAAACATTTACTGCGTCAACAGTGCGTCACCGTGACGTCAGCAAGTCAACAGGGGTCGGTCAGGGTCAAACCTGACGTGTGGGGTCCACACGTCAGTGTCTCAGTCAACTAACCAGGTTAGTTAGCCCTAACTAACTTAGTTAGCCGGGCGGGGCCCGCATGTCAGTAACCTATCTAATTAGCTAGGTTAATTAGCGCTAACTAATCTAACACTAATCTAGCAGGCGCCTGGGCCCACACGTCAGGGGGGTCAAACCCCGGGTCAAACCCGCCGAAGTTGACCCGCGGCTTGTCGCCGGCGACGGCAGCAACGGCGGAGGGCGTCGGAAACGCTCCTCCGGCGACCAAATCGGCGACTGAGGGGCTCTACGCGTAGCTGGGAGTCGCCCGCATCCATCTGTGCAAACGGCAGGGGCTGAGGTGGCCCGAGCTCACCGGAACGGGGCCCGCGGCGGCGACCGGAGTTCGGGCCAGCACAGGCACGGGGCTACGCTTGGCGAGCGAGCGAGCTGAGAGGCTGGGCAGCACCTGCTAGTCATGGGGAGCACTAAGAGCAGCAGAGGCAATGCGTGCAGCAGCAATGGCGGACGGTGGCTTCGGTGCTCGTGGGGAACGGCGCTACGGCATGGAGGGGAGCATGCTGAGTTAGGGGAGAGGGTCAGTGACTCACGGCGATGACGAGGGGACGCTCGGCGAGGTCGGGGACGGTCCGGAGCCGGCGAATTTGACGAAGATGGCCGGCGGGTCCGAGGTAGAAGACGACGGCGATGGCGGCGATGCAGGGCTTCCGGGGGGCTGTGGATCGGTGGGGAGGAAGAGGGGGTTGAGGCGGAGCTCCTGGGTGCATCGGCGAGGCTAGGGGTGGCCGGTGGCCATGGGTACGGCGACGATGACGGCGAGCTCCGCTCGGTGGTGTGCGCGGGAGGGAAGCAGAGGAGGGAACGGGGTCCAGGGGAAGAGAGGGGAGGTGCAGGGGGCGAGGGGGAGTGCGTGGCTCCCTCGGGTGCCTCCAGCGGCGAGCAGGTAAGCAGGAGGTGGCCGGAGCGTGCGCGCGCGCGTCGGGCACACGCCCTCCTGCCTACTGGCAGGAGGTTGAAGACGGTGGCGACCACGGTGGGCTGGGCCGCACAGTGCTGGACCAGCACAGGAGCTGGGCCGGCTCTGGTGGGCTGCACGGGTGAGGCCAGGTAGGCTTTACTCTTTTTATTTTTTTCTCTCTGTTTTGTTTTAATTCTGTTTTCTATTTTGCAGGTTTGTTTTGAATTTGGTTTTGAAACCAATTCAATTTATTTTATTTCTGACAATATTTTTAGGAGCTAAAAGAATTAAAACAATGCTCCACAAAAATATTTCAGAATTATTGGACCTATATTTATTTAATAGTAGATATAAGTCCAATTCAAATAGCTATTGATTTAATTCAAATACCCAAAATAAATGTTTCTGAGATACCGAAAATATTGGTTTGGATTTTACCTCTTGCCAATATTTCCAGAGGATAACAAGAACATTTTCTTGGACTTATTTGAAGCAATTTTTATCTTGATCATTTTTTTAAAGGATTCTGAGGCTTTGAAAATTCCTCAATTCAAATTTTCAGAATTTAAACATGATGCACACATGAGCTAGCCTAGAGCACTACCAGCAGCTAGGGATGTGACAAAACATTTCAGTTTGTGATTATTTGAGCATTTGAAATATTTTATAGCATTTAAATGCCCAAGTGCAAATATCATAAGATTTAATTGAGTGACCCAATTTGTCCTAGAAAAATGTGCAATATTTTTGGCAGAGGTTCAAGGCCAATCCAAAAATGATGAACATTTAGTGAAGGCATTTTGGTTCAGTGAAACTAATTTTATTTGGACCCTAGTTGAAATAAGGGGGTGATGGGGCTTTCTGTCATCCCCATTTCAAATTCATTTGAATTGTAAACATGATGACATGATAATCAAGCAAAGACAATAGGGGCTGAGCTAGGGCTGTGACAGCGGGCACCGAGAGAAGCACCGACTCTAGGGGTTCACGCCTGCGCCCCCTAGGGGCAGCCGCAAGAGCCACGTGATGCTTGTGGGGACGGTCGCGGCCTCTCTCGGGAGGCAGAGGGGCTGGTCCCTCCTTGGAATCTTTCCCCTTCTTGGCCGCTGAAAACATCCTCGACGATGCCATGGGACCAAGATGAAGAAGGAGAAGAAGTGGGCGGAAGCAAGACGAAGGAGAGATGAGCGGGGGGGTCTGCCACTCCCCCTCATTTATAGCTGAGGAAGGCCAACCGCAGGCCTCCACGACCTCGTGCCATGATGATCTTCTGCATGTTGCATCATTCAGTCAAATCGAACAGTTGCCGAGGCACCATGGGAAAGTGGAGACGCCCACGTCCCATCAAACGCCATGCGTCATCAAGGCCGCAGGCGGTTAGGGACCGTGGCGCTTCGCCCTTGCCCTTTGGCTTCCCCTGGAAGCCAAGTTCGAGCGCGCCTTGGGCCCGGGGGCTACTGTCGGTGTTCTGGATATGGGGGTATCCAGCCCTGCCTGCCTGCGGCCCACCACGTGGCTCCATCGGCTGCCTGGTACGGCCCAGCTTCAACATCAACAGCTCAAGACCCTCGCAAGGGGCCAAGCCTAGTGAGGCGGACGACGCCAAGACCCCCTAGGGGATCATCCTCTTCAGGTTGGCTCCCGAGGGGCGAAGAGTTCTATGCAAGGTGCACCTCAAGAGGCTCAGCTGACGTGAGCCATGACGACCAAGGCGAGGCAGTCGCCAGCGGGGGCAGAGCGCCAGTTTCCTCTTTGGTGCAAGGGAGCCAAGCCACAGGCGCGGAGTCCTCAGGAATCAGCCAAAGGTTTCCACTCTGGTGCAACGAGACCAAGACCGCCAGGACGACAGGATGGAGGTCATCACCGAGTCCACTGCAGCGTAACGACCAGAGGCTTTTCACAGGCGAAGACTACTTTTGTCAGGATAAGTTGTACTACTTGTCCCCTTTCAAATCCGGCCGTTGTGGGATCCCTTCCCGCCAACATTTGGGAAGAGGACCAAGGCCACTATAAATAGGACTTAGCCACCACCACAGAGGAAAACTAGTTCGCATCCACCAGCTCTCTTGGGCCCAAGAACACCTCACCTCCTGAGGCCAGTTCATCCACTGTACTAGTTCATCCTCAGCCCTCCGTGGCAATCCACCAAAACGCTGGAGTAGGGTATTACATCGCAAGGTGGCCCGAACCAGGATAAATTGTTGTGTCTCTTTGTCTCTTCGAGCTCGACGTGCTAGGCTTAGGAGGACCGTGAGTAGGCAGGCTGGGTAGGTTGATATCTAGAGTTTGAACCTCTCAAGGGTTTGCAGAACCCGTAATCCGACAATATCCCATAATCTTTAATAGTTTTGGTCATCCAAAGTAATTGAACATAACATGAACCGGCGGCAATGTATTCCGCTTTGGTGGTGTATAAGGATACCGAGTTTTGTTTCTTGGAGGACCAAGACACAAGAGATCTACCAAGAAATTTACAAGTACCCGAAGTGGACTTTCTATCAACCTTGTCATCGGCATAGTCCAACTTCGAGTAGCCAACAAGATTAAACGAAGACCTCTTAGGATACCAAATGCCAAAATTTGGTGTATGAATTAAGTATCTCACTATCCTTTTCACAGCCTTAAGATGACATTCTTTGGGGGCCGCTTGATATTGTGCACACATGCACACACTTATCAAAATATCAAGACGGGAGGCACATAGAAATAACAATGAACCAATCATAGAGCGGTAAACCTTTTGGTCAACCGGTTCGCCATCCTTTGTCAAGTTAAGATGTCCACTAGTAGGCATGGGGTATTCATACCATTGCATTCTTGCATGTTGAACTTCTTGAATAAGTCCTTGGTATACTTTGTTTGAGAGATAAAGGTTCCCTCCTTAGTTTTCTTGATTTGCACACCAAGAAAGAACTTGAGTTCACTCATCATAGACATCTCAAACTTCTCCAACATAAGATTTCCAAACTTTTCACCAAAATGAGGGTTAGTTGAACCAAATATGATATCATCAACATAAATTTGGCACACAAATAATTCTCCATTAACTCTTTTAGTAAAGAGTGTAGAATCAATTTTACCAATGTCAAATCCTTTTTAAAGAAGAAACTTGGTCAAGCATTTATTCCAAGCTCTAGGAGCTTGCTTAAGACCATAAAGAGCTTTGTGGAGTTTGTAAACATGGTCGGGTTTATTAGGATTAACAAAGCCGGGAGGTTGTTTAACATAAACTTCCTCCTCAATTTCACCATTTATAAAAGCACTTTTGATGTCCATTTGATATAAAGTAATGTCATGATGATTGGCATAAGCAAGTAAGATGCGAATGGACTCAAGTCTAGCAATGGGGGCGTATGTCTCACCAGTTCATACCTTCGACTTGAGTGTAGACTTGAGCAACAAGACGAGCCTTGTTGCATACAACTTGTCCATCTTTATCTTGCTTGTTCCGAAACACCCATTTGGTTCCAATGACATTGTGCTTCTCATCGGGCTTTTCAACCAACGTCCACATTTGGTTCCTCTCAAAGTTGTGTAGCTCTTCATGCATGGCATTTATCCAATCTGGATCTTCCAACGCTTCTTCAACCTTCATAGGTTCAATGCAAGAAATGAATGAGTAATGTTCACAAAAATTAGTCAAACGAGTTTTTGAGCGAGTAATTCTCCCGGTTTGAATGTCATCAAAGATTTGTTCGACGGGATGATCTGTTGATACTCTTGCTCGAACTCGTGAGAGATTTTGTTTGCGGGGTGGAACATCCTCTTCATTGTCTTGTTCTTCCTCTTGCCTTTATTCGTTGTTGTTGGCGTTGTTGTTCTCCCATGGAGGTGGAGAAGGAGGTCGTCAAGGTTCATCTTGTTGTACATCCTCATTTTCATCGTCTTGATGTGTCCCACTCGTGGATGCCTCCAAGTCAACTTGTGGTTCACCTTGGCGTGAAGTTGAGGCTTCCACTTGGATGGATGAGGTACTCTCCTTCACCTCCGTTGGGTGAATCTTGCAAATAGACAAGTCTTGGATTGCTTCCGAAGGATCTTTGTCACCTACATCAATTGGCAATTGCTCTACTTGCGAGCCGTTAGATTCATCAAACTTCATCTACCGCCTCTTCAACCTTTCGAGTGAAATTCTTGTAGACACGGTAAGTGTGAGAGTTTGAGCCAAAACTGAGTAGGAAATCTTCATGAGATTTAGGAGCAAATTCGAGCAACGATGCTTATCAAGAGTATAGCACTTGGAGCCGAATAGTCAAAAGTATCCAACTTGGGGTTTGTTATCGGTGAGAAGCTCGTATGCTGTCTTGCCGAGTATCTTGTGAAGATATAGACGATTCATTGCATGACAAGCCGTCTCAACCTCTTATGCCCAAAAGTGTTTTGGCGTCTTGTACTCATCAAGCATCGTTCTCACGATTATGATGAGCGTCCGGTTCTTCCTCTCAACAACTCCATTTTGTTGAGGTGTGTACGTAGCCGAGAACTCATGTGAAATCCCTTCTTTGTCAAGAAAGGTGGCCACATTGGTGTTCTTGAACTCCATTCTGTTGTCACTGCAAACCTTCTTGATCTTCACTTCAAATTGGTTTTGGGCCTTCCTAGCGAAGTTTTTGAAGATCTTTTGGACCTGCGATTTATCATCAAGAAAGAACACCCACGTAAATCTTGAAAAATCATCAACAATGACCAATCCAAACGAGTTACCACCAAGACTCTTGTAGGCATTGGTACCAAAAAGATCCATGTGAAGTAGCTCGAGCGGTCTCCTCGTGGTCATGATGTTCTTCATAGGATGGTTTCCTCCAACCTGTTTTCCTGCTTGGCAAGCACTGCAAAGTCTATCCTTGTCAAATATAACATCTTTAACACCAAGGATATGATCACCTTTAAAAAGCTTGTCAAGATTTTGCATGCCCACATGACCTAACCGTCTATGCCATAACCAGCCTTTAGAAGATTTAGCAATTAAACAAATTCTAGGTTGAACCTTTTTAGTGAAATCAACAATGTATAGATCACGTATGCCGGTAAAGACCATTTAATGATTATCTCTTTGAAACACTTGGCAATCTACTTCAGTAAATAGGACATTGAAACCAAAGTCAGCTAGTCTACATATAGAGAGTAAATTATAGCCAAGAGATTCAACGAGCATAACATTTTGTATGGAGTTGTCATGTGAGATGGCCACCTTACCGAGTCCAACTACCTTACCCTTTGAGTTATCACCAAAAGTGACATACTTTCGCGGGCCGCCGTTTTCAGCAAGCTCACGAAACATAACCTTGTCTCCAGTCATGTGATTGGTACATCCACTATCAAGGACCCATTCCTTTCCTCCAGCCATGTAGCCGCGAAAGTTAGCCATAAGACCAAAGTGTCTCATAGACTCTTCAAGATCAAGGTCACTATCATCATCCTCATCATAGTATCCATGTTCAACATCGTCTTGCAAATGATCATTTCCTAGAGGGAGTGATTCATTAGATATATGATTTTGACAATGTTCATCTCTATGAATTCTAATGGCTTCAGAAATGATATTGCTAATTATTCCAACATCTCCTTTGGCACGCATCAGGTCACGAAGCTCAAATAAACAATCTCCAAACTTAGGATCATTGGGATTCATCTTATTCAAAGCAATAGACTTATGAAGAATCTCATCTATGTTTTTCAAGGAATAGTTTGGAAATTGTTCCTCAAGAAATCTCCATATAGTATAAGCACAATCAAGAGTTGGCAAGTGACCAATCAAATTTCTAGGCAAACCTCTAGTGATAAGATTGATAATTCTAAGATTGTGAATCATGTCAAGAGACCCATCGGGGGTAGGATGCAAGGGGTCAACAAGGGGTTCACAAGGAGTAGTAATGTACTTGTTCAAGTGATATTCATGAAAAATTCCAAGCATCTCATTTTTTCCACTCACTATAGCACTCTCCATCAAGCATAGGCACTCTACGTCTAAGACTCCCCAACGTAGACTCATCCATCTTCCTCCAATGGTGATTAAACCAAAGAAATGGAGACTGAGGGAGTCCTGGATTAGGGGGTACCCGGACAGCCGGACTGTGTACAACGTCCGGACTATTGAAGCATGAAGATACATGACTCAAGACTTCGGCCCGTGTCCGGATGGGACTCTCCTTTGCGTGGAACGCAAGCTTGGCGATCCGGATATTATGTTTCCTTTCTTGTAACCGACTCCATGTAAACCCTAGCCCTCTCTGTTGTCTATATAAACTGGAGAGGTTGGTCCTTAGAAGGCCGATCACAATTACAATCATACCATCATAGGCTAGCTCTTAGGGTTTAGCCTCTACGATCTCGTGGAAGATCTACTCTTGTACTACCCATATCATCAATATTAATCAAGCAGGAAGTAGGGTTTTACCTCCATCAAGAGGGCCCGAACCTGGGTAAACATCTGTGTCCCTTGCTTCCTGTTACCATCAGCCTTGACGCACAGATCGGGACCCCCTACCGAGATCCGTCGGTTTTGACACCGACATTGGTGCTTTCATTGAGAGTTCCTCTGTGAAGTCGCTGCAAGGCCCGATGGCTCACCTCATCGTCAAGGACGACATTACCTCGGAGGGGGCTCTGGCTGTAGGCCAGACGCTCCGACTCGGCGGCTTTATCATGGCCGCCCCATCGGCGGTGGCGCCGATGATGGCTTCTCGGGTCATCAATCATAACCTTCGCGTCAGTTCAGAACTTGCCGAACAGATTGATCCAATGGAGCTCTTCTCCCTTAACGAACTCTTGGATCGCATCGCCGCTTTGGGAGTCACTACAAACTATGACCGGATTGGGCTTAAACCCGACCGAAGGGACATCAGGTCCCCGCCGGCCACCCATGAGATAGCGATAGTGGAGGAACCACACGCGGATTGCCCCTCAACTTTGAGGACAAGTTATGTTCGGATCACCGAACTCCTTGAGCCAAAGACCTGCTCAAAGGAAAACCTGACCTAGGTCCTGGACTTAGAATCGGGCATTGGGCCGAAGAAATTAGGCAGCACTCCGGATTCTGAGCTGTTAAGCTCGGAACCGCCCGTGCCCTTGGGCGTTAGATCGGATCAAAATCCGGATTCTGCTAACAGCACCTACCTGGACCTAAACTATCTCTCCCGCATTAGGCAAGAGCCCCAGGAAACTGTACATCACTACTGGGCCAGATTCCTACTTGCGCTTAACAAGGTCAGGGACTGCCGCGAAGAGAACATGGTCTCACTTTTCTGCAAAGACTGCACAGACGAAGGACTCCTCAATGCTATAAGCCGCCGCGACATAGTACGCTTCGCGGACTTGGCAACCATAGTACAGAAGTACTGTGCGATGGAGAGCGCTTGGAAGACCCAAACAGAATTTTGGGATAGTACTGCTCTCACAAAGACCTTTGTCCGAACTAAACGGACGAACTCTCGCAAGTCGTCCGACCCAATCCCCAAGAAACCAAGGCCCACCCCAGGGCGGGGATCCGTATTGGAAGAATGGCTCGATGGGCCATGTAAGCTCCATAGTTCTCCGGATACAACACCTACTCATAGCCTTAGGGCATGTTGGATACTCCGGCATGTGGCAAAAAGCGGCGAGGATCTTCTTGTGGGCCATAAAGCGGAACAACATCCTGCTAGTGAACACAATACGGTACTAACAGTCTTCGAGACTTTTGCCTCGAACAATAGGCGCAAGCAATCTCGTCGAAGATTCGCTGAAATTTACCATGTGGCAAAAATAAACCCCTGGAACGACACTGCTATAACTTTTAGTGCCAGTGATGAACCTCGATTCCAGACCGTCCGGGCACCAGCCGCTCTGGTCCTTAGCCCGATCGTAGATGGCTTTCAGCTCACTAAAGTACTCATGGACGGCGGAAGCGGATTAAATCTGATTTATGAAGAAACACTCAGCAAGATGGAGATCGATAAAAGCCGCATTGAACAAAGCGGCTCGACCTTCAGGGGAATTATCCCTACTCGAGAAGCGCGGTGTGCGGGAAAAATCACACTCGATGTGGTATTCGGCACCCCGGAGAATTATAGGTCCGAAGAAATCACATTCCAGGTGGCTCCTTTTAGCAGCGGATACCACGCCCTTCTAGGGCGGGATGCCAAGCCTTCAAGTTGTGCCCCATTATGGGTACATGAAGCTTAAAATGCCCGGACCCAATGGAATCATCACTCTAGCCGGTGATCCGGACATTGCACTTCGCGCCGAAAATAAAAACGCAGCACTAGCCTTGGAAGCATTGTCTGAAGCCCTAGCAGCTGAAGAGTTAACAACACTATGGGCCACCATGGACAGGGATGACGTGATACTAGACAAGCGACCCAAATCCACCTTGTTTAAGCCCGCAGACGAGATAGTCAAATTCCAGGTCCATCCAACGGACCCCATGAAGACAGCTTCCATCGGGACACAGCTGAGTCCCGCGATGGATGCCGCACTACGAGATTTCTTGCGTGAGAATTGGGACATTTTCGCCTGGCACCCATCGGACATGCCAGGCATCCCACGCAGATTGGCCGAACACAGCCTCAATATCCTAAAAGGATATAAACCAGTCAAGCAGACCCTAAGGCGATTCTCAGAGCCCAAACGACAGGCAATGGGGGAAGAGTTAGCCAAGCTACTCGAGGCCGGATTCATCAGAGATATTAAACATCCGGATTGGCTGGCAAATTTGGTGATGGTACCAAAGAAGGACAAATCCTGGCGCCTATGCGTCGACTTCAAAGACCTCAACGAGGCTTGCCCCAAGGATCCCTTTCCCCTCCCTCACATCGATCAAATCATCGATGCCACAGCTGGACACGACTCGCTGTGTTTTCTCGACACAAACTCTGGATACCATCAAATAAAGATGGCAGAGTCTGACCATGCTGCAACAACTTTTATAATGCCATATGGCCCTTTTTGCTTCAACACTATGCCCTTCGGGCTCAAGAATGCCGGCGCAACCTATCAACGCATGATTCAAACATGCCTGGAAAAACAAATCGGCAAAACAGTGGAAGCATATGTGGATGACGTGGTCATAAAAACTAGACACGTCGAAACCCTGATAGATGACTTGAGGCTCACATTCGATAACCTCCGGACATACGACATTAAGTTGAATCCGGAAAAATGCGTCTTCGGTTTTCCATCGGGGAAACTGCTGGGCTTCATTGTTTCCAATAGAGGAATTGAAGCGAATCCGGCAAAAATCCGAGCTCTGTCTCAGTTGGCTATACCAACAGACCTCAAGCACATCCAAAAGCTAGCCGGATGTGTGGCCGCTTTATCTCTAGGCTAGGAGAAAAGGCATTGCCTCTTTACTGCCTTCTTCGGCGCACCGAACACTTCGTGTGGACGGATGCAGCCATGGCCGGACTCGATGAAATAAAGACCTTACTGGCCAGTAATCCACTCCTAACAGCGCCGAACATCGACGAGCCTATGCTATTGTACATAGCGGCAACACATCAAGTTGTAAGCGCAGTACTCGTCGTCAAACGAGAGGTTGACAAATACAAATTCCCGCTCCAAAAGCCGGTTTATTACGTAGCCACAGTCCTCACCCCATGCAAATCCCGATACCCACACTATCAAAAAATAGCATATGCGGTCTTCATTGCATCTCGGAAGCTGCGACACTACTTTCAAGAGTGTTCGATCACAGTAGCCTCCAGAGTACCACTCAATGACATAATAAACAACCGCGACGCTACGGGCAGGATTGCTAAATGGGCCATCGAGCTCCTTCCATTCGACATAATGTACAAACCACGGCGGGCCATCAAGTCACAAG
Organism: Triticum dicoccoides; assembly: GCF_002162155.2. Taxonomy (NCBI): domain Eukaryota; kingdom Viridiplantae; phylum Streptophyta; class Magnoliopsida; order Poales; family Poaceae; genus Triticum; species Triticum dicoccoides. The sequence goes on from NC_041387.1 coordinate 267,054,808, forward strand.
TACTGGCCGACTTTGTCGCCGAATGGATGAAAGCCGAACTCCCTAAAGAGTACGGTGCATACTCCAACTGGATCATGCACTTTGACGGCTCTAAAATGCTGGCCGGATTGAGAGCAGGTGTAGTCCTGATGTCTCCCACCAGAGACACGGTCCAGTACGTCCTCCAAATACTTTACACGGACTCCAACCATGTGGCTCGAGAAAACATTCAAGCGGCGGACGTCCTTGCCCGCATCGGCGCCAAACGCGACCCTGTCCCACCTAACATATTCCTGGAAAGGCTGTTCAAGCCATCCGTAGTTTGGGAAGGGGAGTCCGGCAATACCAGTACGGAACCGAACACATCCCCAGATTCTGAACCATTAGACACAATCAGAGGCTCTGCCACCGAAATAACATCTTCGACCCACGAAATCATGGCCGTAATTGCCCCGTGGACCGAGCCTTTCTTGGCCAACCTAAATAGGCAGGAGCTCCCCGAGGACCAAAACGAAGCACGCTGCATAGTCCGGCGCTCTAAAGCTTACAAGGTCCACGAAGGGGAACTCTATAAGAAAAGCACGACCAGAGTGCTCCAAAGGTGCATCTCCAAAGAGGAAGGGCGGCAACTCTTGGCTGAAATCCATGCCGGACTGGGCGGACATCATGCCGCGGCTCGAGCGCTAGTCAGCAAGGCCTTCCGTACAGGCTTCTATTGGCCAACGGCCCGAGCAGACGCACAAGACCTTGTCCAACATTGCGTCGGTTGCCAGCTCTTCGCCAATCAGAGTCATACGCCCCCTACCGCTCTCCAAACAATCCCCATAACTTGTCCCTTCGCGGTCTGGGGGCTGGATATGGTCGGACCCCTTAAAGGCGGAAGCCATAAGAAAAAATACCTACTGGTCATGGTGGACAAGTTCACCAAATGGATATAAGCCAAACCAGTCAAAACGGCTGAATTTGGACCTGTGATAGACTTCATATCCGGGGTCGTACACCGATACGGTGTCCGCCACAACATCATCACTGATAATGGCTCAAATTTCACAGCCAACAAAGTGAAAACCTGGTGCGGCAAAATGGGCATTAAGCTCGACTACGCTTCCGTCTACCACTCCCAAACAAACGGCCAGGTAGAACGGGCAAACGGTCTCATCATGAGCGGCATCAAACCCAGACTAGTGCGGTCTTTAACAGAATCGGATACGCACTGGGTAGAGGAGCACAACTCCGTACTCTGGGGGCTGCAGACCACACCGAATTGAACCATCGGATATACACCATTTTTATGGTGTACGGTGCAGAAGCAGTACTACCCTGCGACATAATACATGATTCGCCACGCGTACGCATGTATGAAGAGAAGGAAGCCGAGTTAGATCGGCAGGATAACTTGGATGCCTTGGGGAGGAGCGCGATGTCGCAAAAGCCCTTTCCGCATTCTATCAGCAGCAGGCTCGACGATATCAAAGCAGAGAAGTGCGGGCCAAAACTTACAATATTGGCGAGCTCGTTCTACGCCTACCGGAGAAGAAGAAGGACAAACTCAAACCCAAGTGGGGAGGTCTGAGGGAGTCCCGGATTAGGGGGTGTCCGGATGGCCGGACTAAGACCTTTGGCCGGACTCCCGGACTATGAAGATACAAGATTGAAGACTCTGTCCCGTGTCCGGATGGGACTTTCCTTGGCGTGGAAGGCAAGCTTGGCGATACGATATGAAGATCTCCTCCCATTGTAACCGACTCTGTGTAACCCTATCCCTCTCCGGTGTCTATATAAACCGGAGAGTTTTAGTCCATAGGACGAACAACAATCATACCATAGGCTAGCTTCTAGGGTTTAGCCACTCCGATCTCGTGGTAGATCTACTCTTGTACTACCCATATCATCAATATTAATCAAGCAGGAGTAGGGTTTTACCTCCATCGAGAGGGCCCGAACCTCGGTAAAAACATCGTGTCCCTTGTCTCCTGTTACCATCCGCCTAGACGCATAGTTCGGGACCCCCTACCCGAGATCCGCTGGTTATGACACCGACATTGGTGCTTTCATTGAGAGTTCCTCTATGTCGTCACCGTCAGGAAGGATGCCGCATCCCGTCTTTAAAGACGGCGCCGTTGCTAAAGGAGCTTTGGCTATCGGCCAAACTCTCCGGCTAGGCAGGTTTTTGATGACCGCCTGTTTGGCTGCCGCGCCGACGATGACCTCTCGAGCCATCGAAAGCAATCTTCACATCAGCTCGGAGCTTGCCAAGCAGTTAGATCCGATGGAGATCCTCTCCATGAACAAGCTCTTGGATCGCATTGCGGCCCTGGGAGTCGCTACAGATTACGACCAGATTGGGCTTAAACCCGATCAGAGAGAGATCGACTCTCCCCAGGTCACCCATCATGTTGAAGTGGTGGAAGAATAATGCGGCGAGTCTTCGCCCGCCCTAAGGACCAGATGTGTCCGGATTCCTGATCCCTCCAAGCCGCACACCCACGGAGGGGAGGATGTCACCCAAACCCTGAACCTAAAGTCAGGTAGCAGGCCTGATTCATTGAATAATGTCCAAGAAAGCAAGCTTCCGACTTAGGAAACCTCTTGGCCCCTGAATCTTACATCGGGCAAGGTTCCAGATTTAAATCCACCCGCCCACCCAACTATGCGGGATTTATCCCAAATACCGCAAGAGCCCGGGGAAACAGTACACCACTACTGGGCCAGATTCCTCCTGGTTATGAACAGGATAAAGGACTGCCGCGAGAAAGAAGCAATTTCACTCTTCTGTAACAACTGCACGGACATCGGAATCCTCAACGCCATAAGTCGCCGCGAAATTACATGATTCGCCGACTTGACATCCATAGTACGAAAGTACTATGCGACTGAAAGCGTTCGGAAAACCGAAGATAAATTCTGGGACAATCCGGCCCCGAATACATCACGAGTCTGAAACAAAAGGGCGCATTATCGCCAGGCATCTAAGCCAAACATCAAAAAACAAAAACCCTCTACAGGGTACGGGACCGTACTGGAGGGATGGCTCAATGGACCCTGTAAAATTCATAATTCAGGGGAAGCCACACCAACTCACAGCCTTAGAGCATGTTGGATACTTCGGCAGGTGGCCCGAAGCGGCGAGGAGCTTCTAACTCCAGCACCCGAAGAATACCTCCCCAGTATGGTGTCGACAGTCTTTGAGACCTTCACATCAAACAATGCGAGGAAACGAATGGTCCGCAACCTTGCTGAGGTCTACCAAGTAGCAACAATAAACCCATGGAGTCACACGGATATTACCTTTAATGCCAGTGACGATCCTAAATTCTGGACAGCCCGAGCACCAGCCGCATTGGTCCTCTGTCCGATAGTGGATGGCTTCCGACTTACAAAGGTACTCATGGACGGTGGCAGCGGACTCAAGCTCATCTACGAGGAAACCCTGCGAAAAATGGAAATTGACTGGAGCCGCATTGAGCGAAGCAACACAACCTTTGGAGGTATAATTCCAAGCTGGGAAGCGTGCTGTTCAGGAAAAAACACACTGGATATGGTGTTCGGCACGCCGGATAATTACAGATCCGAGGAGGTCACGTTTCAAGTGGCCTCATTCAGCAGCGGATACCACGCTCTGCTAGGGCGAGAAGCATTTACAATTTTCCAGGCCATACCCCATTACGGGTACATGAAGCTCAAAATGCCTGGACCCACCGGAATCCTCACTCTCGCAAGTGATCCGGACATAGCGCTCCACGCCGAAAACAAGACAGCCACACTGGCCCTGGAGGCATTATCCGAGGCCCTAGCGGCCGAAGAACTAACTGCGTTGCCCTCCACGATGGACAGGGACAATGTGATACTAGACAAGAGATCCAAGTCCACCTCTTTCAAACCAGCGGACGAAATAGTCAAATTCCAAGTCCATCCAACGGACCCTACAAAAACGGCCTCCATCGGGGCACAACTAAAACCCGATGTAGACGCCGCACTCAGAGACTTCCTGCGAGAAAATTGGGACATTTTTGCCTGGCACCCCTCAGATATGCCAGGAATCCCACGCAGGCTGGCTGAGCATAGCCTGAACATCCTAAAAGGGTTGAAACCCGTCAAGCAGACTCTACGGCGTTTTTCCGAACCCAAGAGACAGGCCATGGGAGAGGAGCTAGCAAAACTGCTGGAAGCCGGATTCATCAGAGACATAAAACATCCGGACTAGCTACCAAACCTGGTGATGGTACCAAAGAAGGACAAATCTTGGCGCCTATGTGTCGATTTCAAAGACCTAAATAAGGCCTGTCCAAAGGACCCTTTCCCACTCCCCCGAATTGATCAAATCATCGACGCCACCGCAGGACACGACTCATTGTTTTTCCTCGATGCATACTCTGGCTACCACCAAATCAAGATGGCAGAGTCAGACCAAGCCGCAACGGCATTCATCACCCCATACGGCCCATTCTGCTTCAACACGATGCCCTTCGGCCTCAAAAACGCCGGCGCAACATATCAGCGCATGATTCAGACATGTTTGGCCAACCAGATCGGCAAAACAGTTGAAGCATACGTAGATGACGTGGTCGTCAAAACAAAACATGTCGACACTCTAGTAGACGACTTGAGGCTCACGTTCGACAATCTCCGAACATATGACATTAAGCTCAACCCGGAAAAATGCGTTTTCGGCGTACCAGCCGGAATGCTCTTGGGCTTCATCGTATCTGGTAGAGGAACTGAAGCAAACCCAGCCAAGATCTGAGATCTGTCACAATTGGATACCCCAAAGGACCTCAAACAAATACAAAAATTGACAGGATGCATGGCGGCTCTAAGCCGCTTTATCTCCCACTTAGGAGAAAAGGCATTACCCATCTATCGCCTCCTGCGGCGCACCAAACACTTCGAGTGGACGGATGCCGCCACGGCCGAACTCGAAGAAATAAAAGCCATACTGGCAAAAAATCCGGTCCTGGCCACGCCCAACACGGGCGAACCAATGCTACTATACATCGCGGCAACCCATCAAGTTGTAAGCACGGTGCTCGTCGTCGAACGAGAAGCGGACGGACACAAGTTCCCCCTCCAAAAACCAGTGTACTACGTGTCCACTGTACTAACTCCATGCAAGTCACGGTACCCGCATTATCAAAAGATAGCGTACGCGGTGTTCATGGCATCCAGGAAGCTGCGACACTACTTTCAAGAGTGCTCAATAACAGTGGCATCCGAAGTACCCCTTAATGATATTATAAACAACCGCGACGCAACGGGCCGGATTGCCAAATGGGCCATCGAGCTCCTCCCGTTCGACATAACTTACAAGCCAAGGCGAGCTATTAAGTCGCAGGTTTTGGCTGACTTCATCGCCAAATGGACTGAAGGCGAACTCCCTAAAGAGTACGGCGCATACTCCAACTGGATCATGCACTTCGACGGCTCCAAAATGTTGGCTGGCCTGGGGGCTGGCGTCGTTCTGACATCCCCAACCGGAGATACATTCCAATACGTACTTCAGATAATGTACACAGATTCCAACAATGCAGCCGAATACGAGGCCCTTTTACATGGTCTCCGGATGGCAGTCTCCATGGGCATTCAGCGCCTAGAGGTCCACGGGGATTCAAACCTCGCAATATCCCAAATAAATGGAGATTTCGACGCCAAGGATCCAAAAATGGCAGCTTACCGCAACGCCATATTAAGGATGTCAGCTCGGTTTGAGGGGCTCGAATTTCATCACATAGCCCGGGAAAATAACCAAGCAGCAGACGTGTTGGCACGCATTGGCGCCAAGCGCGAGGCCGTCCCTCCCAAAATCTTCCTAGAGAGGCTGTTCAAGCCATCCGTATCATGGGAAGGAGAATCCGGAAACAATAGCCTGGACACAACCACACTGCCCCTCACCGAACATTGTGACACAGTTGGGGGCTCCACCAACGAAACAACGCCGTCAGCCCATGCAATAATGGCAGTCATTGCCCCTTGGACAGAACCATTCCTAGCCTACCTAACTAGGCAGGAACTACCCGAGGACCAAAACGAGGCCCGCTGCATAGTGCGGCGATTTAAATCCTACAAAGTCCACGAGGGAGAGCTTTACAAGAAAAGCACAACCGGAGTCCTTCAAAGGTGTATCTCCGAAGAGGAAGGGCGAGACCTTTTGGCTGAAATTCATGCCGTACTCGGCGGGCACCACGCCGCAGCCCGGGCCCTTGTAAGCAAGGCCTTCCATACCGGATTTTATTGGCCAACGGCCCGGGCAGACGCTCAGGACTTAGTGCAACGATGTGTTGGTTGCCAGTTATTCGCCAACCAAAGCCACATGCCGCCTACCGCCCTACAAACTATACCCATTACCTGGCCTTTTGCGGTCCGGGGGCTTGACATGGTCGGACCCCTTAAAGGAGGAACCCACAAGCAAAAATATCTACTGGTCATGGTGGACAAATTCACCAAATGGATAGAAGCCAAGCCTGTAAAGACGGCCGAATCCGGACCAGTGATAGACTTCATATCCGAGGTCGTACACCGTTACAGCGTCCCCCATAGCATCATAACCGACAACGGCACAAACTTCACGGACGATGAAGTCAAACTTTGGTGCAAAAACATGGGCATCAAGCTCGACTACGCTTCAGTCTATCACCCTCAAACTAACGGTCAAGTCGAACGGGCCAACGGTCTCATTATGAGTGGCATCAAACCCAGACTAGTGCGATCCCTCAAGGAATCTAACACACACTGGGTAGAGGAGCTTGACTCCGTACTCTAGGGGCTGCAGACCACGCCGAATCGCACTACCGGATTCACACCATTTTTTATGGTATACGGCGCAGAGGCAGTACTGCCATGCGACATAATCCATGACTCACCTCGAGTGCGCATGTACGAAGAAAGAGAAGCCGAGCTCGATCGGCAGGACAACTTGGACGCATTGGAAGAGGAACGCGACGTGGCAAAAGCTCGTTCCACATTCTATCAACAGCAGGCTCGAAGATACGAAAGCAGAGAAGTACAGGCCAAAACCTATAACGTTGGCGAACTAGTTCTACACCTGCCGGACAAGAAAAAGGATAAATTAAAGCCCAAATGGGAGGGCCCCTTCATAATCGACCAAGTACTGACTGGCGGAGGGTACCGTCTGCGAAACGCATCGGATAACCGACTCGAGCCGAACCCATGGAACGCAGCATGCCTATGAAGATTCTACGCCTAGCGCCGGACTCCGTGTTCGTTTCCTTCCTCTGTCCCTTTGTTTTATTTCTATTTTTATTTTTTATTGGCTGTCCGGGATTTTGTTCCTTCTCCCTACCCTTTTTCTTCTCCCAAGCCCTTAGGGGCTTGCCTGTGCATTGTTCGCACATACCCGACGCGCTACCCGCGTTCATAATACCTGGGGGCTTCTTTACCAAGAAGTTTATATAAAACGGGCCTCATGCCAAAACATGTGTGACACTTCCGCATGAACCTTTTATACACCATTATATGCATCGATATGACTTAAGTTTTGGCCAAGCTGGGTTGCCTGGCTCCTGTGCTTACCCCTACGTTCCCGTTCGTTCGGCTAGGTGGTAAAGGGAGCACCTCTGCGATTGTTACTACCGGGTTAGCCGGATGTGTACCTCAGACTGGGTGAAGCCGAAAGCTAGCGTTCTTAAGGGAATATTCGGTCGGTGAACTAAAAGATGATCTTTCGTATTTTTTCATTTGCCCCCAGATGCTTTTTCTGCTCTTTCTGGCTGTTTGGACATGCACTTTAGGGCATGCCTCCCAGGGAAAGGAACCCCTAACGGAACTATTCTCCCTGGAAGATGTTTCTTACTAACCATGTAATATAACATAACTAGTTGGGCACTTGTCTGCTAAAGCACTTATGACCCCTACGCCTTGTCTCCATGCATGCCCCGGTTCTTACATAATCGAGAGGGTATTCGGACACACTCCGGACTATAGGGTCCAGAGGTCGAAGCGAAAAGGTCTGCAATGACAAACGATCTACAATCCGGCTAGAAGGCATTTTTCATGTCATTTTAAATTACAGAGTCAATCCGACTCGGCATATTCTTCTTCAATACCATCCAACAGGCGGTCTAATTTACAGTCCTGTTGGGAGGACTTTGCAGCCAGCTCCACCTGGCCATATGCTAAGCTGACTGGTATCTCCTTTCCGTCCAGACCTATAGGGCCGACCTCGGCCATGTGGTTTGGGTCAGCCTTCGTGTACCGAGTCTTCACCATGGCCCAGGCCTCCCTGGCACCTTGACGGCAAGCCAATATCTTCCACAACCGGAAGCGATGCCGCACTCCCTCCAGCTTCTTTGTAAGCTACTCAAGGCCTTCGGGCACGGAGAGGGATGGCCACATAGACTGGATGACGCTTTGCATTGCCTGCCGAACTTGTTCGTGTAGTTGCAACAGCTCGAGAAGAAGGTCTCCCATTGAACCGGGCATTTCCTCCGTAGGACGACCTGTCAGCAGACCTACAGACATAGCTCTGTCAATCGACTTCCTCGCCGAATTCTTTTTTCGAAGATTCGTTCAAGCACTTACTAAAAATGCCGCGTCGAAGTCGCCGATTCTCCTTCACGGCAGAAGACAGCTGAATACGAACATCTTTCAGTTCCTCGCCCAGCTGGGTATTGGCGTCTTGAAGCTTGTTCTTCTCTTGCCTCACCCTCGTTAGCACGCTCTCGCCAGCCTTTAGTTGGCGTAGGAGTTGTTTCTTGTCCGGATTTACTCTGGCTCCATCTGCATTATTATCATTAGGGTTGCACACCTGCCGCATTTCAAAACGGAATTATCTTTCGAAGCATATATTACCTGCGGGCGTCCCCTGGGCATTTTCTGAAGTGGCCAGTGCGGCCTTGAGCTGGGCCTTGCACTCTTCAAGCTCCTGGGACAGTTGCGTATTCTTCTTTGTAAGACACTGCATAGCACATGATCCTTCAAACAGTTATCTTCACTGTCTCAAGTCTCGGGGGCTACTAACATATATAACCTTCAATTCTACTCACTTGTATGTCTTTTACATACTGCTCCGTGGCTCTGGCTAGACCATTTTGAGCAGCACGGAGATATGCATCTCCTGTATTAAAGGCGTCCAATGCCTCTGGGGAAAAACACGCGTCACGAAGAATAGTCCGGCGACGCCTGTGGTTCAGGGCGCTCTCCACCTCTGAATTGGTGGCAGAAAGCCCGTCGGTGTCCTCTGTCGGAGGAGCGCCCGAGGTGCGCCCCGTGTCCGTCTCCTCTTCCGGACCCGGCCTTGAATCTTGGCCGGCGGACATAGTCTGGCGGGCTCTCTTCTTTCTAAGAAAATCATGAGCATTAGTAAGACTCAAGGGCATAAACCCTAGGCGTTAAATTCGCACGCCGTACCGTTGCGCCGGAATCTCGATCTGGTCCGCACTTCTTTTTGGCCCGTCTGGCTTCAGCGGCCCTTGTTAGCTGCCCACTGTGGGCTCGGCCTTCCGCCTCAAGGATTTACCCTACGAAACGCTATTAGTTTACGGCATGCAAGATAAAGCATGAGAATACTGGGACTTTGGTCTTAGTTACCTTTGAGGATGGAAGTAGTCCGGGATAGTCGGCCGTGATGGCCACTAAGGAGCTGTCCTTGCTCAACTGATGAAATACTCCATCAATTAACTCCACACATAAGTCCGGATCTTCTTGGGAGTCCGGATCGACGGACCGTTCCGGGTCCTTGGGTTGTGGAGCAGGGATGTTTATTTCCTTCACAGCCTGGCGCAGCTCCTGCGTTTAAACATTACTAGACTAAGTACTCAACTACGGGAATTTCAAAAGCGGACTGGCAAGTGAAAGTGTCCGCTCACCCAACTTGGTGGATTGTACATGGAGAATCCGCCCTCCGGGTTGACACGGAGGAATTCTTCTTCTTCTCCCTTGTACAAAGCGGATAAGATTCTCGTTAAAGTGGCGGCCGAATCTGGCCCCTTGCGACCGCATCGGGTAGTGTCGTCCTCCCCGTTGAAATCCCACATGGTGTGGCCTCTGTATTGAAGCGGATGCACCCCTCGCGTAATGCATATGGCCATGACCTTGATCATGGTCAGTCCGGAATGAGCCAACAACCTTATCCGGCTCATCAGGTACAGGACGTCCCTATCAGCTTCCCTCTGAGGGTTCCGCGGGCGCCAACTCAGGCGCTTCTTCAACGGGGCGTTATTGAACTCGAGGAGGCCGATCCATACAGGGTCCGACAGGGGGACGTCATCTATATAAAACCACTCCAAGGGCCAGTCTTTGGACGCCCTCTTTGGGGCACCGGATAGATATCCGGTCCCGGCGATGCGCCATAGTTCGGCTCCGCCCACCTGATAAATAGACCCCTCCTGAGAACGGGGCACAAGGCAAAACAACCTCTTCCACAGCGTGAAATGGTCCTCAACACCCAAGAATAGCTCGCAGAGGGCCACGAAGCCTGCGATGTGCAGAATGGAGGCGGGCGTGAGGTTGTGTAGCTGGAGGCCGTAGAACTCCAGCAACCCTCGGAGAAACGGATGAATTGGAAATCCTAGTCCTCTCATCAAATAAGGGACTAAGCATACCCAATCTCCTTGAGAGGGATTGGGGACACCCTCCGCCTGCTCTCCGCCGCTATAGGCAGCAATCCCGGCTCGAACTGGGACCATATATGCTGGGGGAGAAGCCCCTTGGACTGAAGCACTACTAACTCGCTATGCGGGACGAAACACTGCCCCCAATCTCCGGGCCGAGGGCTAGAGGGGCGAGAGGAGGAGCGGCACCGACCGAACATGATGGAATGGATCTCTGCCAGAGGCGCTCTGATGAAGACTCGCGGAGGGAAGATGGTGCGAATTGGATCTAAATCCCCGTCTCTTTTATGGGAGGCTCATTAACGCAACCGGGGGGTAAGTGAAAAGAAAATCCCCTGGCTTTTCGCATTAGTTTGACGCATGGAAGATGGTCATTATGGGGCACAGAAGCCGAGGAGGACATCACGCACTAGAAGCCAGACACTATTCGACGGGTACAGGGAATTTGAAGGAGAACCCGCCTTGCAATGCCGAAGACAACTTGCGCGCCGGACTCGTCGTCGTTGAAGCCTGGTTCAGGGGATACTGAGGGAGTCCCGGATTAGGGGGTGTCCGGATGGCCGGACTAAGACCTTTGGCCGGACTCCCGGACTATGAAGATACAAGATTGAAGACTCTGCCCCGTGTCCGGATGGGACTTTCCTTGGCGTGGAAGGCAAGCTTGGTGATACGATATGAAGATCTCCTCCCATTGTAACCGACTCTGTGTAACCCTAGCCCTCTCCGGTGTCTATATAAACCAGAGAGTTTTGGTCCATAGGACGAACAACAATCATACCATAGGGTAGCTTCTAGGGTTTAGCCACTCCGATCTCGTGGTAGATCTACTCTTGTACTACCCATATCATCAATATTAATCAAGTAGGAGTAGGGTTTTACCTCCATCGAGAGGGCTCGAACCTGGGTAAAAACATCGTGTCCCTTGTCTCCTGTTACCATCCGCCTAGACGCACAGTTCGGGACCCCCTACCCGAGATCCGCCGGTTTTGACACCGACAAGGTCCCTTCATCATTGACAAAGTTCTCACCGGAGGACCTTACTGTCTACGTAATGCATCCGATAACAGACTCGAGCCGAACCCATGGAACGCGGCCAGACTCCGGAGATTCTACGCCTAACACTGAACTCAATGTTCATCTCCTTACCCCTCCTTTTAATTATGCTCCACCCCTTTTCTCTCCTTTCTCGACCCTTTTCCTCTTCACACAAAAGTATTTAATACAGTGCGGACTCCCAGATCACTCCGGCCGTACTATGTGTGTAAGCCATACCTGGGGGCTCCCTACTCGGAAGCTAGACATAATTACTTTAAATGGCTTTTTGCCCATCGCATATGCGTTATTTTTCCATATGTGCCTTTTCTTCACCATTATATGCATCGATATGACTTAAGATGTGGCCAAGCTGGGTTGCCTCGCTCTTATGTTTATGCCCTACGTTCCCGTTAATTCGGCTAGGGCATAAGGGGAGCACCTCTGCGATTGTTACTGCCGGTTCAGCCGGATGTGTACCTCAGACTGGGTGAAGCCGAAAGCTAGTTTCCTTAAGAGAATATTCGATCAGTGAACAAAGGATGTATTCGTTGGTTACAACAAAAAAACCAGAAGTTTTGTATCATGCGCCATCGTTCGCAGTCCGGACATGTGCATCGACACATGCATACCCAGGGAAAGGAACCCCTAATAGAACTATTCTCCCTGGAAGATGTTTCTTGCTATCCATGCAATATAACATAACTAATTGGGTACTTGTTTGTTCAAGCACTTATGACCCCTACGCCTGGTCTCTACGCATACCCCGGTTTTTGTATAACCGAGCGGGTATTCGGACACACCCCGGACTATAGGATCCGGGGGCTGAAGCGAAAAGGTCCGCCATGACAAATGATTTCAATCCGGCTAGGGGCTACTTATGCCAGTTAAATTAGACAGTCACTGAGACTGGCTGTATTCCTCCTCTATACCATCTAACAAGCTATCTAGCTTACAATCCTGTTGAGAATACTTAGTGGCTAACACTACCTGGTCATATACCAGACTTACAGGAATTTCTTGCCCATCGGGCCCCACCGGTCCTACTTCGGCCATATGGTTCGGGTGCAGCTTGGTGTAGCACGTCTTCACCATTGCCCAGGCTTCTCTTGCTCCTTGCCGGCATGCTGATATCTTCCATAGACGGAAGCACCGCCGGGCTCCTTGAAGCAGGTCCGCAGGCTCCCCCATGCCATTCGGTAGGAGGCTTGATGGCCACAAGGCTTGAGCAACGCCCTGCATCACCTGCCGAGCACGCTTGTGCAACTACGAAAGTTCTTGCAGTAAATCACCTGCAGACGAGGGCATCTCCTCTTCAGGCGACCCGTTAACATTCCTGCAAGCAAATTTTTTTCGAAAAACTTCCTTGCCGAACTATCACACAGTTGCTTGAGCTCTTACCATAAATGTCGCGTCGAAGCCTTTTATTCTCCTTCACGGAGTCTGCCAGTTGAGCGCGGACGTCCTTTAATTCCACGTCCAGACGAATATTGGCATCTTGTAGCTTGTTCTTCTCTTGCATCACCTGTGTAAGGATGCGCTCGCCAGCCTTTAGCTGTCGTTGGAGATGCGATTCGTCACCCATTACGCCTTCCGGATTCACCCCGGGATTGTCTGCAGAATTTTCTATAGACTAACCGCACCAGCCATTTACTAACTGGTACATCTGCGTATAATGGAGACAAATATTACCAGAGGGGGCCTTCTGGGATCCCTCTAACTTGGCTACCGCATCAGTCAGCTGGGCCTTGCATGCCTCCAGCTCCCGAGCCAATTGTTCATTCTTGTCCACAAGGACCTGCGCATATATTGATCCTTCAAACAGTTGTCCCAACTATTCTAAGTCTCAGGGGCTACTGCTATACATACTCATCAAAATTTCTTACCCGTATGTCTTTGGTATACTGGTTTGTCGCTTGGGCAAGCCCGCCCCGAGCAGCTCGGACGTATGCGTCCGCCGAATTGAAGGCATTAAAAGCCTCTTCGGAAAAGATGTTGTTCCGGAGCACGGACCTCTGGCGCCGGTGATTCATGGCGCTCTCCACTTCGGAGTTCGTGGCCGAACACATATCTGCATCCTCCGTCGGGGAACTATGTTGTGCCGGCCCCATGTCCGCCTCCGCCCCCGAAGCCGGTTCTGGAACCTGGCTGGTGGAGGCGTGATTGGTGGGGTCTCCGGATATTGTCCGGTTATTCCTCTTCCTGCAAGACACAAAGGGCGCTGTCATATTTCAAATTCTATAATTATAGGACATGTTATTACTTTACCTCTGTAGCGGTGTGTCAACCCTCACCGCCTTCCTCTTGAGCCTGCTCGATCCGGACGCCCGTGGTTGACGAGTCCCTAGGGGCTCGGCCCCTCGCTCCTGCCGTCGTTTCTGCAAATAGAATGATGCCTCAAGGGTAAATTATAGTACCTGGGGGGGAGTCCACTTCGGAGGATAGGGTTTTTTAATTCGGCTTACACGCGACGCGGGGAGTAGTCCAGGGTAGTCGGCCGTAATGGCCACCAGGGTGCCATCCCAGCTCGCTTGATAGAATACCCCGTTGACAAGCTCCACAGTGATATCCAGATCTACTTTGAGTCCCGGATCTAGGGCCCTTCCAGGGTCCTCTGGTTGCGGGGAGGGGCTGAAGATTCCTTCTACAGCCCTCCTCAGTTCCTGCTCAGAAGCACTGATGCAAGTAATCTTAGCAGAAGAATGCTAGAGTAAGTGAAGCGGGGAAAATAATGGCAACTTACCCACTCTGGGGGGTTGTACATGGAGAACCCGTCCCGCATTTTTATACGAAGGAATTCCTCCTCTTCCCCTTTGTACAAATCGGACAATATCCTTGCCAAAGCGGCAGCGGAGACCGGACCCTTACGGCCGCAGCGGGTGGCGTTGTCTTCCCCGTTGAAATGCCACGTGGGCTTCCCCCAATATTGGAGCGGTTGCACTCCCCGCCTTATGCACATCGCCATGACCTCAACTATCGTCAGTCCGGATTTGCCCAGTAACTTTATCCTGTTCATCGGGAGCTATATTTCCCTTGTGTCCTCCTCTTGAAGGCCCCGGGGGCGCCAGCTTAGGCGTGCCCTTGGTGGGGCGTTGCTGAACTTGGGGAGACCTGTCCGGACTGGATCCGGAAACGGAACGTCGTCTATATAGAACCACTCTGAAGGCCAGTTTTCTGGTGCCTTCTCAGGAGTGCCGGACAGGTATCCGGTCTCGGCGATGCGCCATACTTCGGCCCCGCCCACTTGACATAGGGACTCTCCCTGGGTGCGGGGGATGAGGCAGAACAGCTTCCTCCATAATCTGAAGTGTGGTTCGCAGCCTAAAAACAGCTTGCAAAGGGCGACATACCCCGCTATGTGCAGAATAGAGGCAGGGGTAAGATTGTGTAACTGGAGGCCGTAGAACTCTAGGAGCCCGCGAAGAAACGGGTGGATAGGGAACCCGACGCCCCTCGGCAGGTGCGGGATGAGGCATATACGCTCCTCCGGAGATGGGTTAGGAGATCCCTCAGCTTGTTCCCCTCCGTCATAAGTGGCTATTCCAGCTCGGACGGGGACCATGAACGCCGGTGGGAGAAACCCTTGGGTTTGTAAGTCTATCAAACGGCTAAGAGGAATTGAACACTCTCCCCAATCCCCCAACTTGGAACGAGAAGGGCGACCAGAAGAGCTGTGACTGCCGGCCATGCTGGAATGGCTTTTCACGGAGCGCTTTGTTGGATGCTAGCTCTGGGGGTAGAGTGAGGTTTGGATCTGAGAATCCCCGTCCCTTCAAATAGAAGGTTAGCCCGGAGGATCAAGGGTGGCAAATGCAAAACTGCCTCGACTCCTCATATTCGCTCGACACGTGGAGATGGTCATTACTGAGGCACTGAAGCCGAGGAGCACAACATTGATTGGAGGTCGGACACTATTTGTTGTAACAGGTACTTTGGAGTATTCGGAGAAGGAACCCGTATTGCAATGCCGAAGAAAATAATGCACGCCGGACTCATCGTCATTGAAGCCTGGTTCAGGGGCTACTGAGGGAGTCCTGGATTAGGGGGTATCTGGACAGCCGGACTGTGTACAACGTTCGGACTATTGAAGCATGCAGATACAAGACTCAAGACTTCGGCCCGTGTCCGGATGGGACTCTCCTTTGCGTGGAAGGCAAGCTTGGCGATCCGGATATTATGTTTCCTTTCTTGTAACCGACTCCATGTAAACCCTAGCCCTCTCCGGTGTCTATATAAGCCGGAGAGGCTGGTCCTTAGAAGGCCGATCACAATTACAATCATACCATCATAGGCTAGCTCTTAGGGTTTAGCCTCTATGATCTCGTGGTAGATCTACTCTTATACTACCCATATCATCAATATTAATCAAGCAGGAAGTAGGGTTTTACCTCCATCGAGAGGGCCCGAACCTGGGTAAACATCTATGTCCCTCGCTCCCTGTTACCATCAGCCTTGACGCACAGATCGGGACCCCCTACCCAAGATCTGCCGGTTTTGACACCGACAGAGACCAATGCTCTGATACCAATTGTAATGATCGAGAAGAGGTGTCTAGAGGGGGGTGATTGGACCCTCAACAAGCAAAGATAGCAATTTTAAAGTTTTCCAAGTTGAGGTTGGAAATTAGCACAATTTCAAACATTCAGAATACAATTCAAGCAAGCATGCAAAGAGTATATGAGCAGCGGAAAGTAAAGCATGCAACTTGCAAGAAAGTAAAGGGATGGGATTGGAGTGTGCAAACGCAATTGGAGCACGGAGATTTTTGGCGTGGTCTGGTAGGTGGTGCTATCGTACATCCTCATTGGTGGAGACTTCAACCCACGAAGGGTAACGGTTGCGCTAGTCCACGGAGGGCTCCACCCATGAAGGACTTGCCTCACTTGGGTAGATCTTCATGATGTAGGCGATCTCCTTGCCCTTACAAACTTCTTGGTTCAACTCCACAATCTTGACAGAGGCTCCCAAGTGACACCTAACCAATCTAGGAGACACCACTCTCCAAAAGGTAATAGATGGTGTGTTGATGATGAACTCCTTGCTCTTGTTCTTCAAATGATAGTCTCCCCAACAATCAACTCTCTCTCATAGATTTGGCTATGGTGGAAAGATGATTTGAGTGGAAAGCAACTTGGGGAAGGCTAGAGATCAAGATTCTTGTGGTTGGAATGCAATATCTTGGTCTCAACACATGAGTAGGTGGTTCTCTCTCAGAAAATGAATGCTGGAAGTGTAGGCACATTCTGATGGCTCTCTCCACGAATGAAGAGTGGGTGGAGGGGTATATATAGCCTCAACACAAAATCTAGCCGTTACACACAGATTCCCAAACTCGGTGAGACCGAATGGTGAAACTCGGTCAGACCGATTTAGGTCAAAATGTGAACGTTAGAGTTTTTGGTGGGACCGACAAGGTCAACTCGGTGGGACCGATGTGCAAGAGTTAGGGTAAAAACTCAACTCGGTTTGACCGATTACACAAACTCGGTGAGACCGGTTTTGGTAATAAGCAAACAGAGAATTGGTCAAGCAAACTCGGTGGGACTGATTGCACAAACTCGGTGGGACCAAAATTGTTGCAACAGGCAACAGGGAGTTCGCAAGCCCATCTCAGTGAGACCTAGATCCCATCGGTGAAACCGAACTGATTTGTTTGGCAGTGGCTATGTAAAATGAACCGGTGGCGCCGGATAGATCAAATCGGTGGGGCTGAGTTTGACTTTTAGGTTTAGGACATATTTGGAAGTGAGAAAGTGGTTGAGGGTTTTGGAGCATATCACTAAGCACTTTGAGAAAGCAAGCCATTAAGCAACACCTCATCCCCTTTTAATAGTATTGCTTTCCTATGGACTCAATGTGATCTTGGATCACTAAAATGGAAATATAGAGTCTTGAGCTTTTGCCAATGTTTGTCGTTAGCATCTTAAAGGTGTTCCACATCCTCTTGTCCATGCCACTCCAGTGTTGAACTTATCTGAAATATACTAGGTAGAAATATTAGTCCAACAAGAGATATGTTGACATTAATTACCAAAATCACCCAGGGAGCACTTGTGCTTTCAGATCCCTACGGGGCGGGTTTGGCAGTCGTGGTTGAGCCACCGCGCTGCTCCCTAGCGCCTTCGCAACCTGGGTCGTAATTGGCGGGTTACTTGGCCCTGCCCTAGTTGTGTTAAACAGGTTCCGTGCCTCATACTACAAAGGTAGACGGGTTTGGTGCCTCCTACGAAGAACATCGTTGGAGGCATCCTGATCCAAACTTAGGCGAAAAGCTTCTGCCCTCATACGCTGTGACTTGGCATCCATCTTGGCCCGCTCTGTAACCATCCTAGCGTTCTCTGCATTAAGATCTTCCTAGGCCTTGGCTATCTCATCTTGCACCTTTGTAACCTCAGCATTATGCTGCACTTGATTCACCGCCGTAACCTTTGTTGTTAACAGGGTTGTCAAAGTGCCCAATAAATCAGATAAAACCTTAGCGAGCGGCTGAGCAGAGCCGCTAGCTCATGCCGTTGCAGCAGTAGGTGATGTGGATGTCATAGCTGCAGTTGTTGATGAATTGAGAGTCGGCCATGTGCCAGCCATGAAGATCGCAACCCTGGAGGGTGGCTTATAAGGGTATGAAATATTGTCGCCATCGGAATAGCCCCCAAGCCCGCCGTCCTGAAGCTGGTAGATTTATTTTGTCTCTCCGGTCGAGGACTCATCACCTGAGTAGATGGTCGTCTCTCCTTCGGATTCGGAACCTTCCGCAAGCTCCATGCCTTGCGTGAAACCAACGAAAACATGCTTTCAGTCAGGTTGAACTCGGGCGGGTTGTATACGCTGAGCCGACTCGACAGGTTGGTGGAGATGTCCGGCTCAGGCTCAGATTCGCTGATCTTGCTGATGAAGACGTGAATTCCGCCAAAGGGGGCCCGGTACCCATACTCAATTGAGTCGGCCTCGGGGCCCCAGCCAGCGTCATCGATGTAAAGATTGCTGCGGCGACTCTTAGTCATCCTGCCCATGGCATATCCCTCGATCCTTGGGAAAGTTCCCTTCAAGAACTCGAAACCACCGTGCGGTGGCCACGGTGGGCGCCAACTGTCGTGGTTTTGTCATGGCAGATGCCCTAGCAAAAGGACTTAGGTGTGGAGCCATCGCAACGTAGGTTAGCTTGAAGGGGTTGAGTGGGACAAAAGACATAAGGTTTACCCAGGTTCGGCCCCTCACAATGAGGTAAAAGCCTACGTCCTCCTTATACTATATTGATTATATATCAATTACAAGGGAGCAGAATCGCTTGACCTAGCCATTGATTGATTGTTACTTGAGTTAACCCGCCGCAGGGTCTTGCCTTTATATACACAGGTCGAGGCCCTAGGCTTATAAGAGTCCAAGTCGGATCACACAACATGACCAACTTGGTTTCTAAGTCTCCTTGCCTTACTGGGCAAGTCACCATCGGGCGGCTCACACCTCCAGATCTTGGGCCCTCAACAAGACCGTCTCTTAAGCCACCTCTAGTCTTCATATCTTCTTAGGCCCATTTAAGCCTTTACTCTTGAGTCGCTAATAGTGTAACCCGGCCCCTCCTCGGCGGGTCACGCCGCAGGGTTATATCCCCAACACAACCTAATCCAACCGGACTAGGACAAGGGCATTTAATGCACCGTGAACTGATAGCAATCCTTTGGCAAAAGGCGTCTCCTTCTGTGTTGTCGGCCTGGACGAGCCTATCTTGTTGACAAGTCTACAAGACGGGTGTCAATAAAGTTGATCTGCATGCGACATGCTGACACACGTCCTGAGGATCCTCCCCAAATCGCTTGGCCGCTCGACACCTAATCTTGACAAGCCATCAGCTGCTCGATGAGGTGGAGCGGTCGAGAAGCAAGAAGGGGTAACTTCTAGGCAAGGAGCTCGTAAGGTCTTGGCTTGCTGGTGTGGAGCTTTCCCGCAACTAGAGTCTTGATCTTCAGTACTAACTTAGTACTTCCCGATGGCCTCCTGGGAGGTCTTCTTCATGGTCTTGTATGTTGAATCTTGAGTCTTGTATGCAGTAGTCCTTCGACAAGCCTTGCCGGCGGGAAGGCTACAATTGCCTGTGCACAAGTCAGGGTAGTAAGGCACCCCTACTTTAGTATACCGACATACGTGCAACATTGAACTCGGGCTTCTAGTTGTTCTCGCGTGTGTTCTTCTTTGGTAATTTCCATTGATTCTACCACACTTTACAGATCCACAACCTTTAGGTTAAAGTGTTGGATGTGGTTTGTAGTTTTTCCTTGCATCTCATCTAGATCTAGATTTTGTATATTGTCTTGATAGCTCAGAATAGATAGTTTTCATATTAGTGGATTTTTCTTCAAATACACTAGCATGAAACCTATGATATTTACTTTGATCGAAACTTAACTCAAAGTATAAGTCTAATTTCTTAGTAAAATGATATTCTTTGAAAATTTCTTTGTGCATACTTGTAAGCCTATCCCTATTTTCCCTTGTGTTTATCTATATTCACATGGCTATGGATTCTGTCAAAGATTCTGCTAAGCCTATTCGTCAGAATGACAGAGGTGAAGATATTGTGTTGGGAACAGTAGACGAATCAAATGCACAAGGCCCAACGGTAGGCCCTTCAATATCCAAGCGAAAAAGAACCAAATAACTAGTCGATAAAGATGTTGATGCAAATCCATCTAAAAAGAGGATGGATCATCTCAAGCCATATAAAAATTCAGCAGAACTTATGTCTCATGATCGATACTGTAAGTGCATCTAGTGCCCCTTAGTGATTTTGGTGTATTGGAGACTTATAGGTTAAGGGACTAATATGTTTGTGAGTGTACACAGGCTCTATAAGTCGATGAGGAGTTTGATATTTACGGTGAAAGTCGACCCCTAAAAATGTATGTCTTCAGTTGAGGACTTTGGTTCTCCTGAAGATTTTGAAAGTGAAGAAATTGGTGTGACCTTGAAGACTTGGATATTCATGCGAGGATTATGAAGCATGATGACTTTTATTTTCGTAGTTTCATTTTCTCTTTCTTGAGTCATAGGAAACACCATAGTGTTAAAGGGGGTCGAGGTAATACTAAGGAAACTGATTTCCAAGTGATGCTCATCTCAAAATCCTACACCTACCCAATCCTTTTGAGTGAAGCCATTGGAAATATCATATTAGTTCAGTCAATTTCTTAAGTGACAGAGATGAAGTTCTTCTGGTCGCTGAGGAATTTGTTCTAAGTGAGGAGTTAGGAATTTGCCAGTGCAAATTGCCTACACAGTGAGGAACATGATAGCCCTAAGGAATTCAAACCTCAAATATCCGACCGTTGATGTGCTACGCGCCAGCTGTCCCAAAATATCTATTCACCTAACGGTCATATCATTGAAGGGCATTTATGTCTTATCATGTTGGGATGCTCCCTAAGCTATAAATAGCCTCCCCCTACAACCACTAGATGGTTGGCTGCTCCAAGAGAAACTGACACTTGTCATTGAGAGCATCCCATCCTCCGAGGACTTTGAGCGAAAATCATCAAGTGAGGCCAAAACCCAAACCCAAACACCTACAAACCCAAAGTGATTGAGCATCACTGAAGAGATTGTTCATGTGTGGGACCGATGCTTGTTACCTTTGACGACTGTGTATCCTCCAGACGGTTAGGCGTCATGGTCTGAGCATCCAAGAGGAATTGTGGATCGCCGAGTGACCAAGTCTGTGAATGTTTGGAAGTCGCCTGTGAAGACTTACCACGAGTGTTGGGCGAGGTCTGTGTGACTTTAGCTCAAGGAGAATATGGTGAGGACTGTGTGTTCGGGACTGTGTGTCCTCGAGTTTAAATACTCAGCCGCTCCAACTAGACATATAACTGTCATAGCAGTTGGAACTGGTCTACCAAATCATTATCTTCACCAAGCCAACTGGTTCTATTTCATCAACCCTTTCATTTCCTCATTCATGTGTTGATGAACCTGATCATTACTATTTGAAGACTTTGACTTAAGACTTTCTCTATTTCCTCAATCCAATTTCTTCAGTCGCATTGTCTTCAGCCTGCTTATCCTGTTTTCACGCTATTTGTACTCTGTGCTTGTTTTCATTTCATCATGATGCCTGTGTTGTTTCTCTGTTATGCTTATACCTGAGCACTTATTCTGCTGCTAGTGTGTTGTTACTTAGGAATTTCTTCACCTAGAAATTCCTCAGTGACGAATTTGTAAAAATCGCCTATTCACCCCCCCCCTCTAGTCGATATAACACACTTTCAAATGGTATCAGAGCAAGGAACTCCCTTATTCTGTGTGAATTTGGTTTAACCACCTAGAGTTCTAGTTATATCGACTGCAGGAATGAAGAAAGTGACTTGCCCCATCTTTGACGGTCATGAGTATCTCAAGTGGAAGGCCATGATGAAGAAGCGACTCATGGCGATGAACAGCAAATTATGGACCGTCACTAAGATTGGTCTTACCGATCTATGCAAGATGGCGGAGGCTAATGATATTCGCAAATACACTCTACTTAACCTCACGACGAAGGATATCATCTGCTCCTATTTGTCCCAACATCAGTTCAGGAACATCTTGCATCTCAACCATGCGAGCTTATCTGGGACCGACTCTCTGAGGTCTATGAAGGTCATTGAACTCTTCATGATCCCTGGTTTGAGGATTTCAAGGAATCACTTAAGGAGATGACTTTCACCCCAGAATCATCAACCACTGCACCATGCCTTATGGAAAAGGGCGCCAAGGTAACTGAATGCTACCTTTATGAATCTAGTGATGATGAATCTGGTGATGAATTTGGACCCAGCTACACTAAACTTGCTTCCCTTGCCACTAAGCAACAAAGAGCTCTTGAAAAAGT
Source organism: Triticum dicoccoides (assembly GCF_002162155.2). Classification (NCBI taxonomy): domain Eukaryota; kingdom Viridiplantae; phylum Streptophyta; class Magnoliopsida; order Poales; family Poaceae; genus Triticum; species Triticum dicoccoides. The sequence continues at coordinate 267,077,245 of NC_041387.1, forward strand.
TCAAAACATGCTTGATGAAAGCGATGATATGTTGGGTGAGGAATTGAATCGAACTAAGACTCTGACTAATAATCTTCAGAGACTTCAGTCTAGGTTTGACAACCTTCAGAATCATCATAACACTCTCTTAACTGATCATGAGAAGCTTTCTTATGAATTTCTTCAGAGAAAGCAAGATCTTGAGAAGTTAAGAGTGAGTTATGAAGATCTTCAGAAGGAAAACTATTTATTGCTTGCTCAACAGATCAGTTCCGCTCAGGAAAAATTTATTCCACCATGTCTAAAATGCATTGAGCGTGAATCTGCTAATTCTTCACCTAAATGTTCAAATGCTTCTATTGCTGCAAATTCTTCAACTGTCTCTGTGGTCACAAATTCCTCATCTGAGGATACCACAAGTATCACTAATGATAATGCAGCGTTGAAGGAATTGTATGTCACATGCATATACAAAAGCCTCAAAGGCATCAGACTCTTTGTGATGTGCTCAAAAAGCAGATCTTGAACAGGAACCCTAGGAAAGAGGGTATTACCTTTGAGAGGACACTCAATGTTGATGGGACCTACTGGAAACCTGAGCAGTACCCCAAAACCTCATGGGTTGCTGTGAAGGGACCTTCCATAGATCCATACACATTATCTGGATTTACTTGTGAATCTTCATATTCCTCTGATGAGTCATTTGACTCCAACTATAAAATGTTCAAGAATCAGAATAGTGAAGTATTTGCTCGATATGTTGGAACTAACTGTAGGAACAGTCCCCCAATGAGGAAAATCTGGGTTCCCAAAAGGTGCCTTGAAAATCTTCAGGTGAATGTCATCATGACACCACCTATGAAGAATAGGAACCCCAGATCAAATTCTTCATATGGATCAAAATCTTCATATGAATCCAAGTCCTCTTATGGACCAAATTCTTCATCTGGATCAAATTCCTCACATGGATACAAATCCTCATATGAACATCATCGTGCTAACACTTCTGTCTCGCAGGGAAAGTCTAAAGGCTATGAATATGTGCATTATTCTTCAAACCATTATGTTCATAAGTTCTCGAAGAATTTCTTTGCTTATTCATATGCTTATCCTAACCCCTCTTCTGTGAAACGAAGTGCACTGGCTTCAATGCCATATTTTCTTATGGAGCTCACAGAATGATGAACTCTTTGCCACCCCTCCAGATGTGGGTGGTGAAGAAAAAGAACTAATATCTTATGCAGGGTCAGGTCTCCAGACGAACTTAAACGGCTAAAGAATTTGCTAGAGACCTGAGTGTGCTTGAATGGACGCAAGCTAATTATGAAGAAATGAATTACTCATTTCTCACGGCCTCATGTTGCTATATCTATTACTGTTGATGAAATTGATATCATATTCTTCACTGATGAAGTATATGGGTTCGTAAGTTGCACTAATTCATCTGCAGGATGAACAACCCAAAGCTACTAAGTGGGTCCTCGGCAGTGGATGTACAAATCACATGACCCGTGAGAGGAACTTATTGATGGACACTGCTTTATATCCATCTCATCTGAGGCATATCACCTACACTGACAAAGGCAAAAGCAAGGTATTGGGCCTAGGTAGGGTAGCGATCTCAAAAGATAGACATACGGACAGAGTCATGCTTGTCGAGTCCTTAGGATTCAACCTCATGTCTGTCTCAATGCTTTGTGATCTTGATATGGTTGTAGTCTTTGGCAAATATCGCTGCATTGTGCTAATGGAATTTGACAATTCCAAAGTCTTCAAAGGCTTTAGGAGAGGAGACTTGTACATTGTTGATTTTTCTGCACGACCACAGCTTGCCACATGTCTACTTGTAAAAGCTTCAGAAGGCTAGTTATGGCATCGACGACTTGGTCATGCTGGGATGAGGAACTAACATACACTCACGAAGAAGAAGCATGTCATTGGCATCGAGGGTGTCAAATTCCTCAAATATCACCTTTGTGGGGCTTGTGAGGCTGGAAAGATCACCAGAGCCAAGCATCCCTCGAAGACTATCATCACCACTTCTCGTCCCTTTGAAATACTTCATATGGATCTCTTCGGCCCTACTCATTATGCCACATTCACTAGTTCTGCATCATTATATAGCTTTGTCATTGTTTATGATTATTCTTGTTATACCTGGGTGCATATCATCACTTACAAAAATGAAGTGCAGGAAGTCTTCACATGATTTTCCTCAAGAGCATCTACAAACTTTGGTGTGAAGATCAAGCATATCAAGAGTGATAATGGAACCGAGTTCAAGAACACTGGTCTCGATGAATATCTTGATATACTTGGTATTACTCACGAGTTATCTGCTCCCTATACTCCTCAGTAGAATGGCATCGTGGAGCGCAAGAACAGAACTCTTGTAGAGATGGCTCGCACTATGCTTGATGAATACAATACACCATTGTGTTTTTGGCCAGATGCTATTGATACTGCATGCCACATCATCAGCAGAGTATATCTTCACAAATTCTTCAAAAAGACCTCATATGAACTCCTCATTGACAAGAAACCCAATGTAAGTTATTTAAAAGTCTTCGTGCTAAATGCTGGATTAGAGATCCTCACCATCACTCTAAATTTGCACTGAAAGCACATGAGGGTTCTATGCTTGGTTACGAAAAGGACTCACACACCTACAAGGTCTTCAATACCTATCAACACAAGGTTGTTGAAACTGTAGATGTGCGGTTCGATGAAACTAATGGCTCGCAAAGAGAGCACTACCGGATATCGGGTTCCGGCAAAACCCTTGAGGTTCGAACACTAGGGTGCGCACGAAGTTTTCCCCCTACCGAATCTCGCTCTCAGCCTCGCCGCGATCCCTAAGCTTAGCTCGATGAGCTCACAACGCAAGAGACACAAGATTTATACAGGTTCGGGCCACCGTTGTGGTGTAATACCCTACTCCTGTGTGGTGGTGGTGGATTGCCTCTTGGGCTGATGATGAACAGTACAAGGTAAGAATAGCCTCCTGAGGAGAGGTGTTCTTGAGCTGGTGTGGTGTGTAGATGAACTCAATCCCCTCCCCCTTCTACAGTGGTGGCTAGCCCTATTTATAGAGGCTCTGGTCCTCTCCCCAAATATTGAGCGGGAAGGGATCCAACAACTGCCAATTTGAAAGGGGACAGCTAGTACAAGCTATCCTGACTAAAGGTGGTCTTTGTCTGTCAAAGGCGCTGGTGATGACACCGTCTTGGGCTCCACGATGACCTCCTTCCTGTCGTCCTGCTGGTCTTGGTCTCATTGCACCGATATGAAAACCTTTGCCTGATGCCTCGGTACTCCACGCCTGCGCTTGCCCCCTTAGCACCAAAGAGGAAATGACGACACTGCGCGCTGGCGCCTGCCTGGCCTTGGTCGTCATGGCTTACGTCACGGGAACCTCGCGATGTACCCCTTACCTTGACCTCTCCGCCTCTCTCGTGAGCCTGACTAGTGAGGCCGCTCCTGAGAAGGCCTTGTGTCGTCCGCCCCATGAGGCTTGGCCCCTCGCGAGGGTCTTGAGTGTTGGTTGATGAAGACGGGCCATACTAGGCCACTGGTGGAGCCACGCTGCGGGCCGCAGGCAGGCAAGTCTAGGGACCCCTGTTCCCAGAACATCAACAGTAGCCCCCGGGCCCAAGGCGCGCTCGGACTTGGCTTAGTGGCGAAGCCAAAGGGCAAGTACGAAGCGCCGTAGGCCCCAACAGCCTGCGGCCTTGGTCGACGTGTGGCGACTAATTGGATGTGGGCGTCTCCGCTTCCCCATGCTGCCTTGGTAACTGCCCGAATGACAAAAAGGCTGGCACGGGCAAGACTTGCCTTCATTGCTTTCCTTCGTCTTGCTCCAGATCCCCTTCCTTGCTCCTTGCTTCCGCAATCTCCAGACCCACTTCGATCCCTTCCCTCCCAGCGAGCGATGGCGCCCCGCAAGGCCAAGGTTGATGCGCAGCCAGCTTGGTACGCACCGGGCCTGGCCGCCCCCAATGTGTCAGAAAAGAATCTCGCCACCATGCGCCTGCTGACGGCGGTGGAGAGTAACGAAAAGGGGGAGACCGAACTCCGGGCTGGCTCGGCCATGCCGGAGGCTCAGGGGAGCACTTCCTACCCCTTCTTCACGAACACCGTCGTCGCAGGCCTGGTTCCTCCCTTCTTCGACTTCTTCTACGCTGTCCTTCGCCATTACAGGTTGTAGGCCCTTCATCTCCATCCCAACTCCATCCTTCTATTGTCGATTTTCGCCTACTACTGCGAGGCGCATGTTGGGGTGATGTCGTCCCTGGCTTTGCTGCGCCACTTATTCCTCCTTCGAACCAACAGTGACCATACCTCGGCGTGCACCAATTTCATCGCGTACGGCAAGGCCAACGCAATCTCGAAGGCCGGGAAGAGGGCCGACAGCTTCTGGAGCAAGTGGATCATGATGGATGCCAAGTGTGTCCACCCCCGGTTGGCGCTACCAACAGAGATGCCCCAGCCAGACAAAGGGTGGTCTCACGTGAAGCTTGCTGACGATCGGGCGACGTTGGTGCTGGAGAGGATGAACGCCGACCTGAAGTCGAGCAACACGAAGGCGGCGAAGCTGATGGGGGTCGCGCTCCTGAGGGAGTTCTTGACGCAGCGGGTGGCTCCGCTCCAAGCGCGCTCGTGCCCCTTATGGATGCTTGGGGGTGCAGATGACAATCTTCGCCCGAATCCAGCGGCTTTGGCTGATGAGGATCTGGCCGCAGCTCTCCGCCTCTTGGTCGGGGATGATCAGGAGTATCCGCTAAATGCCCCTGTCCCTTTGTTCCTCCGCGAGGATAGGGCGCAGGTGGTGGCTGTCATGCCCACCTTTGACGGATGCGGCCTGGTGCCGGCGGCACCCCCTGTGGTCCGGGGGGGCGACGGCGCCGGTGGACGTGTCTTCGGGTGACTCCCACAGAGGAGGAGGAGAGGAAGAAGACGAGGAGCATGACTCGGAGGCGACCCTCGAGGGGACGGGGGAGACCTCTCCCCCGTGCAGGGCCGACATCCTCCGCACCTTACCAGACGATGACGAGGCGGACGCCACCCCAGAGGAGGAGGATCCGCCCGCGATCCCGAAGAAGGGCAGGTCGGCGCTGATCTCCCGAGAGGCTGCTTCTGCCCGGACGCCGCCTGGAGCCGCTTCCAGCCCTTCTATTGCGCCTTCCCTTGCTCCTGGGGCCCTTGCGGCTGCGCCTCAAGCCATGAGGCTCTCGGGCTTCAGGCTGATCAAGAGGAAGTTGAACTACTCCGCGGTAGACCAGTAAGTGTCCGAGCTCCATCTTGTTCTTGATTATGCTGCTGGTACTTGATGTTCTCCATTGATTTGTTAGGTCGCCGCCTGCGGCGAAGAAGAAGAAGGGGGGCGCGGTGACGCCGTCTGGGGCCGAATCATCTGCCGCGGCCGCTCCTTCATCCGTGGGGAGGGGAGGCGATGGCGTTTTCACCTCCCCTGCCCGGTCATCCTCGCAAGGCCTGGAGGAGCGCCATGGTTGGGCGCCAGCTCCCATGGCCCCGCTGGCTCCGGAGGTGCCGATTGCCGATGCTATTGCTGAGGTATCCAAGGCTCAGGAGCCCCAAGTCTCCTGAGCCATGGTCACGCTGTCGCCTCCTCCTTCTGCTGCGCCACTGGTTCCAGGTTCTTCTGCCTCCTCCGATGTCTTGGGACGTGCCCTTTCTGAGATGGCCCAGCTGTGAGAAGACCTCCAGGGCACCGACTCCCATCTGGTGGCCGGGCGTCTGGAGCTGGTTTCCGGCTGGCTTCACTCTGATGCCTCTGTCCGAGCGGCGCTGGGGCAGGTCGCGACAGCCTCTGAGAAGAAGAAGCGGGCCGCCATCCAAGCCGTGGCTGCTCGTGAGGTGGCGCTGAAGGATGCCACGGCCGCCCAAGACCACTGCAAGGCACTGGAGGCCAAGCTGCAGGATTTGCACGACAAGCACGCCGAAGAAGCTAGTGGCCACCAGGCAGAGGAGGAGAGGATGAAGGCTCGGGAAGACACCATCAGGGACCGCGACACAAAGCTAGCGCGGTTGGCGGAGGCGCAGACCACTGAGCACGGCCGGCTGGAAACACTGGAGCAGGAGGTGAGGGCGGAAAAGGCCGAGCTTGACGCCAAGGCGAAGGTCCTGGACGAGGACCGCGCGGCCTTCGCACTCCTCGAGGAGAGGTCTCGCGTGGCGTTGAAGGCGCTCTATGAGAAGGGCCTGGAGAAGCCACTGGCTACCAACTAAGACGGCCCCGCCCAGCTGCTTCCTTACTTGGTCGAGGCGCTTGAGGAAGTCATGAGCGGCGTCGGCCCCATGGCAGAGGTGGAAGCTCGCGTCCTTTCTTCCGCAGCACTGACGCGCGTCTTCAGCCATCTCCACCTCCGTGACCCTGATGCCAACCTGGACGAGCTGCTGGAGCCTATGGACGGCGAGTGCTACGCTGCTGCTTCTGAACCCGTGAAGGGCCAGGTGGAGGCCTTGCTGGGGAGGTTCCGCGCCTTCGCTCCTGCGCACGTGGCAGGCAGTGCTGCTGATCCTATGGCCCCGAGTGGCGCCACCACAGGGGTGGAGTCCCTGGCGGGTGACGGCGATGTCCAAGGGTGATGGCTTCTTTCCTGCTTAATTCCTGCAATGTGCACCATGCCTCGTGGAGGCGTTTAAACTTGCGCTTGGTATTGTGAAGACAATTATGGTTTGCAATATTTGCTTCGTGATTTTGCCATTTTCTTCCTATTTGCCTTACGTTCTATGTCGGCAGAGCCCGGCCCCGCGCATACCTTAACCGCCGTTAGCCCCGACCGGATCACCAGGACGGGACCAAGGAGTGAGGGGCTACGTGACCAGTTAGGCTCCTGAGTCGCAATGCTCAGGAGTCCCCCTTGACGCGCAAACAGCTTATAGGAAGGAAAGGTAGGAGTAGATCTAGCGTTCTACATCGGCAGATCCCGGCCCCGCGCATACCTCAACCGCCGTTGGCCCCGACCGGATCACCAGGACGGGACCAAGGAGTGAGGGGCTACATGACCAGTTAGGCTCCTGAATCGCGATGCTCAGGAGTCCCCCTTGACGTTCAAACGACCTTCATACCTTGGCTCTGCTTGGGGAGGGGCTCACGACGACCAGGTCTGGAGGTCCTGGCTGGGTGGCATACGCTCGGGCGTGACCCGGGCGCAGCCTCCGTGCCCAGCCCCCTCGCGCGATGCTCCCGAGGGGAGATGTTGCGATGAGGCCAGACACTGAGCTCTGGGCTCCCTGAGGTTGATATGGCCATGGGGCCGCCCTCAGTTGTTTATCACCAGCACGGAGCATAGAGCTTTAGTATGTGTACGGGCATAGTCACTCCTCGGCAGTGTTGTCAGCCAGCGCAGAGCATGGTGCTTCCACTAGTACGTGGGAGGGGGGCTCCCTCTGAGGAGAGCTCCCGGGGTGTGTACAGCCCCGCCCTGACACGTGGCTTGCACGGCAGGGCTAGACGAGGTGTATCTCGGCACTCATGAGCCAGCACGAGACTCATGAGGCCCTACCTCCAGGCAGGTTGCGCCTGGTCTTGGATCTTTGACAGTTGTGTGTTCCTACGAGACGGTTAGGTACAAATGCTCTGCGTCCTCAGGTCCCGGCCCTCGAGCAAGCTCAGCCGTCGCTGGTATGCCAGGTCGCGATGCCGTGGTCAAGGCCAGGAGGTGAGCGCTAGAGAGCCAGTAAGAGCTCCTAAGTCGCGATGCTCAGGAGCCCCCCTTTTAACGCGCAAGCGAATTGCATGAGAGAGGGGCGGACCCGTGGTAGGTGGCAGGTGATAATCACAGGCAGATTAGGCACGAAAGGCAAATCAGCTTAGGTAAATGCAGAATGGATACATGCCACTGGGTCAGACCCAAGCGGCTTGGGGATGATACAGCCGGAGGGGCGCCCCAGCAAGGTAAGCTAAAACATAAAAGAGATACATGCCGCAGGGACCGAACCACGCAGCCTGGGAATAATGCAGCCCTGAGGGCGCTCCCAGCTGAAATGAACTTGGGAGATGTCACCTGGTTCCGTTGTAGAGGGGTTGCTGGAGTACCTGAGGATGTGCGGTGAAGAGGCTGACCCTCACGAGCCACCAGGGCCCTAAGCCTCAGGAGGCTCTGGGGGTCCAGGTGGTTCCTTGAGTACCGTCTCCATCTCTGCTAGGACCACATGGTGCCTGGCCTCCTGAGTCGCCAGGATGCTCCGCAGGTGACGCTGGTAGGTGGCAGCCGCGTTCGGCAGGCCGAAAGGCATGCGAACGTAGTTGTGCGGCGGACCCTCGCAGCATCCCACGCGCGAAGGACAGAAGCGCTCCTGAGATGTGGCTCGGTTGAGCCCTGGGATGTCGACGCAGACACGCAGCCCACCATTCTCGCCTTGATGAGGAACTGCACCAGGCAAGCGGCGGTTGCCGTGCATTGCCCTTGCTTCCTGAAGCTCCTGAGTGGTCTTGGCAATGAACTCCTGAACGTTGGGATTTCCACGCCTTGTGCCTTCCTGAGGGAAACGTGTCGTGAAGCACGCCTCCAAGTGGTGCCCGAGCGCCTCCCTCGTGATGTTGGCAAGGTCCGAGGCCCTCCAGAAGAGAGCCTCCGAGCCCTGCCCAAGGAAGGCACCGGGTGCGCCTTCCTATGTGATGGAAGGAGGCGCCCCATGCACGGGCGCTGATCCTGACGCGACACCACCCGAGATGCCGACCTCCTAAGGCCTTCTGCGAAGCGGTTGCTTCTTCTTCTTGGGGATGGCCTCAGGAGGGTTCTCGCCCTTGTTGTCCGGGTCCTCGATTGCTGCAGCTTGGAAGGCACGCTCGAGGGAGCACACCGCATCTCTCACTTCGCAGGGGACCGTGATGATTCCGCCGCTTCCTGGCATCTTGAGGACGTTGTAGCCGTGGTGGGTCACCGCCATGAACTTGGTCAGGGCTGGATACCCGAGGATGGCATTGTACCGCAGGTGGATGTGGGCAACGTCGAAGTTAATGAGCTCGGTGCGGTAGTTGTCGCGCTGTCCGAAGGTGACAGGGAGGCGGACCTGCCCTATCGGGGTGGTGGAACCGTCAGTAACTCCTGAGAAAGGCTTGGTAGGCTGGAGCTGATCGTATGGCACTTGAAGGTTGTCGAACATCTCAACAGACAGGACGTTAAGCCCTGCGCCGCCATCGATGAGGGTCTTGGTGACTTGCACATTGCTGATGATTGGGGAACAAAGCATCAGGAGGACGCCAGCAGTAGCGGTGCACTTGAGTTGATCTGCCGAGCTGAAGGTGATGGCGCACTTGGACCACCTGAGCGGGCATGTGGCCTCGAGCCTGGGGAGGACTGCATTCACCTCGCGAGCAAACTACTTGAAGATGCGTTGAGAGGCTGGGGCCTGAGCTCCACCCAATATGCAAGCGATAGCACGTGGCTCCTGGAAGCCCCCAGCCCCCTCGTCCCGATGATGGTCGTCATTCCTTCTTGGCGGTGGCGGCAGCGGAGGAAGGGCTGCGTTACCCTGCGGGCGGTCCTCGCGAGGCTCATCCCTCCAGGCGCCCTCGCGAGGCTGGTCCTGCCAGCGATCCTCACGAGGTCGGTCGCGCCACTCCTGGCGAGGGCCACGGTCGTCCCATCGTCCTCCGCCACGTCCTCCTCCTCGGCCATAGCCCCGGTCGTTGCGCTCAGGGCGTCGATCGAAGTGTCCTTCCCGAACGGCCCTGAGCTCCTGGCAATCATTGGTGTTGTGGGTGTGGAGGTTGTGGTAGGCGCAGAACGGTCGGCTGCCCTTGGACGACTCTGGCTGGTCCCTGCCGTGCTTCGTGTCTGGTTCTGCCGCAAGCACGGCTACTCCCTTGTGCTTCACGTCCTTGTCCTTGGTCTTCTTTTCTTCTGGGTCGGCAGCAGGGAGCTCGAGGAGGGAGAGGAGTCCTTCTTCAGCTCTTGTGCACTTGGTCGCCAGGTTGAACAGCTCCAGGGATGTGCACAACTCCTCGTGGATGGCGAGCTCCTCCTTCATCTTGATGTCACAGACGCCATCAGAGAATGCTGAGATGATGGCCTCGTCCGTCACCTTGGGGAGCTTGAGGCGAACGTTGTTGAAGGGTTGGATGTATTTCTGCAGGGTCTCCCCAGGCTGTTGCTTGATGCGACGCAGGTCACCCATGGCCGGGGGGCGGTCGCGAGTGCCCTGGAAGTTGGCGATGAAGCGGCTGCGCATCTCGTCCCAGGAAGAGATCGAGCTGGGAGGCAGGTTCAGGAGCCACGAGCGGGCACCATCCTTGAGCGCCATGGGAAACCAGTTCGCCATGACCTTCTCGTCTTTGTTGGCCGCCTCGATGCTCAGATCATAGAGTTGCAAGAACTCCGCAGGGTCAGGGGTACCGTCATAGTGAGGAGGCAGGTCCGGCTTGAACTTGCCCGGCCAGGCGACGCTGCATAGCTCAAGGGTGAAGGTGCGGCAACCTGTTGTGGTCACCGGGGCCCTTTGCTGACGCGGAGCTTGCTCTTGATGGTATCCGCGCACCGCTGCCATGGGTAGCACGCGGTCTTGTCGCGTCGATGTAGGGAGCACGGGGGCACCTTCTTGAGGCCGAGGGACTTCCTGACAGCTTCCTTCTTCTCGCACGGGCGCCAAACGCGGTGGGTCACGTCCAGGAGCCGCGCGCCTTGCCACCAGGGCGCCGTCTTGGTGCAGAGGCGGTGGAGGCGCTCCATGAGCCACATCACCCATACCCAGCGGTGGGTGAGGCAGCGAGAGGGATGGCGTGGGAGAGCCCCCTGCGGCACTGACGAGCTCGGTGATGCGAGCGAGCCATTCTTCCTAGAGGTCATCGACGGGGCGGTAATGCAGGAGCTCACGTCCCATGAGCAGCATGGCCTTCGCCTCCGTGGGGGCGCGACAAGCGTGGGACAACGAGCCAGCTGGAGTCAGCGAGGGAGTGGCGGTGCGGCCGGTCCGCCGCACCGGGGTGCAGCGAGGATGCTTGCTGCTCGTTCCCCGCCGGGCCGGTGGCGGCATTGGTGGCTGGCGACAGAGAACGACGGGGAGGCCCGCCGACAGGAGCCGTCTGGGCGACGCGAGCGTCAGAGCAGCCCGGTGCTTGGCGTGGGCTCGGCGAGCGTCAGACATGGATGCGACGAAGCGATGGGACGTGGATCGGCGGAAGGAAGACTTCAGCGCACCCCTACCTGGCGCGCCAAATGTCGGATATCGGGTTCCGCAAAATCCTTGAGGTTCGAACACTGGGGTGCGCACGAAGTTTTCCCCCTACCGAATCTTGCTCTCAGCCTCGCCGCGATCCCTAAGCTTATCTCGATGAGCTCACAATGCAAGAGGCACAAGATTTATATAGGTTCAGGCCACCGTCGTGGTGTAATACCCTACTCATGTGTGGTGGTGGTGGATTGCCTCTTGGGCCGCTGATGAACAGTACAAGGGAAGAATAGCCTTCCAAGGAGAGGTGTTCTTGAGCTGGTGTGGCGTGTAGATGAACTCAATCCCCCCTTCTACTGTGGTGGCTAGCCCTATTTATAGAGGCTCTGGTCCTCTCCCCAAATATTGAGCGGGAAGGGATCCAACAATGGCCAATTTGAAAGCGGACAGCTAGTACAAGCTATCCTGACTAAAGGTGGTCTTCGCATGTCAAAGGTGCTGGTGATGACGCCGTCTTGGGCTCCATGATGACCTCCGTCCTGCCGTCCTGCTGGTCTTGGTCTCGTTGCACCGATATGGAAACCTTTGCCTGATGCCTCGGTACTCTGCGCCTGCGCTTGCCCCCTTAGCACCAAAGAGGAAACGAGGACACTGCGCACGCTGGCGCCCGCCTGGCCTTGGTCGTCATGGCTTACATCATGGGAACCTCGCGAGTTACCCCTTGCCTTGATCTCTCCGCCTCCCTCGTGAGCCTGCTGGTGAGGCCGCTTCTGAGGAGGCCTTGTGTCATCCGCCCTGCGAGGCTTGGCCCCTCGCGAGGGTCTTGAGTGTTGGTTGATGAAGACGGGCCGTACTGGGCCACTGGTGGAGCCACGCCGCGGGCCGCAGGCAGGCAAGTCTGGGGACCCCCGTTCCCAGAACGCCGACAAGCACCTACCTCCTGTGCTAGATGAAGTGTCACCTAAGGAATCCATCAAGTTCAAGGCTACTAAGGATGTCATTCCTACTGAAGAATCTGCTGAAGAAGTCATTCCAGATCGTGAATACCATCACGCTGGTGCTACTGAAGAAAATGGCCCTGAAGAAATTGTTGGGCCTAAGCAAACTCATCCACCAGCTCATCCACGCATTGCAAATGAAGTGCAGATTGAGAAAATCATCAGCTACATCAACGCACCAGGTCCTCTCACGTGCTCAAAAGCTTCATACTTGTCTAACTTTTGTGGGCATTTTGTGTTTTTCTCTATCACAGAGCCCACCAAAGTTGATGAAGCATTCATGGAATCTGAGTGGATTCAAGCCATGCAAGATGAATTGCATCAATTCGAGCTCAAGAATGTGTGGGAGCTTGTCAAGCAACCAGACCCACGCAAGCACAACATCATCGGTACGAAAGGGATCTACCGCAACAAACAAGATGAAAATGGCCTTGTGGTGAGGAATAAGGCTCATCTTGTAGCTCAAGGCTACACACAGGTTGAAGGAATTGATTTCGATGAAACTTTTGCATCTGTTGCTAGACTTGAAGTTGTTTGCATATTGCTTGCTTATGCTAACCATCATAATATCATCTTACATAAAATGGATGTGAAAAGTGCATTCCTCAATGGTAAGCTTGAGGAATAAGTACATGTTGCTCAACCACCAGGTTTTGAGGATCCAAAATTTCTAGATCACGTCTACAGACTCAACAAGGCCCTCTATGGCCTCAATCAAGCACCTCGGGTGTGGTATGATACATTGAAGGAATTCCTCATGAAGAAAGGCTTCAAACCTGGTTCACTTGACCCAACTCTTTTCACCAAATCATATGATGATGGATTATTTGTGTGCCAAATATATGTTGATGATATTATCTTTGGCTGTACTAACCAACGTTACAGTGACGAATTTGCCTATATGATGAGTGAGGAATACCAAACGTCTATGATGGGAGAGTTGAAATTCTTTTTAGGTCTTCAAATTCGTCAACAACACAATGGCATATTCATCTTCGGCATGCAAGATTGCAAGGGCGTCAAAATCCCTATGCCCACAAATGGCCATCTATGCACCGATGAAAATGGTAAAGACTTCGATCAAAAGGTATACCACTCCCGAATGTTCTTTGAATCTTCGAATGTTCTTTGAAAATGACACACATCCTAACACTTATGCAAAGTTGATGACTTAGATGTGCAACACACGAAGTAACATTTTTCTTCGAACAATGAAGGCTAACCCTCTAAGTGTGAAGAAATTAATGAAGAATTTGATTCTCAAAACCCTACGACAATTGTACGCGATGTCTGAAATCATATTCTTATACGGTGGGTTACGCCACCAACCAAAGTTGAAAATTTTCAATTTGAGTTTTTGCTATTTCTTCAGATTTTCAAATTTCCTCAGTCTTTCCGTCGTTGGTCTTCATTGCTATATATATGAGTTTTTCATGTCCTCTACAACATTCACTTATAGCTAACTCTTCAAGTTGCTTTTTCATCTAAGTGAATGTGATCGGACCCGTTCCCTCTCTATGATATACTCAACCCAGTCTGTTCACAAATTATTCATGTGCGTTCTATTTGAATCCCATTCAACATCTTCACTGTGTCCTTGAGAGCTGAAGAATTTGCGAACGAAACATTAAAATTTTCATATCTAATTTTTCAGTGTTTGCCACTCAAATCCTTCCGCATTCCACGACTGGATTAAACAACTCACCCACGATCTCACATGATCTCCACCTCTCTGTACGTGGGTGACACATGTCGCTAGGATGGCAAGGGTCAGGGGCATGTTCGTCCAAATTCTTCGGATGAACAGTTTTTCATTGCCTTATAAATACCCCTCCCCTTGCACCTCAGTTCATTTACTCCGCTCGACCTCTCCCTCTCCCGCTCGAGCTCTCTGACCTAGCACCACCGCTAATCTCCATCATCATCGGTGAGGAAGAGCTTAGCTTCCTCGACCTCAACGCCGTTGTACTCGCGCCAGCTGCAGAAATCTTCACCTCCGTCGCCATCATAGCTATCTTCCTCCGCCAAGTTAGGGCGTGGAAGATCTGAATAGACCCAGCTTCTCCAGTTCATCTCACTGTTCGTCGCGTTCTTCGTCAAGGGTAAATAAAACTTGCTTTTACTGCCCTTGTTGATTTTGATGATTCTCACAAAATCTTGAAAATGTGTTTATTCTTCAATCTTCACATTCTTAAACACCACAGTTGCATTTGTTCTTGATCCTTCTCCCTAAGATGTACTTTTCTTCAAGATTCCTCAGTTGTGTGGATTTCCGATCTATACAACTCTGGAACCTAAGACAAGAACTCTTAGTGAAATTCTTCAAGACTCCTTGGTCAAATTCCTCAAACTTTATTCCTTTTAAAAACAAATTCTGAGAACGCATATGACCTCTTCAAATTCTTCGCACCTATACTCTCTTCACAGGTACACATGTCTGCTGCTGAATCACTAGGTTCTCATCAACTTAACTCATTTGCAGCGTTCCTCGAAGAAAAACTGCACACTTCTTCAAAGACATCAATTGTTCAGAATCCTCAGCTGAAGAAAATGGCAGAAGCAAAGCGTTCTCAGAAGGGAGCCAAGAGGCCTGAAACCAATACAGCGTTTGAAATCCCTGAAGACATCTATGCAGACTACTGCACTCCTGATGAGGCCACTCATGGCAAGGAGAATAAGAACTAGTGCAAAGTGCACATTAAGCGGATTGAACGAAGATGGGCACGAGAATGGAGGGATTACCGTTATGTAACTCCCAAATACATGAAGAAATTCGCAGTAAATCCTCCATGCCCAAGACCTCCACTGGCACCAGGCCAAGAAGACGATCCCTCTAGCGTCAGAAGAGGTGAGGAATTTCCTAAAGAATGGGCCAAGCGCCAAAGGAAATTGGCAAAAGTAGCAAAGGAGGCAGTGAAGAGATTCAATGAAGATTCTGATGCTGCTGCTGTTGAAGCATATGCTAGTCAGCCTAAAAAGGCTATGAAAAAGAAATCTGAAGTGAAGCCAACTTCCTCTGCAATGCCCTCACGGCCCAGCTCATCAAAACCATCAGGGTCTGTTGTTCAAGCAAAGCCCTCAACTGCATCTTCAAAGTCCTCAACACCAGTGCATCTTGCCACATGCCAACGGACGACACGCTTTTTAATTGCTTGAGGAGCTTCAACAAGTTCCTCAGTACAGACGCAGCTGCTGAAGAAAAAGGTCACTGCTGGACGCGGCACAAGACCAAGTCCTCATAAGAAGCAGGTTGCCTTTGAAGTTTCGTCATTTGAAGACGAAGCTGATGGTGAAGAGCTTGCTCAAATCATCAGAGACATGCAAAGCCAGGCCGCTAGTGCCAAAGGCAGTGTTGTGCCGCTGTTGCTGGATCCGAAGAAGATCCTCGACTACATTGATCTGTGGCACAAAGAACCCAACACTCCCCTTCCTGATCTGAACCTCATACCAAGCCAAAGTCACGTGTTGACTACTTTCATAGCTGAAGAAAAATGGAAGTTTGAGAAGGCCAGATCTGTGAAGAAAGCTCAGTACAAAAAGGAGCACTATTTGAAGAAGAATGTGCTGAAAATGATAACTAAACAACTTGTGACTTTACAGTCAGAAATCAAGGCTCTCAGTGATGAATTTGATGCCTACAAACCTGAATGGCTTGGAGCCAAAGTCAGATTCGTCAAACTGGTTAAAGGCCTCACGCCCAATGTTGCTGGTGAAGTGCAACAAGACATTCCTCAGGGTGAAGCCTCTGCTCAGCCCACTGAAGAACATGCCAGCACCGCTGATGAAAATCAGGCTGCTGAAGAAACTGAAAGTACCAGGGCTGCTAATGTTGGGGAACGTAGCAAAAATTCAAAAATTTTCCTACGTATCACCAAGATCTATCTATGGAGAGACCAGCAACGAGTAGAAAGGGGAGTGCATCTACATACCCTTGTAGATCGCTAAGCGGAAGCGTTCAAGTGAACGGGGTTGATGGAGTCGTACTCGTCGTGATTCAGATCACCGATGATCCTAGTGCCGAACGGACGGCACCTCCGCGTTCAACACACGTACAGCTCGACGATGTCTCCCACAACTTGATCCAGCAAGGAGAGAGGGAGAGGTTGAGGAAGACTCCATCCAGCAGCAGCACAACGGCGTGATGGTGATGGAGGAGCGTGGCAATCCTGCAGGGCTTCGCCAAGCACCTACGGGAGAGGAGGAGGTGTCACGGGAGGGAGGGAGGCGCCAAGGGCTCAGGTATGGATGCCCTCCCTCCCCTCCACTATATATAGGGGCAGGGGAGAGGGGGGAGGCGCAGCCTTGCCCCTTCCTCCAAGGAAGGGGTGCGGCTAAGAGGGGGGGAGGAGTCCATCCTCCCCAAGGCACCTCGGAGGTGCCTTCCCCCTTGAGGACTCTTCCCTCTAGGGTTCCCTAGGCGCATGGGCCTCTTGGGGCTGGTGCCCTTGGCCCATGTAGGCCAAGGCGCACCCCCTACAGCCCATGTGGCCCCCCAGGGCAGGTGGCCCCACCCGGTGGGCCCCTGGGACCCTTCCGGTGGTCCCGGTACAATACCGATGACCCCGAAACTTGTCCCGATGGCCGAAACAGGACTTCCTATATATAAATCTTTACCTCCGGACCATTCCGGAACTCCTCGTGACGTCCGGGATCTCATCCGGGACTCCGAACAACATTCGGTAACCACATACAAACTTCCTTTATAACCCTAGCGTCATTGAACCTTAAGTGTGTAGACCCTACGGGTTCGGGAGACATGTAGTCATGACTGAGATGTTCTCCGGTCAATAACCAACAGCAGGATCTGGATACCCATGTTGGCTCCCACATGTTCCACGATGATCTCATCGGATGAACCACGATGTCAAGGACTCAATCAATCCCGTATACGATTCCCTTTGTCTAGCGGTATGGTACTTGCCCGAGATTCGATCGTCGGTATACCGATACCTTGTTCAATCTCGTTACCGGCAAGTCTCTTTACTCGTTCCGTAACACATCATCCCGTGATCAACCCCTTGGTCACATTGTGCACATTATGATGATGTCCTACCGAGTGGGCCCAGAGATACCTCTCCGTTTACACGGAGTGACAAATCCCAATCTCGATTCGTGCCAACCCAACAGACACTTTCAGAGATACCCGTAGTGTACCTTTATAGCCACCCAGTTACGTTGTGACGTTTGGCACACCCAAAGCACTCCTACGGTATCCGGGAGTTGCACAATCTCATGGTCTAAGGAAATGATACTTGACATTAGAAAAGCTTTAGCATACGAACTACATGATCTTGTGCTAGGCTTAGGATTGGGTCTTGTCCATCACATCATTCTCCTAATGATGTGATACCGTTATCAACGACATCCAATGTCCATGGTCAGGAAACCGTAACCATCTATTGATTAACGAGCTAGTCAACTAGAGGCTTACTAGGGACATGGTGTTGTCTATGTATCCACACATGTATCTGAGTTTCCTATCAATACAATTCTAGCATGGATAATAAACGATTATCATGAACAAGGAAATATAATAATAATCAATTTATTATTGCCTCTAGGGCATATTTCCAACAGTCTCCCACTTGCACTAGAGTCAATAATCTAGTTCACATCGATATGTGATTAACACTCAAGGTCACATCCCCATGTGACTAACACCCAAAGAGTTTACTAGAGTCAATAATCTAGTTCACATTTACCATGTGATTAACACTCGATGAGTTCTGGGTTTGATCATGTTATGCTTGTGAGAGAGGTTATAGTCAACGGGTCTGAACCTTTCAGATCCGTGTGTGCTTTACAAATCTCTATGACATCTCCTAGATGCAGCTACCACGTTCTATTTGGAGCTATTCCAAATAACTGTTCTACTTGGAGCTATTCTAAATTGTTGCTCCATTATACGTATCCGGTATCTCTACTCAGAGCTATCCGGATAGGTGTTAAGCTTGCATCGACGTAACCCTTTACGACGAACTCTTTTACCACCTCCATAATTGAGAAAATTCCTTAGTCCACTACTTACTAAGGATAACTTTGACCGCTGTCCTGTGATCCATTCTTGGATCACTCTTGTACCCCTTGACTGACTCATGGTAAAGCACACTTCAGGTGTGGTACACAGCATAGCATACTGTAGAGCCTATGTCTTAAGCATAGGGGACGACCTTCGTTCCTTTCTCTCTATTCTGCCATGGTCGAGCTTTAAGTCTTAACTTCATACCTTACAACTCAGGCAAGAACTCCTTCTTTGACTGATCCATCTTGAACACCTTCAAGATCACGTCAAGGCATGTGCTCATTTGAAAGTACTATTAAGCGTTTTGATCTATCCTTATAGATCTTGATGCTCAATGTTCAAGTAGCTTAATCCAGGTTTTCCATTGAAAACACTTTCCAAATAACCCTATATGCTTTCCAGAAATTCTACGTCATTTCTGATCATTAATATGTCAACAACATATACTTATCAGAAATTCTATAGTGCTCCCACTCACTTCTTTGGAAATACAAGTTTCTCATAAACTTTGTATACACCCAAAATCTTTGATCATCATCAAAGCATACATTCCAACTCCGAGATGCTCACTCCAGTCCTCAGAAGGATTGCTGGAGCTTTGAATACTTATTAGCATATTTCAGGATAGACAAAACCTTCCGGTTGTATCACATACAACCTTTCCTCAAGAATCATCGAGGAAACAATGTTTTGACATCCTATCTGCAAGATTTCATAAATAATGCAGTAATTGCTAATATAATTCCAACAGACTCTTAGCATCGCTACGAGTGAGAAAGTCTCATCGTAGTCAACTCCTTGAACTTGTCGAAAAACATCTTAACGACAAGTTGAGCTTTCTCAATGGTGACACTTACCATCATTGTCTGTCTTCCTTTCAAAATCCATATGTACCTAACAGCCTTACGACCATCAAGTAGTTCTTCCAAAGTCTACACTTTGTTTTCATACATGGATCCTCTCTCGGGTTTTATGGCCTTGAGCCATTTATCGGAATCCGGGCCCACCATCGCTTCTCCATAGCTCGTAGGTTCATTGTTGTCTAGCAACATGACTTCCAAGACAGGATTACTGTACCACTCTGAAGTAGTACGTATCCTTGTCACCCTACAAGGTTTGGGAGTGACTTGATCTGAAGTTTCATGATCACTATCATAAGCTTCTACTTCAATTGGTGTAGGTGCCACAGGAACAACTTCCTGTGCCCTGCTACACACTGGTTGAAGTGATGGTTCAATAACCTCATCAAGTCTCCACCATCCTCCCACTCAATTCTTTCGAGAGAAACCTTTCCTCGAGAAAGGACCCAATTCTAGAAACAATTCATATTGCTTTCGGGTCTGAATTAGGAGGTATACCCAACTGTTTTGGGTGTCCTATGAAGATGTACTTTATCCGCTTTGGGTTCGAGCTTAATCCTGAAACTTTTTCACATAAGCGTCGCAGCCCCAAACTTTTAAGAAACAACAACTTAGGTTTCTCTAAACCATAATTCATACGGTGTCATCTCATCGGAATTACGTGGTGCCCTATTTAAAGTGAATGTGGTTGTCTTTAATGCCTAACCCATAAACTATCGTGGCAGTTCGATAAGAGACATCATGGTATGCATCATATCCAATAGGGTGCAACTATGATGTTCGGACACACCATCACACTATGGTGTTCCAGGCGGTATTAATTGTGAAACAATTTCCACAATGTCTTAATTGTGTGCCAAAACTCGTAACTCAGATACTCATCTCTATGATCATATCATAGACATTTTATCCTCTTGTCACAATGATCTTCTACTTCACTCTGAAATTACTTGAACCATTCAATAATTCAGACTTGTGTTTCATCAAGTAAATATTCTCAACATCTACTCGAATCATCTGTGAAGTAAGAACATAACGATATTCACTGCATGCCTCAGCACTCATTGGACTGCACACATCAAAATGTGTTGCTTCCAACAAGTTGCTATCTTGTTCCATTTTACTAAAACCGAGGCTTTTCAGTCATCTTGCCTATGTGGTATGATTTGCATATCTCAAGTGATCCAAAATCAAGTGAGTCCAAACGATCCATCTGCATGGAGTTTCTTCATGCGTATACACCAATAGACATGGTTCGCATGTCTCAAACTTTTCAAAAATGAGTGAGTCCAAAGATCCATCAACATGGAGCTTCTTCATGCGTTTTAAACCAATATGACTTACATGGCAGTGCCACCAGTAAGTGGTACTATCATTACTATCTTTTGGCATGAAAATGTGTATCACTACGATCGAGATTCAATAAACCATTCAGGTTCAATACTAATCTTGATGGTAGAGGGAGCGTGCGATGTTTGAACACATCAAACTTGGAAACACTTCCAACACATATCGTCAGCTCACCTTTAGCTAGTCTCCTTTTATTTCGTAGCTTTTATTTCGAGTTACTAACACTTAGCAACCGAACCGGTATCCTGTACCCTGGTGCTACTAGGAGTACTAGTAAAGTACACATTAACATAATGTATATCCAATATACTTCTATCGACCTTGCCAGCCTTCTCATCTACCAAGTATCTAGGGTAATTCCGCTCTAGTGACTGTTCCCCTTATTACAGAAGCACTTAGTCTCGGGTTTGGGTTCAACCTTGGGTTTCTTCACTAGAGCAGCAGTTGAATTGCTGTTTCATGAAGTATCCCTTCTTGCCCTTGCCCTTCTTGAAACTAGTGGTTTCACCAACCATCAACAATTGATGCTCCTTCTTGATTTCTACTTTCGCGGTGTCAAACATCGCGAATACCTCAAGGATCATCATATCTATCCCTGATATGTTATAGTTCATCACGAAGCTCTAACAGCTTGGTGGCAATGACTTTGGAGAACCATCACTGTTTTATCTGGAAGATCAACTCCCACTTGATTCAAATGATTGTTGTACTCAGACAATCCGAGCACAAGCTCAACAATTGAGCTTTTCTCCTTAGTTTGCAGGTTAAGAAAGTCATCGGAGGTCTTATACCTCTTGACATGGGCACGAGCCTGAAATCCCAATTTCAGCCCTCAAAACATCTCATATGTTTCGCGATGTTTCAAAAACGTCTTTGGTGCCTCAACTCTAAACCGTTTAACTGAACTATCACGTAGTTATCAAAACATGTATGTCAGATGTTCGCAACAACCACAGACAACGTTCGAGGTTCAGCACACTGAGCGGTGCATTAAGGACATAAGCCTTCTATGAAACAATGAGGACAATCCTCAGTTTACGGACCTAGTCCGCATAATTGCTACTATCAACTTTCAACTAATTTTTCTCTAGGAACATATCTAAACATTAGAACTATAGCGTGAGCTACGACATAATTTGCAAAAACCTTTTGACTATGTTCAGGATAATTAAGTTCATCTTATGAACTCCCACTTAGATAGACATCCCTCTAGTCATCTAAGTGATTACATGATCCGAGTCAAACTAGGCCGTGTCCGATCATCACGTGAGACGGACTAGTCATCATCGGTGAACATCTTCATGTTGATTGTATCTTCTATACGACTCATGTTCGACCTTTCGGTCTCCGTGTTCCGAGGCCATGTCTGTACATGCTAGGCTCGTCAAGTTAACCCTAAGTGTTTCGCGTGTGTAAATCTGTCTTACACCCGTTGTATGTGAACGTTAGAATCTAACACCCGATCATCACGTGGTGCTTCGAAACACGAACTGTCGCAACGGTGCACAGTTAGGGGAGAACACTTCTTGAAATTGTTGTAAGGGATCATCTTATTTACTACCGTCGTTCTAAGCAAATAAGATGTATAAACATGATAAACATCACATGCAATCAAATAGTGACATGATATGGCCATCATAACTTTGCTCCTTTTGATCTCCATCTTCGGGGCTCCATGATCATCATCGTCACCGGCATGACACCATGATCTCCATCATCATGATCTCCATCATCGTGTCTTCATGAAGTTGCCTCGCCAACTATTACTTCTACTACTATGGCTAACGGTTAGCAATAAAGTAAAGTAATTACATGATGTTTAAGTTGACACGCAGGTCACAAATAAATAAAGACAACTCCTATGGCTCCTGCCGGTTGTCATACTCATCGACATGCAAGTCGTGATTCCTATTACAAGAACATGATCAATCTCATACATCACATATATCATTCATCACATCCTTTTTGGCCATATCACATCACATAGCATACCCTGCAAAAACAAGTTAGACGTCCTCTAATTGTTGTTTGCATGTTTTACGTGGCTGCTATGGGTTTCTAGCAAGAACGTTTCTTACCTATGCATGAACCACAACGTGATATGCCAATTGCTATTTACCCTTCATAAGGACCCTTTTCATCGAATCCGATCCGACTAAAGTGGGAGAGACAGACACCCGCCAGCCACCTTATGCAACTAGTGCATGTTTGTCGGTGGAACCGGTCTCACGTAAGCGTACGTGTAAGGTTGGTCCGGACTGCTTCATCCCACGATGCCGCCGAATCAAGATAAGACTAGTAACGGCAAGCATATTGAACAATATCGACGCCCACAACTACTTTGTGTTCTACTCGTGCAAAGAATCTACGCAATAGACCTAGCTCATGATGCCACTGTTGGGGAACGTAGCAGAAATTCAAAAAATTTCCTACGTATCACCAAGATCTATCTATGGAGAGACCAGCAACGAGTAGAAAGGGGAGTGCATCTACATACCCTTGTAGATCGCTAAGCGGAAGCGTTCAAGTGAACGGGGTTGATGGAGTCGTACTCGTCGTGATTCAGATCACCGATGATCCTAGTGCCGAACGGACGGCACCTCCGCGTTCAACACACGTACAGCTCGACGATGTCTCCCACGCCTTGATCCAGCAAGGAGAGAGGGAGAGGTTGAGGAAGACTCCATCCAGCAGCAGCACAACGGCGTGGTGGTGATGGAGGAGCGTGGCAATCCTGCAGGGCTTCACCAAGCACCTACGGGAGAGGAGGAGGTGTCACGGGAGGGAGGGAGGCGCCAAGGGCTCAGGTATGGATGCCCTCCCTCCCCTCCACTATATATAGGGGCAGGGGAGAGGGGGGAGGCGCAGCCTTGCCCCTTCCTCCAAGGAAGGGGTGCGGCTAAGAGGGGGGAGGAGTCCATCCTCCCCAAGGCACCTCGGAGGTGCCTTCCCCCTTGAGGACTCTTCCCTCTAGGGTTCCCTAGGCGCATGGGCCTCTTGGGGCTGGTGCTCTTGGCCCATGTAGGCCAAGGCGCACCCCCTACAGCCCATGTGGCCCCCCGGGGCAGGTGGCCCCACCCGGTGGGCCCCTGGGACCCTTCCGGTGGTCCCGGTACAATACCGATGACCCCGAAAATTGTCCCGATGGCCGAAACAGGACTTCCTATATATAAATCTTTACCTCCGGACCATTCCGGAACTCCTCATGACGTCCGGGATCTCATCCGGGACTCCGAACAACATTCGGTAACCACATACAAACTTCCTTTATAACCCTAGCGTCATCGAACCTTAAGTGTGTAGACCCTACGGGTTCGGGAGACATGTAGTCATGACTGAGATGTTCTCCGGTCAATAACCAACAGCGGGATCTGGATACCCATGTTGGCTCCCACATGTTCCACGATGATCTCATCGGATGAACCACGATGTCAAGGACTCAATCAATCCCGTATACAATTCCCTTTGTCTAGCGGTATGGTACTTGCCCGAGATTCGATCGTCGGTATACCGATACCTTGTTCAATCTCGTTACCGGCAAGTCTCTTTACTCGTTCCGTAACACATCATCCCGTGATCAACCCCTTGGTCACATTGTGCACATTATGATGATGTCCTACCGAGTGGGCCCAGAGATACCTCTCCGTTTACACGGAGTGACAAATCCCAATCTCGATTCGTGCCAACCCAACAGACACTTTCAGAGATACCCGTAGTGTACCTTTATAGCCACCCAGTTACGTTGTGACGTTTGGCACACCCAAAGCACTCCTACGGTATCCGGGAGTTGCACAATCTCATGGTCTAAGGAAATGATACTTGACATTAGAAAAGCTTTAGCATACGAACTACATGATCTTGTGCTAGGCTTAGGATTGGGTTTTGTCCATCACATCATTCTCCTAATGATGTGATCCCGTTATCAACGACATCCAATGTCCATGGTCAGGAAACCGTAACCATCTATTGATTAACGAGCTAGTCAACTAGAGGCTTACTAGGGACATGGTGTTGTCTATGTATCCACACATGTATCTGAGTTTCCTATCAATACAATTCTAGCATGGATAATAAACGATTATCATGAACAAGGAAATATAATAATAATCAATTTATTATTGCCTCTAGGGCATATTTCCAACAGCTAACAGCTCCTGATGGAACTGCCAAGGCAACCACTAGTGTTGCGCCTAAAGAACAAGACAGACCAGCTGAAGCATCTGACGCTGCACCTAAAGAATTTGAACAAGTCCGGACAACTCCATCATTTGTGCCTGAAGAAACTACACCAAATTCCGCTATTCCTCCTGCACCAACCCCAAGTCATATCCTTCCTTCTGCATCAGAAGCAAAGAAAACCAAGGCTGCAAAACGAGCAGCTTTGAAGAAAAGGAAAGCATCTGCTGCTTCAGAGTCTTCAGAACCAAAGAAGATGAAGATTTTGACGAGCTCGATTGAAAATCCTATAGATGTTGTTCCTGTTTCAAGCATGTCATTGAAGGAGATTGTTCCCTTTGGTGAGGATTATGAAATTCCTGATGAATCAGATGAGGATGATCCTTCTGTTGCTTCAACAGAGCAATTGGATGAAGAAATTGAAGCTGAACATGCAATTTCAGCTCCACTGGTATCATCGCCCATGACTTAATTCACAACTGAAGAGGTAGGCATTGAGGAAATTAATGAAGATGATGAAGACGTGGATATTGGGTGTTCCACTCCTATCATGAATGATGACTTTTGGGAAAGTCATCACCCAAATTCACCACTATTCACTCCTTTGCAACAAATTCCTCAATCCCCAGTTCAGACAAAAGAAATTCATACGGGCTCTCAAGAACATCAAGCTTCACTTACTCCATCCCAGAAGAAATTCCAACCACTAGCATTGATGAAATTGAGAAGACTGCAGAAGAAACTGCTCCAGAGATTCCTCAACCTATTGTTCCAGAGGCTGCGTGATACGTCTCCAACGTATTTATAATTTTTTATTGTTCCATGCTATTATATTATCTGTTTTGGATGTTTAATGGGATTTAATATGCTCTTTTATATTATTTTGGGGACTAACCTATGAACCGAAGGCCCAGTGCCAGTTTTTGTTTTTTGCCTATTTTAGAGTTTTGCAGAAAAGGAATACCAAACGGAGTCCAAACAGAATGAAACCTTCACGAGGATCTTTCTTGCACCAAAAGCAATCCAGAAGACTTGGAGTTGAAGTCTGGGACTCTACAAGGAGGCCACGGGGTAGGAGGGCGCGCCCCCCACCCTCGTGGGCCCCTCGTAGCTCCACTAATGTACTTCTTTTGCCTATATATACTCTGATACCCTAGAAACATCAGGGAGAGCCACGAAACCACTTTTCCACTATCGCAACCTTCTGTACCCGTGAGATCCCATCTTGGGGCCTTTTCACATCAACACCATTGCCTCTCCGATGAAGCGTGGGTAGTTTACCATAGACCTTCGGGTCCATAGTTATTAGCTATAAGGCTTCTTCTCTCTCTTTGCTTCTCAATACAAAGTTCTCCTTGATGTTCTTGGAGATCTATTTGATGTAATACTCTTTTGTGGTGTGTTTGTTGAGATCCGATGAATTGTGGATTTATGAACAAGATTATCTATGAATATTATTTGGTTCTTCTCTGAATTCTTATATGCATGATTTGATATCTTTGCAAGTCTCTTCGAATTATCGATTTAGTTTGGCCTACAAGATTGATCTTTCTTGCAATGGGAGAAGGGCTTAGCTTTGGGTTCAATCTTGCGGTGTCTTTTCCTAGTGACAGTAGGGACAGCAAGGCACGTATTGTATTGTTGCCATCGAGGATAAAAAGATGGGGTTTATATCATATTGCTTGAGTTTATCCCTCTACATCATGACATCTTGCTTAATGTGTTACTCCATTCTTATGAACTTAATACTCTAGATGCATGTTGGATAGCGGTCGATGTGTGGAGTAATAGTAGTAGATGCAGAATCATTTCGGTCTACTTGACACGGACGTGATGCCTATGTTCATGATCATTGCCTTAGATGTCTTCATAATTATGCGCCTTTCTATCAATTGCTCAGCAGTAATTTGTTCACCCACCGTAATACATGCTATCTTGAGAGAAGCCACTAGTGAAACCTATGGCCCCCGGGTCTCTTTCCTATCATACTACATCTCTTTTGTTTACATCGCATATCGTTTACTATTTTACAATCTTTACTTTCCAATCTATACAACAAAAATACCAAAAATATTTACTTTATTATCTCTATCAGATCTCACTTTTGCGAGTGACCATGAAGGGATTGACAACCCCTTTATCGTGTTGGTTGCAAGATTCTTGATTGTTTGTGCAGGTGCTAGGTGACTTGTGTGTTGTCTCCTAATGGATTGATACCCTGGTTCTCAAAACTGATGGAAATACTTACGTTACTTTGCTGCATCACCCTTTCCTCTTCAAGGGAAGAACCAACGCAAGCTCAAGAGATAGCACTACGCTTAAAGTGGATGTGAAGACTTCAACTATAAATCTTCAGCCCAAGGCACAGGATCCTTTCTCCAAGAAACAGAAGTTCAAGGTTGATGACTTCTTTGCTGAGCAACGGTTCTTCTCTGACTTCAATCCTTATGATGCTGCTCATCTTTGCCGCAACTGCTTCCGGACTGCCTCACAGATGAACTTATATTCCTCACTGCTATTTGACAAGGAGAAAGTGTTTGACCATGAGCATCTTCCTCTTGTGGACATGGAGTCACTTCCATGCTTTACTCCAATCCTCAGTGTTCTTCATGATGCAGGGATGCCCAACTTTTGCGTCGACATCTGCGACTTGAATGAAGAGCTAATTCTTCAGTTCTACGCCACTCTGCATATGACAGGCAATGTTGAGGATGTCAATTCATGGGTCTTGGACTGGATGACTAAAAATACGCATCACAAAGCTCCGGCCTCTGAATTACTTCATGTCGTCCCAGTCAGTCCACCCCCTAAAGGAGCCCGGGAGCTTTATGAAGAACCTGAACACTCAAACCATCTGATGCAAGTGCTAATGAAGCCTTTGAAGGTTGGCCAAGCGCCAAGGACAAATTTCCTTGTCAAGGAATTGTTGTATGTGCCCAGGACTGTTTATCGCATCTTGGCCAAAACCCTTAGTCTGATCAAGGGCCACAACTCTGAAGAATAAGAGGTTGTTAGCATCATGAAGAATCTAATGTTCAACATCATGCATGGTATCCCAATCAACTATCATGATTTCTTCATGAGGACGTTGGCCAATGCTACTTTGTCACCATTTGAATTGAAGCCTTACGCTCCCTAGATCATGAAATTCATCAGATCAAGGACTTCAATTCACAACAAGGCTGATTTTCAAAATCATCTTAGCTATTTGCCCCCAATCGAAGTCCTCAAAAGGACTATTTCCTTAGCTGATAAGAAGGGCAATGCTGCAGTGATTGATGAAGGCACTCGTCCTTTGGACGGACAGTTTAGAAAGGCAGCATCCTACTCCACCAATGATGACTCTGCCACACACGATACTGCTACAAATGCTTCAAAGCATACTCCTCAGGCAACAGCTCCGTGTGTGATGACTGATCGTGAGCTGCTTCTAAGTCTTGATCAGAAGGTTGACAGAAATCACAAGTGGGTCAAGCGTCAGTTTGGTGCTATTCTTCAGAACATGACTGTCACTCAAAACTCTGTGAAGAAGAATCACTATTATCTGCATCAAGTCTTCGACCGCACCTGGGCTATTCTCTCTCATATCTACACTGATGATGAACTCAAGGAAAGTGCTCAACCACCTTCGAAGAAATTCAAGAAGGTCAAAGTTCCTCAGCTGGTCGTCAGCTCATATTCTTCATCGCACGAGATGGATGAAGTTGAAGATTTGGACGACACTGCAGTAAGCCGTACTACAGTGGACGACCCCAACAACGCTGGCGCTCCTCCATCGACATCATGAAGAAATTCTTCAGGGGCGTTAGTCCTCACTTTTTGTCCCTTTTGGTCATTTCATGACAAAGGGGGAGAAATTTTGAGTTACTCTTCAAGCAAGTCTTTATATGGGCGTTTTGTTTGCTAAGTTACAACTCTTGTTCTTTTGAGGTGTTTGATTCACTGAGTTGTAAACTTAAGTCCGATGGTGACCTGATACTTTTGCCCTATTTTTCTGCGTGCTATTTCCTCATATATGTTAATGCACGCATGCTGAATTACATCAGTCACCATATTCCATCATGCATTTCAAAATCTCCATTCGATATTTCAAATGCGTGTATGAATTACAAGATATAGGGGGGATCTCCATGATATTACTCTACAATGTGCATTGCTTTTGAAAGCAAATTCCTCACATATGCACATCCTCAGGGGGAGTTCTTCTATATCTTGTAATCAAATTCCTCAATATTGAGCACTTTCAATTGATATGTTTATCCCCGTTGAAAACTTAACCTATTTGTCATCAAACACCAAAAAGGGGGAGATTGTAAGTGCATCTAGTGCCCCTTAGTGATTTTGGTGTATTGAAGACTTATAGGTTAAGGGACTAATATGTTTGTGAGTGTACACAGGCTCTATAAGTCGATGAGGACTTTGATATTTACGGTGAAAGTCGACCCCTAAAAATGTATGTCTTCAGTTGAAGACTTTGGTTCTCCTGAAGATTTTGAAACTGAAGAAATTTGTGTGACCTTGAAGACTTGGATATTCATGCGAGGATTATGAAGCGTGAAGACTTTTATTTTCGTAGTTTCATTTTCTCTTTCTTGAGTCATAGGAAACACCGTACTATTAAAGGGGGTCGAGGTAATACTAAGGAAACTGATTTCCAAGTGATGCTCATCTCAAAATCCTACACCCACCCAATCCTTTCGAGTGAAGCCATTGGAAATCTCATACAAGTTCAGTCAATTTCTTCAGTGACAGAGACGAAGTTCTTCTGATTGCTGAGGAATTTGTTCTGGCTGAGGAGTTAGGAATTTGCCACTGCGGATTGCCTACATAGTGAGGAACATGATAGCCCTGAGGAATTCGAACCTCAAATATCCGACAGTTGTTGTGCTATGCGCTAGCTGTCCCAAAACATCTGTTCACCTAACGGTCGTATCATTGAAGGGTATTTATGTCTTATCATGCCGGGTTGCTCCCTAAGCTATAAATAGCCGCCCCCTACAATCACTAGCTGGTTGGCTGCTCCGAGAGAAACTGACACTTGTCATTGAGAGCATCCCATCCTCCGAGGACTTTGAGCGAAAATCATGACGTGAGGAAAGCCCAAAACCCAAACCCAAACACCTACAAACCCAAAGTGATTGAGCATCACTGAAGAGATTGTTCCTGTGTGGAACCGATGCTTGTTACCTTTGAGGACTGTGTATCCTCCAGACGGTTAGGCGTCATGGTCTGATCGTCCAAGCGGAATTGTGGATCGCCGAGTGACCAAGTTTGTGAAGGTTTGGAAGTCACCTGTGAAGACTTACCACGAGTGTTAGGCGAGGTTTGTGTGACTTTATCTCAAAGAGAATATGGTGAGCATTGTGTGTCCTCGAGTTTAAATACTCAGCCACTCCAACCAGACATACAACTGTCATAGTTGTTGGAACTGGTCTACCAAATCATTGTCTTCACTAAGCCAACTGGTTCTATTTCCTCAACCCTTTCATTTCCTCATTCATGTGTTGATGAACCTGATCATTACTGTTTGAAGACTTTGACTGAAGACTTTCTCTATTTCCTCAACCCAACTTCTTCTGTCACATTGTCTTCAGCCTGCTTATCCTATTTTCACGCTATCTGTACTCTGTGCTTGTTTTCATTTCATCATGATGACTGTGGTGTTGCTCTGTTATGCTTATACTAGAGCACTTATTCTGCTGCTAGTGTGTCGTTACTTAGGAATTTCTTCACCTAGAAATTCCTCAGTGACGAATTTCTAAAAATCGCCTATTCACCCCCCGTCTAGTCAATATAACACACTTTTAGATACCACACAATTTATGGTTAGGCAAATGGACAGAAGTGCAAGAGGCATCAAAAGATTCAACGATATTGGATTACCAAGTAGTTCAACTATCAATTTGTTATCATCGGTTCGCTAAGAACTTTGCTTTCACTCCACCTTGGGGTGGCTACCATACCATTTGGCTTTTGAAGAAAAATGATGCCAACGGGCGTCCTCCTCCTGCTGCAGATGGTAATAAATATTCACTTATGTGCCCCATTGACTATCCTCAAGAACTTGCTAAGCGCAAAAGAAATGCTAAGAGAAGAGCTGAAAGAAAATTGAAAGAAGAAGCTCAAGAGAAGGAAAACATCAAACTAACAAAGAAAGATGTTGAAAAGCGTAAGACTTTGGGTCTCAGTGAGGTCCGCTCAAAGGGAACATATGACAAGAACAACTCCAGTTCTTCAAAGAAAAAGAAGTTTGGACTCAAGAAAAAAAGAGTACCAGTTGAGGATTCTGATCTTGAATTTTCTTTTGATGATGATGATCCTCCTCGTCCTAATGAAGAAGTTGCTGCTGCTATCAGTGACTATGTCAATATTACTTCGGAAAAAACACTGGCAAATTTGACCCAGCAAGCGCCTCCTCCTGACAAGCCAAAGATTAAACTTCGCATGACTCCCGCTCCAGTCCTCACGATGAAGCAACATATCAATACAACCCCTCATATAGATACTACCAACCTGCAAGATCTCGCTATGGATGCACTGATGCGAACTACAAATCCTAGTGAAGCTATTCTCAAACCTTCTATGTCGAAGATCTCTGCACCACACAAGCCAGCTACAGCTTGGCGGCGACGGAAGAACAAGAGGTGGCGGCGGCTCTATATTATAAATCTCTGTGATTTTTTTAGGGGAGATGTAAATTTATAGCGTGGGAATCAGGTTAAGGTGGTGGCCAAGGGCCCCACATGGACACGTGGTATAGCCTGGGGGTGGCCACACCCCCTGCCCATGTGGCTCCTTGGTGGCTCCTCTCTGGTACTTCTTTGCTCCAATATTTTCTATATATTCAACAATAAATCTCCAAAAATTCTCATCCAATTCCGAGCACTTCTATTTCTGCACAAAAACAACATGGCAGTTCTGCTGAAAACGCGTCAGCCCGGGTTAGTTTCATCCAAATCAGGCAAATTAGAGGCCAAAACAAGAGCAAAAGTGTTTGGAGAAGTAGATACGTTGGAGACATATCAAAGGCGCATGGAGAAGGTTTAATGGGATATTTTGTATGAAGAAAATGGAGGATGAACTTGCTACACAGTTCTATTGGCCAAAGATAAGACTGGATGTTGAGCGTTTTGTTGCTCACTCCACTACATGTTAGAAAACAAAGTTACGACTCAATCCTCATGGTTTATATATGCCTTTTCCTGTGCCTAGTGTTCTTACTTTATTTTAGGTTTACCTCGAATAATGAAGGGGGTAGCATATTCATTGTCGTGGACAAACTTTCAAAAATGGCACATTTTATACCATGTTAGAGAAGTGATGATGCTACTAATGTTGTTGATTTGTTATTTCATGAAATTATTCGCTTGCATGGTGTGCCAAATATTATTGTTTCAGATCATGATACTAAATTTCTTAGCCAGTTTTGGTGATATTTGTGGGCTAAGTTGGGGACTAAATTGTTTTTTAGTACTACTTGTCACCCCCAAACTGATGGACAAACTTTAGTAGGTAATAGAACATTGTCTACTATGCTTATGGTTGTTTTAAAGAATGTTTGCCTCATATTTACTTTTCTTACAATCGTTCAATGTATTAAAATCTTCAAGAACAAGGGGGTTCAAAGTTGTACTAATTACCATGAAATTAAGCTAATGAGCCCTACAATTAAGCTATGGGAGAGAGTCATTGAGCACCGCTTAATAAGAACGACAAGCATGACCAAAAATCAGTTTGGTTTCATACCTAGGAGGTCGACCATGGAAGCCATTTTCTTGGTACGACAACTTTTGGAGAGATACATGGAGTAAAAGAAGGACCTGCATATGGGTTCATTGACTTGGAGAAGACCTATGATAAGATAACACAGAATTTCATGTGGTGGGCCTTGGAGAAGCACAAAGTTCCAGCAAAGTACATTACCCTCATCAAGGACATGTATGATAATATTGTGACAAGTGTTCGAACAACTGACGATGACACTAATGACTTCCTGATTAAAATAGGACTGCACGAGGGGTCAGCTTTGAGCCCTTATGTTTTTTCTTTGGTGATGGATGAGGTTAGAAGCGATGTACAAGGAGATATCCCATTGTGTATAGCTCTTTGCGGATGATGTGGTGCTAGTCAATGATAGTCGAGCGGGGGACAATAGGAAGTTAGAGCTATGGAGACAAACCTTGGAATCAAAAGGTTTTAGACTTAGTAGAACTAAAACCAAGCACATGAGGTGTGGTTTAAGTGCTAATAGGCACGAGGAGCAGGAGGAGGTTAGCCTTGATGGGAAAGTGGTGCCTCAAGAAGACACCTTAAAATATTTTGGGTCAATGTTGTAGAAGGATGGGGATATTGATGAACACGTGAACCATCGAATCAAAGTCGGGTGGATGAAGTGGCGCCAAGCTTCTGGCATTCGCCACATTTCCCCCGTAAATCTCTGTGATTTTTTTGGGGGAAATGTAAATTTATAGCGCATGAATTAGATTTGATGTATCAAAGGCCCATGGAGGAGGTTTAATGGGATACTTTGGCGTGAAGAAAATGGAGGATGTACTTGCTACATATTTCTTTTGGCCAAAGATGGGACGGGATGTTGAGCGCTTTGTTGCTAACTGGAATACATGTCAGAAAACTAAGTTACGACCCAATCCTCATGGTTTATATATGCCTTTTCCTATACCTAGTGTTCTAACTTTGTTTAGGTTTACCTCGAACAAAGAAGTCGAGGGATAGCATATTCCTTGCCATGGAAAAAGTTTAAAAAATTCCACATTTTATACCATGTTATAAAAGCGATTATGCTGCTAATGTTGTTGATTTGTTCTTTCGTGAAATCATTCGCTTGCATGATGTGCCAAATACTATTGTTTTAGATCATGATACTAAATTTCTTAGCCAGTTTTGGAGATGTTTATGGGCTAAGTTGGGGACTAAACTAATATTTGGTACTACTTGTCACCCCCAAACTGATAGACAAACTGAAGTAGTTAATAAAACATTGTCTACTATGCTTATGGTTGTTTTAAAGAATAACTTGAAAATGTGGGAAGAGTGTTTGCATCATATTTAACTTTCTTACAATCGATCTTCAAGAACAAGGGGAATGTTCAAAGATATACTAATTGCCATGGAATTAAGCTAATGATACATACAATGAAGCTAAGGAAGAGAGTCCTTGAGCACCGCTTAAGAAGAATGACAAGCATGACAAAAAATCAGTTTGGTTTCATGCCAGGGAGGTCGACCATGGAAGCCATTTTATTGGTATGACAACTTATGGAGATATATAGGGAGCAAAAGAAAGACATGCATAGTGTGTTCATTGACTTGGAGAAGGCCTACGATAAGATACTGCGGAATTTCATGTGGTGGGCCTTGGAGAAACACAAAGTCCTAGCAAAGTACATTACCCTCATCAAGGACATGTACGCCTCATCAAGGAAATGTACGATAATGTTGTGACAAGTATTGGAACAAGTGACGGCGGCACTGATAACTTCCCGATTAAAATAGGGTTGCACCAAGGGTCAGCTTTGAGCCCTTATCTTTTTTCTTTGGTGATGGATAAGGTCACAAGCGATATACAAGGAGATATCCCATGGTGTATGCTCTTTGCGGATGATGTGGTGCTAGTAGATGATAGTTGGATGGGGGTCAATTGGAAGTTAGATCTATGGAGCTAAACCTTGGAATCAAAATATTTTAGACTTAGTAGAACTAAAACCAAGCACATGAGGTGCGGTTTCAGTACTACTAGGCACGAGGAGGAGGATGAGGAGGTTAGCCTTGATGGGCAAGTGGTCCCTTAAAAAGACACCTTTCGATATTTGGGGTCAATGTTGTAGAATGATGCGGATATTGATGAAGATGTGAACCATCGAATCAAAGTCGGATGGATGAAGTGGTGCCAAGCTTCTAGCATTCTCTATGACAAGAGGGTGGCACAAAAGCTAAAAGGCAAGTTCTATAGGACGACAATTCGACCTGAAATGTTATATGGCGCTGAGTATTGGCCGACTAAAAGGTGACATGTTCAATAGTTAAGTGCGGCGGAGATGCGCATGTTGAGATGTGTGGCCACACGAGGAAGGACCAAGTCCAGAATGATGATATACGAGATAGAGTAGGAGTAGCACCAATGGAAGAGAAGCTTGTCCAACATCTTCTTAGATGGTTTGGGAATATTTAGCGCATGCCTCCAGAAACTTCAGTGCATAGCGGACGGCTAAAGTGTGCTAATAATGTAAAGAGATATCAGCGTAGACCAAACTTCACATGGGAGGTGTCCGTAAAGGGAGATCTAAAGGCTCGAGTGTCATCAAGGAACTAGCCATGGACAGGGGTGTGTGTGGAAGCTTGCTATCCATGTGCCAGAACCATGAGTTGGTCGCGAGACTTATGGGTTTCACCTCTAGCCTACCCCAACTTGTTTGGAACTAAAGGCTTTGTAGTAGTAGTAGTAGTAGTAGTAGTAGTAGTAGTAGTAGTAGTAGTAGTAGTAGTAGTAGTAGTAGTAGTTGTTCTTGTTGTTGTTGTTGTTGTTGTTGTTGTTGTTGTTGTTGTTGTTGCTGTTGCTGCTGCTGCTGCTGTTGTTGTTGGTGGTGGTGGTGGTGGTGTTGTTTTACAATTGTTCGATGCATTCTCCCACTAAAAATGTGCCCTTTTGAAATTGTGTATGGTTTCCTACCTCGTGCACCCATTGATTTGTTGCCTCTTCCATCTTCGGGGAAGTTTAATTTTGATGTTCCACAATGTGTTGGATTGATTTTAAAAATGCATGAGTTAACTAAGGAAAACATTATGCGTATGAATGTTAAATACAAACTTGCTGAAGATAACGGTAGAAAACATGTTTACTTTGCACTTGGAGATCTTGTTTGGTTAGATTTACACAAAGCTAGGTTTCCTGATTTGTGATGTCAAAGCTAATGCCACGTGTTGATGGTCCTTTTAAGGTGTTAGAGAAAAAAATATATGATAATGAATATAAACTTGAGCTGCCTAATGCTATTGGATTAGTCCCACAATTAACATCGTAGATTTGAAGCCTTAGTTGTGTGATGAATATAAACTTGAGCTGCCTAATGCTATTGGGATTAGTCCCACAATGAACATCGTATATTTGAAGCCTTAGTTGTGTGATGAAGATGAGCTTCCGTCGAGCACACTTCAATTCAAGAAGGGGAGGATGATGAGGACATCCCTACCATAGTTATACCCATAGCCCCTACTACTATACATATTGGACTACTCGAGCTCGCGCATGCCAATTAAATTATTTGTACTTCCGTTTCTTGGTAATGATTCTAATGTTCATGAGAATATGATGCCTAAATTGGATATATTTGTGCTGTTTAGGAATGGAGGGCCTAGCATGGACAAGAGGGTGAACATTGGAGCATGATCAAGCATGAAGATGAAAGTGCACGCGCAGGGAACAAGAACAGAGTTTCTAGTGGAGTTTCCAACACTTTGAAGCCACCATGATGACATACAAGGACCTCGATGAAATATACAAGATGCCCTTTCATAAATTTTGTCTGAAGCTTTCTATAGTTGTTGCGCCACCTTATTTTTGGGCCAAGCCCATGTATTTTTTAAATACCTTTTCATGGCTATTTAGGGCCTATATTGTAGGGGAAATGACTCACGAAGGATTTTAGTCCCACCTTGCCAAGGGTGGACGAAATACCCTCTCTTTTCCCCTATAAATAAAACCCTTAGGGCATCATTTAAACTTGAGTTTTGGTTAGATTAAAGTTCGCCATAGTTGTAACTCGCCTACTTTGTTTGTGTCCAACGACAAGGCAAAGACATTTATAGAACACCCTACTTTCATCAATATCTTTCATCCTAATTCGCAATAACCAGATTGCAAATCTTACTTCTTGCTTGTTCTTCATTTGTGTGCAGGAATTAGACCTTCGTGGTTAGGTTGATTGTGCTTCGGCGTGGTCAATAACCTCTCGGAGTTGGTTTGGCCATTGCTAAGGCACGACGCCTTCGCACGTTTGTAGTCTGACCATCAAAGTCTACGCCACCAAAAACGATAGTTACCCTTCATCAAAAGATTGGGACATCCCTGATCTATGAGGTTTGCCCACAACACAACCTTCTCTTGCATTCAACAACAGGGTAAAGCAACAAGGACCTCCCCTTGGTATTTCATGTACGACATGGATGAATTCACGGGGCATCATGCAACCTGCCAAAAGAAGGACGACATCAACAAACCGGTTTGACGTTCTTGCACCTGAGGACAGGATCTAGTTCAGACGGATTCAACAGACACTTGTCCAAATCATCAACAAGGACGTCCGCAGTGAGACAGTGTGCCTCTATGGCATCAGCGTATCGACCATTGAGGAGTAGTGTCATTGACACATGCCATAAGATCGTGACATGCCCGACTCCTTGTCGTCCCTGAAGCAGTGAATGTGCGGTATTGTGTTTAACAATAATTGTCGTTTTTAAAAAGTTTTTTCTAACTTGACGTGCAGCTAGACTTACCGTACCTTCCATGTAGTTGCTACTTAAGTCTTTAAGATGCATACTTGAAGTGACCTAGTATCTTGACTTAAGTAACCTTAATTGCCAAATATTCATTTCTAAGCCCATCACGTGCTCCCAATGAATAGTAAATTCGAAAACAAACTAGAAAAATCCAAAAAAAATCCAAGTTTTTTTCATCGAATATGTTCGAGTGCATGATGTCCATGCCAAATTTCATCATGTTTGGACATCTAAGTAGCTCTGAGCAAAAAAGACAAATCGGTCCGAATAGTAAATTTTCTCATAGGCCCCAAATTTTTGTTTTTTGCTGAGAGCTAACCAGATGTCCAAACACGCTGAAATTTGGCATGATATCATGCACTCGAATATCTTCCATGCGAAAAACAGATATTTTTTTATTTATTGTTCACCCACGGCCACTTACCCTTAATTGCTATTTATGTTTTAATATGGGTGATTCATGCTGAAATTTGCTCTCCTCATTACCAAACGGCATAGGTTCGTCGACCGCAACTTTAACAAGGCCGAGGCACTGCCCCACGCAAAGCCGGCATAGTCAAATGCATGCTTCTAATTCAACCATATCGATGTGTTAAGTAAACGTGTGTTGCAATTTGGATATTTGAATTCATGCCATTTATTTACTGAATGCATTACTTTCATAGATATATGTAACAAAAATATGCAAATGTTGCCATGGAGGCAACCACTATCGTGGCAGATTCCTTTTTGCCCAAAAGATATACTAGCAACATTTAAGAGAGAAGCACGCGGCTTATGTTATGATACACTACTGGCATGCGGATCTAGTACACGATGCTAGCTTTCTTTTGTACCTGCCACGCATCGAGAAATCACATGCTACTAGTTTAGGTATTACCAACGATGCGCGGGGATAACTTGCTGCTAGTACGCAATGCTAATTAGGGGGCCCATGTACTAGTGTCTGAAGCTCCAGGAGCTAATGCTTTCGGGTACTGATGAATGGTGATGTCCCAGGCTTCTCATGTGCAAGGAACACATGCAGCAGTATCATATATTATTACGCAATCACTACAACGGTGCTACTTATATTGCTAAAAATAAATGAGTGTTGTAGATAGGTTAAAGTTGGGGGAGAAAAAGGTAGCTAACAATAGCTTATTAGTTGTGAAATGTTTCAGTCTTCTCATTTAACTGTAACTTTGTTCTCTAAATCTATGCAGTGTTCTCCTTACAGGGCTCCTAGAGACCCAAATTGCTGATACACAGTGATCACCAAGAGTCCGCATGAACTTCTAAGGATAAATTGACACTATTCATCGACTAAAAAATGTAGCTTACGTTGACAAGAGCATTTGCAATCATGATCAATAGAGAACCATAAATCTGATTGGAGCAGACCAAATGACAAGTATACACGTACTGATAGATAAAACAGACAAGAGAACAAGTCTCAAGTAGTCACACCCCACCAGTGCTCTCGACAGTCCCACCACCTTAAACGACGCTTCCTGCTTGGCCACACGACTCTTCTCCCCTACTATAGTGTCTGCCGGATGGCGAATTTGGTGATTTTGCCGATCTCTTCGACAGTTCCTCCTTTCTTCTCTCCTGATCTCTATTTATAGCCTCCTCAATAAGTTTTCTCTCTCTCTACTTCTTGCAGATCCCACCTGATTCCCCAGATCCATTCCCAATTCCTTTCCCCTTCGCTTCTTCTCTCTTTTCAGGGCTTCTGTCCATACAGGCAATTTCTCATCATCTGGTGCGGCTGGAGTCCTTGGCTCCATTGTTGATGGCGGTTGGTTGCGTTGGCATGGATTTGGTATAGCTGGAGAAATGGAAGGTGTGGGCATCACAGATATGTGACGATCGAAGAACCCTAGGGAGGGGATCGATCGCACGGGAGGGGAAGATCGGGATGAGGGAGGAAGCAGGTAGGTGAGTAGGAGAGGAGGAAGGGGATGAGAGAGTTCAGATCGTATTTCATTTCCTGTCTGTCTTGTTTGCGGTCATCGCTTAAGTACAAGTCCACACCAACACATGTTGGCTACAAGCGGCCCACTACACCCACTAGGCTTCGGCCCATGTGCTCTCATCCCCTATCTAGTCCACCGATGCATTCGCATCAGGCGTGACATTTGCCCCTCCTTGAACAGAAGCGTCGTCTTCATCCCAGTAAGGAGCCATCGGGTATCGGTGATGCAGCATGGTGTAGTCTTCCCAAGTTGCAGAATCTGGCGACAGCGAAGACCATTGGACTTGAACCTGTAGTACCGAGGAGTTGCCTTTCTTGACAGGG
The DNA here is from genome assembly GCF_002162155.2 of Triticum dicoccoides. Taxonomy (NCBI): domain Eukaryota; kingdom Viridiplantae; phylum Streptophyta; class Magnoliopsida; order Poales; family Poaceae; genus Triticum; species Triticum dicoccoides. The sequence continues at coordinate 267,116,563 of NC_041387.1, forward strand.
CGACGGGCGAGAATGGTCATCGGCTGTAGTGGAGCAGCAGTGAGGTCTAGAGTGTGTGGTAGCTCGGAGAAGACCAGAGAGTAGTCTGGCGTGAATGGCTTGATCTGGGACACATGAAAGACCGGGTGGATGCGGCTGCCCTCTGAAAGTTCCAGCTTGTACGCCATGGTGCCGATGCGCTGCTCGATGGTGAATGGACCAAAGAACTTGTATGCCAACTTGGGACAAGGGCGGTTAGCGATAGTTGATTGAATGTAGGTTGAAGCTTGAGCGGAACCTGTTCTCCCACTTGGAAGGAACGCTCCGAGCGGTGCTTGTCTGCCTTCTATTTGCATCGATTCTGCGCGTGCACGAGCTGGGCACGCAGCCTTGTGTTGTGTGTCGCCCAGTCCAACTCCGTTCCCGCATCTTCAGGTAAGTTGGTGGCCAGGGCAGGCAAACCTCCCAAGTTGGGTTCCTTTCCATATAAGGCTTGAAATGGTGAAGTATTGAGTGAGGAGTCGTAGGTTGTGTTGTACCAGAACTCCGCGGTTGACAGCCACTTGCGCCATTGCTTCCGTGTCTCCTGGACTGCGTAACGAAGATACATTTCAAGGCACTGGTTCACCCTCTCACTTTTCCCATCGGTCTGAGGATGGTAGGCCATGGAGTAGCTCAATTTAGTACCAGCAGCATCAAGCATTGCCCGCCACATTTTGCTGGTGAAAACACTATCCCTGTCAGAGATGATGGAATGGGGCACTACGTGCAACTTGATAATGTTGTCCCAGAAAGCACGCGCGACAGAAGTAGCAGTGTACGGGTGACGGAGTGGCACAAAGTGTGCATACTTGGTGAACCGGTCGACGACGACCATAATCACCTCGTATCTGTCGGATGCCGGCAGGCCGTCGATGAAGTCCATCGTCAAATCCTGCCACGGCTGTGTGGGTATTGGTAGTGGCTGAAGCAGACCCGGAGTCCGGATATGTTCAGACTTCGCATGTTGACAAACTGCACACTGTCTCACAAAATCTCCCACAGTTGGGTTGAGGCCATGCCAAGTGAAATGTTTCTTGAGGCGCTGATAGGTGGCCATGACTCCAGAATGTCCCCCCACTGTGCTCGCAGGGAACGCACTAATTAGTTTAGTCTGCAGGTCAGTGTTCGCTCCGATCCATAGTCTGCCATGATGGCGAATCATGTCGTGTTGTAGCTCATAACCTTGGTCGTATGGACTGCAAAGGGCCAATCGCTGCAACATGGCTTGTGCCTCAGTATCTGCCTCATATGAGTTAGCGACCTCATAAAGCCATTGGGGTTGACAGACGGACAGTGCTTCGATGGACAGTAAGTGACCAATGCGAGACAAGGCATCTGCCGTGCCTTTGTCCTGGCCCCGGCAATACTTGAAGGAGAACAGTAACCCCACCAACTTTGACATGGCCTTGCGCTGAAGCTCTATTTCCAACTGTTGATCCCCCAAGCTACACAAACTTTTGTGATCGGTGACAATGACAAAGGGGGCTCTCTGCATATAGGCACGCCATTTATCAATGGCCATGATGATAGCGAGAAACTCTTTCTCGTAGATTGATAGCTGCTGATTGCGGACCCCCAACGCCTTGCTGAGATAGGCCACTGGGTGACCATCTTGGACTAACACCGCGCCTACCCCGGTGTCGCAAGCATCTGTTTCGAGGGAAAACGGACGTGAAAAATCCGGCAGTGCCAAGACCGGGGCATTGATCATAGCTTGCTTGAGCAGGTCAAAGGTTACTTGGGCTTGTTCAGACTAGAGGAATCCTTTCTTGGTGAGCAACTGAGTGAGGGGCTTGGCGATGATGCCATATCTTGGAACGAACTTGCGATAGTAGCCAGTGAGACCGAGGAATCCCTGCAGCTCCGTGGCATTTGTTGGTGTAGGCCACGAACACATGGTGCTAGTCTTGCTGGCATCCGTTGCCATGCCCTCCTTGGAGATCACATGTCCGAGGTATTCAATGCGAGGCTGGGCAAATGAACACTTGGATTCCTTGGCGTACAATTGATGTTTTCGCAAGATGGTCAACACCGTGCACAAGTGCTCGACATGTTCCTGCAAGGTATGGCTGAACACAAGAATGTCATCTAGAAAACTTATGACATACTTACAACTCCGACCAAAGAATGCTGCATTCATGACGCATTGGAAGGTTGGAGGTCCATTGGTGACTCCGAACGGCATCACGCGGAACTCGAAGTGCCCGTGATGAGTTTTGAAGGTCATCTTTTCTTCATCACCTGCTCGCATGGGGATCTGATGATAACCCGAATGCAAATCAATCTTGGAGAAGAATGACGCACCCGCCAATTCATCCAGGAGCTCATTAATGACCGGAAGGGGAAATTTGCTCTTGATGGTGACTGTGTTCAATCTTTGATAATCCACGCAGAATCGCCATGATCCATCCTTTTTCTTGACCAAGAGGACTGGCGCAGCATATGGGCTCATACTATGGGTGATGAGACCCTTGCGGAGCATTTCAGCAACCTGGTGCTCGATTTCATCTTTTTGAAGTGGCGAGTACCTGTATGGTCTGCAGTTGATTGTTGTTGTTCCCGGTTCCAGGGTGATGGCGTGATCGTACTGTCGACGAGGAGGTAATGAGATTGGCTCCTCAAAGACATCACGAAAGTCTGTCAGTACCGGTTGGATTATCGGGGGAATTGGTTCCTCTTGGGTTGATGAGGGGGCCTGAATCTCCAACAAAGCCGCGCCCTAGATTTCGTTTGCCTCCTGCAATTACCAAATCATAGCAGCATCCATTGCGGCTAGTGTAGGCTGCTCCTCCGTGCGCACGCCGAACAGCTGTACCGTGGCTCCCTCCTTGACGAATTCCATCGATTTCAGATTCCAATCACACTTCATTGGGCTATGCTGAGCAAGCGAGTCAACTCCCACGACAGCATCATACACGCCCAACTCCAACAGACGCATATCGGTGGCAAATTCATGACCCTGTATGGTCCAACGGAGCTGGGGTGCCATGGCTGTGCAGGTTAACCGTTGGCCGTTGGCGACGCGAACAGCCACTGCCGGAATCTTGGTTGTCGGAGCTTGAACACGTTCTGCAAAGGTTGTGCTGACGAAACGGTGTGTACTGTCGGAGTCTACAAGCAATAACATGGTCTGTCCGCCCACAGCAGCACGAAGCCTGATGGTTTCTGCCGCTTCTGTGCCCTCAGCAGTGTGCACTGACACGAGGCAGCACGCGGCGTCAGCCACCACTGGTTCGTCCAACAATTTGAGAGCACGCACGGCATCATCTGACAGGACCTCTCCATACTCCCCAACCTCAATGGTAAGTAACTGAGTTGATCACTTGCACTGATGCTCCCTGGAGTACTTCTCTCCGCAGCGAAAACACATGCCATGTTGGCGTCTGTAATCTCGTAACTGCCGCTCTCTGCCGAAGTCATATGTCGCTAGTTTGGCTACTGCGATCGGTTTCGGTGGGTTCCCCGCTGGCAAAATGGTTGATGCTACCGGTAGGCATCCCTGCGTTGGTGCAGAGTAGGGCAGTGGAGGCGGTCGACCGGCCGGCAATGGTAGTGACTTGGGGTGCAGATTCGCGAGCTCCTCTTCCTGAATTCTCGCAAAAACTGTTGCACGGGTGATTTTGTTGGGTGCTTGAAGGCGTACATCAGTGCAGAGCTCATCCTTGAGCCCCGGCAGAAATTGTGTAACAAAGAATTTGGGACTCAGGGTTGTATCCAGGGCCAGTAAATTGTACATGAGAACCTCGAATTCCTGCATGTACTCGATCACACTCCCAGTCTGCCGCAGTTGCAAGAGATTGTGCATCACGGACTCAAATTCCTCCGGTCCAAACTCATCCTCAATTGCTCGCCTGAACATGTCCCAGCGGAGGATCGGGTTCTGTTGCCGAAACGCCCGTAACCAGAGGGCGGCATGCCCCTCCACATAGAGTGCTGTTGTGGTCACCCAGTTGTGTTCCGGCACGCGGTAGAGCCCGAAATATGCCATGCATCAATCCAGCCAGACGCACGGGTATTCCCCATCGAAGCGAGGGAATTGTGTTTGGGCAGCTTGGTGAAGTAATCCTCTCGTGGTTGGTGATGAGCGCACTCCGGTGGTGGTGGCTACTCTGGTATTGGAAGCAGGGACGGTCCATCGTTGGCCAGACATACGCGCGGCTGGCCTTCGGCTAGCGTCTTCAGATGTGGCAGCGCGCTTGGGGGCGGGGCGCCACGCAGCTCGATTGGCGGTGGTGGTGGTGGTGGCGCCTGATGCTAAGGTGCATCCTTGAGAGGCGGCGTATGGAGCACGGTCGCGGCCGGGTCGTCGACGTCAGATCTGGTGGAGAGGGCCGACGAGTGTGAAGAAGAGGCCCCTTATGAACGTCGTCGACCTCTGATTGGGTGAGGCCGATTTGCTTGGAGAGGCTTTTGAGCTTGTGGGAGACTTGACTGTTGAAGGCGGCCTGCACCTCGGCGCGCTTCCCCGCCTCTGCCTTCTCCTCGTCAAAGCGCTCGAGCAGCTTCTCCATGAGGGCCGAGAGGTTGGATGCTTAATTCTCCATGGCGGCCAGGAGATGCCGCATCTATGCAGAAGCCTTGGACGGCGCCATCGCTCCCGCTCCGAGCAAATTGAACCCCTCATAGGATTTCGCGCGGATTCACCAAAGCGAATCCGCACCTGATGCGGTGGATGTTACCGATCTGCCAAGAGAATGTGGGTGGCAGCGCGGATCGGTAGCGGAGGAGAAAAAATTTGTGGCCTTTGATACCAATTGTGAGGACCGAAGAACCCTAGGGAGGGGATCGATCACACGGGAGGGGAATATAGGGATGAGGGAGGAAGCAGGTAGGTGAGTAGCAGAGGAGGAAGGGGATGAGAGAGTTTAGATCGTATTTCATTTCCTGTCTGTCTTGTTTGCGGTCACCACTTAAGTACAAGTCCACACCAACACACGCTAGCCACAAGCGGCCCACTACACCCACTAGGCTTCGGCCCATGTGCTCTCATCCCCTATCTAGTCCACTGATGCATTCACATCAGGTGTGACAAGATAATCCGTAGCTCGCCGGATCAGGTGCGAAGTTTCAAGATTTTGTGGGATAGGGCAGTGTCCCTGTTCAGATTAGGTGTCGGCTGGCAAACAAATTGCATCAACGAATTCTGGATACTGCTTCTACGACATCGGTGGCATCCGATAAGCATGTTGTTGGGCACGAAGATAGGAGTGAGGTGAAGCAACTGAACTTTATTGGTCTTGTTGCTAGCGGCGTTGCAAATGTTGCCGGCACTCGGGTCTGCTCCCTCAGTATGCCGGTTTTGCAAGCTTGTCCATCAGATGTCCACCGCCACCAGCCCTGCCAAATGGGGCGACACAACAAGAGTGAGGGCTCATTAATTTGATGCAGTGGTCCAGCCTATGAAATTTGTCCAAAGTCTGTCTTTTTTATGGAGGCCTTGTCCCTGGGGCTATTCTTTGTGTTCTAGCCATTGTTATCTTCTTGCTAAAGATTGATTTTTTGTGAGATGGCTTTAGTGGAATACAACCCATGAAGGCAAAATAAAGAAATGCATCATAAGGAGAGTAAAGATGAGGTTATTTGCATTTGTTGTGGTGCCTTTGAGCGAGGTATCAATTACCAAGGGTGGTAGAGATCGTGGAGTCAATTCGGCAAAGAGACTGGAGATTGACCGGGCTACACTATGGGAGAAGGTAGTACAAAATCTTTGTTCCTCTAGGGATTACGGTGCTGGCCTAAAGGAGATGAGGCTTCTCGATGGTAAGTTTGCATTCAAAGGAAAACAGAGACAAATTAAAGGGGATATGTACCGTCAGCAAGGATGTCAATATGGTTGTGGGATAATCTGTCAATTCTGAATGGGATCGGCAGCACCCTTCATGGGTGACTGCCAAGATCAATGAATATTCTAGCTCTGGACTGTCGGGGTTGCGGACGGCCCAAGATAGTTCATGAAATTAGTGACCTCATTAGGTCGCAACATCCAGGTCTAGTCTTTCTCTCATATACCAAGATGTCAGATAAAAGAGCTCAGGAACTTTGATGGCGGTTTGGCTTTGAACACGCTTTTGGTGTTAAGTATGTTGGCTTGAGTGGTGGTCTTTGTCTCTACTGGAATAATAATTCAAGTGTGTCACTAAAATCTTAGCAATTCTCACATTGACGTGATGGTAGAGATGATTCTATTGGTGATATGGAATGGAGGTTCACCCGCTTTTATGGTGAGCCGGTTAGATCAAGAAGGAAGAGGAGCTAGGATCTACTAGAATATATGAGGGAATATAATAACCCTTGGATCTACACAGGAGATTTCAACAAAGTATTAGAGGTTGAAGAGAAATTTGGCAGTTTGGAGAGACAAGAATGGAAGATGGAGAGATTTGGGCAGATGATGGAGAAGTGTAGATTCTCTGACTCGGAGTTCCAGGGGCTGCCTTACACTTGGGACAACAGGCAGCAAGGTGACAGAAATATTAAGGTCAGACTAGACGGAGCGCTAGGTGACGAAAAATTCTCTGAGTGTTTTGACAATACTCTGGTTAAACACATACAGTGTATGGAATCATATCATTGTGCCCTGCTTATTACAGTAAGAAAATCTGAATGGATTGATACAAAGATACGAGGTAAACCTTTAGGTTTGTTAATGCTTGGATGAGGCATGAGAAATATAAGCAGGTCGTGGAGGAGGCATGGCAGCCCCGGGTTAGTAATCTGAAAGAGATGTCGGATCATCTAAATAATATGTGAGTACAACTACAGTTCTGAAGCAAAACTAAGTTTGGCTCAATTAAAAAGCAACTCTCCTCCATGCAGGATCGGCTAGGAGTATGGAGTGAGTCGGTCCATTTTGGTCCTATGGAGGAAGAAACTGACCTGATGAAACATATCTCTGAATTATTGGCTAGAGAGGAATCTTTGGCAAATCAATAGTCAAGAGATCTATGGCTAAAGGAGGGTGATAACAATACAAGTTTTTTTCATGCAAAAGCAAAGGAGAGGGCTCGTATTAACAAGATTAAATCTATCAAGAGGTCCGATGGTACGGTGGTAACTTCATAGGTGGATTTGGAGATGGAAGCTAATAATTTTTACAAGGCTTTATTCATAGTCCATGGTGATACAGAGCCAACCTTGGTCATTGATTGGGTGACTTCAAAAATAACTGATGCTATGAATAGCAAGCTTTGTGCCCCAATTACAAATGGACACCGATATCCACCACATGTATGGCATTTAGGGGCTGTGCCACATGCCCCGTGTGGCACAGACACGGACCCGCCTGCATGACGGCATCCGGGTGCTCCCATCCACAGCCCACACATCTAGTGTGTGGAGCGATCGCCCGCACGTCCGGGCGAGCGACCCCGCTGCCCGCACAACCTCACGCGTCCGTCGGTCGAACCCCCCGTTCAAACCACATTGCCACCGGATGTCGTCATCTCCAACCTTTGCATCGGCACATCTTCCCCTACCTTTGTCGTCTTCCTTCTCTAGTTGCCATGACAACCAAATCAGATCCCTAGCGCCCACACTCCCCATCGACGGAAAACACGGCAACAAGCACGCAGGTCAGAAACATGTAGATTGCCCAACCCCTTCCCCACCCCCTACCCCTCCCCTCCACCCCCCCTCCCGTCCCCACATATTTCACTTGTAGATTGCCCATGTAGATGGCGACTGGATCCACAATTCCAGTTGTTCGTGTTTATTCTCCTCTGCCCTCCAACGATCAAAAATTTGCCATGTTCTATCATGGATCTGATCTAAGAATTTAGGTTCCAGATGCTGTCAGTAGGTGTTCGATAAGGATGTTTGAGATTCACTAAGAATAGGGCAGAACAGAGCAATTTGAGCAGGTCATATGGAGCGAAAAAATATTTACCACCTATCTATGTCGTCAGTTGCCACCTATCTATGTCGTCAGTTGTCATCATATTATATTGTTAGTTGCCATTAGTTCAGCAAACTAGTTGCCATCCAGGTTGTAGAAAGAGGATGAACATGCATGCCCTATCATCCGAAAAATGCACAGCTATGATGATTCCTACTTGTCATGCTGTAATAGTTGTTTATGACATAAATGTGATAAGATTGCCATGTTTCCTTTTATGTGAAAACAACAAACAAATGGAATTCAAATACTGAATAATGATGCGTTCTTATTCGTGCAGTGACCAAAAACACAGTGCGAAAAGCAGAGAAAATGAATCATGAAAACAGGACTGGTCCTTGGTTTTCTGGAAGGCCACAAGCGCCATCTTGGGATGCAATAGAGTACAATCAACTCATTTCCGCAGGACCATTGCAGCCACTTCTAGAGTAGTACGCGAGCTTAGGTACGATGCATGATCAAAAAAGGATAGTTGACATGTTTTCGGACTTCAAAATGGTATTCTACTTATGTACTACAATGACATTGTTCGCATGTTCTTATGACACAATCACACAGGTAGGTATACCATGGCAAGTTGGAACACAAGGGGCTATCGGTGATAGATATACAGGAAACCAACTTCAAGTAGCAAATGTGTCAAATCAAGGTAATGCAAAAAGAAAATAGCATGTTGATGTGACGAATAAAACTTGCAAGGATGGCAAGACTTACGAGTATTTTTGTAACATCCCAAAATTCTAAATTTTGGAATGTTATAAACAAATAGATAGATTTGATTGATTGTTTGATCGATTGACTGAAAGTGAGTGAATTCGAAACTTTTGAAAGTTAAATGAGAGGGAATAAAAGGACTTTCCCAAACTTTTATTTTCTTTTCGGATCTTCATGAATTCAAATTCTTTTCACCACCAAAACCCTGGAGAGAAGATGACATGACTTCTTCCATTTATTTAAATGACAAGGGGTGTTGAAAATATTTGAATTTCATTTGGGAAATATTTCCAACCCAGGAACTTTATGCAACTCAATGATTTTCACGAGCGAAGATAAAATGACTTCTTCAAAACATATGAAATATGACTTGGGAGTTTCAAAGAATTAAATTCAGAGTTCTTTTGAATTTATTTTCAATTTGGAGTTATTTGTGTTTTATTCAAATTATTTTTCTCCAAAAATTAAATATATGGAAAATAGGGTAACATGATTCCCTACATCAGAAAAATTGGAGAGAAATAAATTTGAATTAATTTTGGTATTTTTAAAATGATTTTTATTGGGTTTTATTAGGGCAGAAGCACTCTTGTTTTATTTGAATTTGTGTGTATTTTATTTGAAGCTAAAATAATGTTCATGTTGTAGAAAATCTTTTTCTAAAAATTTTGATATATTATATGCCCATATAATATTTTCATTTAATTTGTTTTATTATTTCATTTGTCTGGTAATTGTTTATTTAAAAAAAATCCTCTAGCCGAACTGGGCCGGCCCAGCTTCCTGCCAGGCCGCGGCCCAGCCCAGCCGCCGTCACCCCGTCCCCGATCTCCCGCAGGAGACCGACTCCCGCACGGGAGCGCCGCCGCCGCCGTCCCATGGCCGGACTCCGCGCCGCCCTTGCCCCTTGCCCACGCCACCGCCCTTCCCCTGGCCTTTAAAAGGCGAGCCCCGACGCCCCAACTCCCCTCTCTTCCCTCGATCGCCGCCCCGCCGCCCAAGTCACCGCCGCCGGCGAGATCCGCCCCGCACCGCCGCCCGAAGCCGCCACCCTCGCCGCCTATGCCCACCGCCTTCGCCACCACCGCACCCGCCGCCCAGCGCCGCCCCTCCCCGTGCGCCTCGCCGTCTCCTCTGACGACCGGAGCCGCCCGCCGGAGCCCCCGCGCCTCCTCGCCGGACTCGCCGGAGTTAACCGAACCGCCCCAGGTTTTTTTTTACGAAAACCGCCTACGGTATAAGACCGTCCCGGTTCCCCGTTTTTGTCTTATAAAACCGGTTTTTTTTGTTTAGTTATACAGAGAACGTTTTCCGTTTAGGTAGATCTAGCGAACGATTTCGTTCGTTAGCGTTCTGTAACGAACGTTCGCTATTTAGTTTTTTTCTTTTATTTTAGTTTTTCTGCCAGGGACTCGTTTGTGAATATTTTTATTTACAGATTAGCCCCTGTTTTTCAAACGACTATACTTTTTACCCATTAGTCGGAATCCAACGAAAACAATGCCCACTTCTTCGTTATGATCTCCTCTATCCAGTAAAACAACTCAAACATGTTTTTGAAAGTTTAAAATTTGAATTAGATCATATTTGAATTTGAACTTCGTTTGATCATAACTTGAGTTTTATAACTCCGTTTGAGTTGTTTCTTTTTGCAAATCGAAGCTCTTGACCTAAACTTTCTGATAAGGCCAAATTCACTTAGTTTTGGTACTGTTAGAAATTGTTTTATGCTGCAAGAGTTATTTTCTTGGTTTTGATGTTTTCCGAGTTGTTCTCTTCGTTCTTTCCGATCTTTTGATTGATTGCTTATGTGTGGTTACTATTGATTGCTTAAGATAGATTGACCGGAGTGTGACGAGTAGAAACATCAAGAGTATTGAGTGTGAATCATCTTCATCAACATTGCAGGCAAGTAACACTTTGATCATACTTCTTCTCATACCCAGTTTTTATGCATTAGATCTATCCTCAAACACTTGCATGATTAGGATCTAATTAAATTGTGGGTTTTGGGAAGTAGATTGAGGTAGTACCTATTACCTGGTTTATTATCAAACCCTTGGGAGTTACTTCTACGTTTGCTTATTATGCCATGCTATGCTAGTAGACGTGGATTGGGTGAGTGTATCCATGACAGATGTGAGATTGTTATTTAATGGTTTATTTAAGGTGGCAACTTAAACACACATCTGGGTGGATTGAGGCACCTGGTTTCTATCAGGATTTGCCTGTATTTCTTTGGACCGCCACCCAGGCTCAAAGGGATCATGAGATTATTCAAACTAGAAACTTCCGTGTGCAGCCACAAGCCATTATGGGCTCTGGCATAGTTGATTAAGTTGTGCGAACTCTTACGGGTAGACTAGCAGATGTAGGGGAAAGTAGGTGTACCGGTCTACCCACAAGTAAGGTGCTAGTGCTTCTGAAAGACTATGTCTCGGTCATCCGTCTCTCAAACACCATGTAGTGCGAGAAACCAAACGGAGGCGATCGAGTCTTGTGGGGAAAAGTGTGCAAACCTCTGCAGAGTGTATAAACTAATCATGGTTAGCCGTGTCCCCGGTTATGGGCATCTTGAGTATCTAGAACTTGGATATCATGTGAATCTCATCATGTTACTCTAATTTAATGTTGTTGGGTTTAATGAGTACTTTTAATTGGGATTGAGGATGCTGTCAACCATTCTCAATGTTCAACAACCACCATGATAGTTAAATAAATTTATTCCTTTGAAGTAGGGAAAAATTGGCTTTTCGCAAAACCTTATAACCATAGAGCTTTTCCACCAGCCATATATGCATGTAGTATAGGCTTATTCATTCCATTATTCTCTATGTGTTACATTGCCAGCATATTCCATGTGCTGACCCGTTTTCGGGCTGCAACTTTTCATGTTGCAGACTTTTCAGATGACGAGTAAGTGATACGTTAGGGTTACAATTTCCTATACTCAACTTTGCCGTTGGTGTTGATGGGAATCCACAACCTTGTTGCTTCCGCTATCTTTTGGATTGAGGTAATAGTATTTACGTTATTTATACATGTGATTTACCTCTGTTATAAATCCTCGAGTATTGTGTGTCAGCATACCGATCCAGGGATGACACATAAGCACAGAGACTTGACCCATTCGGGTCGGGTCGCTACAATTTTGCAAAAACATAGTACCATCATGCAACATGTAGCGACAGGTGGCAACCAGATACCTGCCATCAATGTCATACACAGGTGAGACATATGAAAATGATCTTGCGGCTAGTGTATCAGGAAAGGAAACTAGATGACATTGGTGTTCGCATGGTGTGACGATAAAACGGAGAAAAGATGGCAATTTGAATTTGTAGTTGATAGAAATAAAGAAAATGATGGAAAGTGCAAATGCCAAGCCTGCACAGCTATATTTGCCATATGTGGAAAACTGTGTGTGTGAAATTAAATGTAGGGTTGATAGTTGCCATGTCTCAACAACTGTAGTTGCCATGTCTCAACAACTGCAGTTGCCATGATTGAATAAGTACATATGCCATTTTAACAGCTATGGTTGCCATGCATGACCCACTGCAGTTGGTCAATGCTTGTTAACTGTAGTTGCCTTGCATGCTGGACTATGTTTGCCATGATTTCAAAGTTAACTTCCATGTGATTGCAGGTTATTATGGTGCAACCACACCAGCAGATGTCTCGTAGCAAGCTTCACCATTGCAGGCCATCAGTAATGCAGATACAATGCACCAAATTGAAGTGGCACACCAACTTCGATTAGCACATGTGGCACAACAAGGTAATATCTGAACCAAGAAAACATCATGCATTTGCTTTGTGCAAAAGCATTGGGAAAGTGCATTTGTCACGGTGGTGGTGGAAAATGCCACCAAGTGAATATGTCCATTAGTAATCTAGGATCATCTAGATTTGTCAATTACTATCTGTGGGTATTAGCCATTTGTGATTATCTGCATCTGCCATGTGGGCTCATATCTAGAATGCAAGTGTTGATGTTAAGATGTTGGTTGCCATGACTTGGCAACTACAGCTGCCATATTAGGTAAACTGCAGCTGCCATGGCTAGAGAACTGTAGTTGCCATGCATGGAAAATTGCAGATGCTCAAGACTTGCATATATTAATGATATCATGCCAAAAAAGGATGGGTTACAGTTGCCATGATTTCAAAGTTGCACATTCCAGCACTTTATACATGTAAATTATGCAGCTGTAGTTGTGTACCATATTTCAGATGCAGTTGCCATGAACAAATCGGATGCAGCTGCTATCATTTCATTACGGCGAATATGCCATTCAAGCAATACTGCTTACACACGTACCTGATTTTTTGCAGGAGCTTCAGCTACAATCAACAGCGGCGTAGGAACATCTACTGCGGGAACCTCAGAGCACATTGAAGGAGCATTCCACGAGCAAGTCACCGATGCTGCAACAAACAATGCAGAATCAGTGTCAGATATGGCAATCGTTCCAGCAATGACGACAAGCACGCCTCTGCAAACCAGCACAAGCAACACTCAAGCAAATGAAACATCCGCCAATACTGAAGTGAATGATGAAACTGATGACGAAACACAAGGAGAAGAAGAAGATGGACAATCGGAAATCATGATACCTCAACCACCATATGTTGGGCAGAGATTTGGTTCTTTTGAAGATGCCAAGGAGTACTACCAGAGATATGCGATGTTCCATGGATTTGCGTGAACACATAATACCATAGGAAAATTAAAAAACTAACGAGTACAACAGAGGTGAGATAAGGTGCTACAAAGCACGAAAGAACAAGAAGAGTAAAGGTGTTGTGCATGTCGTGCCTGAACGAAAGAGAGGCATCATTCTCAAGACGGGATGCCCTGTCCGGTTGAAGCTAAACGCAAATGGAGCATGGTGGGTGTCACCAAATATTTCGAAGAACACAACCACGACCTCATAAAGAAGTTTGACCTAGTAAAAATTCTGAGCGCCCACAGAGGATTCAGCCGCATCAAGAAGAAATTCATAAGGTTGCTACATGATTGTAACGTCGGTCCATCAAGAATGGTCCAAATACGGTCCCTGGTCCACAGCGGAGATGGTAGTCTGAGTAGCATGCCCTACATACCAGCAGACGTCACAAACCTAAAGGCAAAGTACCGTAGAGAGAGCAAGTTGGATGACATAGAAGACACAATAGCCTACTTCGAAGAGAAAGCAAAAGCAGATAATGATTTCTTCTATAGGATAAGATTGGACGATGAGGACCATGTCAGAAACATGTATTGGGTGGATGGTGCTGCAAGAAGAGCCTACAAACATTTCCGTGATTGCATTTCGTTCGACGCGACATATCTCACGAATATGTGCAAGATGCCCTGTGATCCATTCATAGGAATAAATAACCACAATCAGTCCTTGCAGTTCGGTTGCGGTCTCGTTCAGAACGAAGATACCGATGGTTACAGGCTGTTCAAAACCTTCTTGGAGTGCATGGATGGACTTGCTCCGATGAACATAATAACAGACCAGGATGTTAGCATGCGCGCAGGCATAGAGGAGGTCTTTCCATCGGCAGTGCACAGGCACTACAGGTGGCATATTATTAAGAAGGATGAAGAGACGCTAGGACCATTCTTCGCTGACCGTCCAGAGCTACACAAGGCATTCGAGTAGTGTGTGGACCACAGCTTGACGGTGGAGGAGTTTGAACAGAGCTGGACGACTATGATTGAAACATACCAAGTCCAAGACAACGAGGCACTAAATAGCTTGTTGGAGAAGCGAATGTACTGGGTGCCGGCCAACTTCATGCAGTGCTTCTTTCCATTTCTGCAGACTACACAACACAGTGAGGGGTTCAATGTTGTTTTGAAGCGTTACATGAGCCGTGGCAACTCATTGCTGCAGTTTGCCAAGCAATATTCAGCTTTGCAATAGAAAATACTGGGATCTGGGCTACAACAAGAAGAAAACACCGCACTCAAGCAGCCTAAATTGCTAACATACTTACTGATGGAGAGGCAGATGAGCAAGATATACACCAACAAGATATTTAACAAGTAAGCGATTGATCTTACGGTCTTATTTGCCATGTACGACAGGGCACATTCAACATTGAAAAATGCTAAAAAATGTATGTTTGCCATATCTGCTGATTTGAAGCTAACATCTGTAGTCAACACATGAATGCAAAACAAAATGAAAAACTATGTAGTTGCAAAAACAAATATTAGCTGTTGCTTGTTGTGAAACAAAGTATAACTACCACTTAGAATGTGTTGTGGTTGCCATGTGGGATGTAGTATAATTGCCATGTATAATGCAAGCTTTATTTTCACATGGTAAATGCATTGAGAGCAGCTGCAGTTGCAGTACCATGAAAGTTGTTACCATCTTTTGACATGCTGATTGTTTGAAACACAGTAGTTGACATGTGAAGATAAACTGCATTTGCCATGTGAAAATGCAATGCATTTCCATGTGAAAATGTAATGCATTTGCCATGTGAAAATAAAATGCATTTGCCATGTGAAATAAACTGTAGTTGCCATGTGAAATAAAATGCATTTGCCATGTGAAAGAAACTGCATTTGCCATGTTAATAGTCTGCAGTTGCCATGTGGGAAACAATCTTTACAAAAAAAATATGTCAAAAAAAAGCTTCTTTGCCATTGTTGATTTCAATATGTTTGCTATGTTGTGACCTACCTCAACAAAAGGTGCTACAAAAAAGGATATCAGAATTTAACAAGCACAAAACATTCAGATTCCAGGAAGAAATAAAGCGAGCCAGCATGAACACAGCTTACCAGGTTGACTAACATACCTTCAAGGTGTGTACTCTCATGGGCATTTCCGATTCAGAACCTGAAGACCCGGACAAGGGAAGAAACTACTTTGTCAAGGCCTCAATAAACAAAGGTGAATACTACTGTCAATGCTGCAAATACGAATGGGACGGGATTGTGTGTTGCCACATACTCAAAGTAATGGACATACACGCGGTCACGCGATTGCCCCGCCATTTCATACGATGGTAGTGGACTTGGGACGCTGACGATGCGTTGGGGCCACAAACATCAACTGCAGTTTTGGTTGTACATGATGACAGACCAGAGGCAACCATGGAGTCCTTGAGGCACGTTGTATTAACCAAGAACTATGATGATCTAATAGATGAAGCATGCACGAGTGATGAGACAGCCAGGGTGGCAGAAAAGCACAGGAAGGCCCTGAAAAGAGAGCTTGATGAGATCAAGAAGAGGAAGGCTAAAGAAGCCTTGCATCGGTTTCCCCGCACCTCAAGTGTGCCTTCGTCCACGGGTTCATCCTCTGAAAACTCGGAGGTAGGGTCTGGAATAGCAAGCATGCAGACTCAGGTCAGGAACCCACCCCGTTCCATCACAAAAGGGCGTCCAAAAGAGATACGATACAAATCGGGGTTGAAAATTCAAGCAAAGCACAAGAAAGCAAAGAAAGGGGCGGGCAATCCATAAGCAATTGTGGAGCATTATAACTTGGGTCTTGGTGAAAATTTTGTAAGTAGATGATCAAGGCTTAAAAAATGCGAGAGTGAATGTTGGTGGACAACAGGAATTGAAGAAAATGCCATGTATGCACAACTAAAATTGTCGTGTAATTGCTACTAAATCTGCCATGCAGCTTGCACTGAATCTGCCATGTAATTGCTACTGAAACTACCTTCGCGTAGATTACCATTTTCAGCCCATGCATTTTTTGTTTCACACGTATTGAATTGTATACATACTCTGTACGAACCAGTTGAAATGACCACGTGCAAAAACACGAGATAGAACAGTTGCTTATGAACTACCATGCTTACCGATACAGTTATCAATGCAAAAACCCAAAACAAATGAAGTGATTACTTGCACTAACCATGCGTGATCAACTATATTTGCCGTGTTTCATCCATCATAAACGCACTCGAACTCTCAAATTGGTACTCACATTCACAGACACATACTAATAGTAAACATGAAAGTAGTTCTTGTCACACCTAAACAGGTTCAGGTCCGCACTTATATTACAAATATTCAACGCCACATACACGCCACCACTATATACTACAGTAAAGGGGGATGCAGTCATAACATAGCACAAGGACATAGTTTCAAAGAACAAGGTGATACCTTACATTCCGCAGCCACAGAATGTAAGGTAGGCATGTGTATGAAGATTCACGCAATCACTTGTACTTCTTGTTTGCGGATTTGACAGCTCCCTCTATAAATTGTTGTGCTGAAGCCCGCTTGTTGAAATCTTCATTCAGCTGCAATAGTTGTGCATACATGGCATTTTCTGGAGCTCGACAACCATTGCAGCTGTGATCACTGGGACCCGTCGACCTTCCCACTTTGCAAGGTATTCCAACATGTAAAACCCGCAATCATGCCTAGAACAAAGCAAAACATGTGAATACATGCAAACAAAAACATAATAAACATTGATGAAGAGATGAAAAAGATGGTGAACACATGAAAAAGATAGTAATTACTCATTTTCTTGCTTCTCAGTCGTGACGTACTCAATTGGAAAGTGACTGATCTGGTCCTTTTAGTTTTCGTAATGACGGTTCCAGGTCTCTTTCAGGTTGTTGATAAAGAATTCAGCATGAGTAGTAAGGTCTTCATCAGCTCCTGAACGGATTGAATCAAACACCTAAAAACGTTGGTTCTTCATGTCAAGGCAAATGGAGTAGTGGTGACCACACTTGTCATTTGGGTCTTCTGGTGCAAGCTCCTGGAACATGGGGAACATGACCTGCAAGTAAAAAAGGGGCAATAAAAAACAGAGTTCACATCTAAAACATAATGATGTAGTTGAAAAATGGTATGTATAAATATTGCCACATGCAGTAAGAGATACATGAAAAGGCAACCATCAAAGTGGCCAAGTGCATGCATGGAAAAAGGTTCATTTGCCATGTGTAATTATAAGAAATTGCCATCCATGGGCAAACAAAGTTGCCCAATATTTTAAGTGAAATTGCCACATAAATTGAATTAAAAAGTTCACACTAATGTTACATGGCAGTTGTTGCCACATGAAACATCTGTCATGAAGAGTATGTAACCCACATATGAAGTATAACTGCTGACAAAAACATAGCATGGAAAAAGATGTACAATGAGAAGAAACACTCACGTATTTCTTCAGTGTGAGCTTAAAATCACCATGTGCGGCAAAATGCTTCCTCGGGATTTTATAGTGGAAGTCACCATCCCAAATTTTGCAGGTCACGTTGTACTGCATGATCGTCTTGTCGGAACAAATGTCCACATGCTTGTTCATGAAGTCAATCCCACGCGCAACTACATTCTTCGACGATTTTACCACTAGGCCTCACAAACTCAGCAAGATCGCCTAGGTCGACATATGTCGCCTCGCATTGTACGATTTTGGTTCTGTCCAAACATGAGCTGTATGAAAATGATATAATATGAAAGAATCATGTCTACTAAAAAATTAAAAAACAATGCATGGTCAAAAGGACAAAAAAGCAAGTAAGCGCTTGTGTGGTATGGACATTACGCTTTCAGCTCCTTCATGTGCTTGTTGTTCGACCTCGCATTTCCGAATCGCTTGACAATATCGTATAGTTGGGTCTGCTCCTTTGTAGCCTTAACATCGGGCTCAAACTCATCCACCGGTGGTGCATGAACTACCCTCGTCTGCTTCGCAGACCCAGGGGTTGCACTTCTGATGGTATCCTCAAATATTGCCTCAGTAGGCACATCATAACTTGTTTTGCCCTGATTCCATGAGGACCTGCTGTTTAATGCTTCCTGCTCACCCTACGGTAAGCTTCTTCAAGGGATGACGAAATCTCCTCAGGGGTGGCTAGTAGAATAAAACAGTGTCATAAGAGACTTGGACATAGAAAATTGTTGTGCAGGAAGTTCAAAATGTGAAGTGAAAGTGCTGGTAAGAAAGTATGAATGTCAACTGTTAGTTCGTAAACAAAGTTTGATGTGTGGAAAGTACAATGCAGTTGCCATGTGCAGGGCACTTCATCTGCCATAAGACAACAACTGCGGTTGCCATTGTCAATGCTCTGCAGTTGCCACATGGCAACAACTATGGTTGCCATGTGCAGTGTACTGCAGTTGCCACATGGCAACAACTGCATTTGCCATGTGCAGTGCAGTGCGTCTGCCATATGGCAACAACTGCAGTTTCCATCCGCAATGCATTGCACTTGCCACATGGCAACAACTGCAGTTGCCATGTGTCGGCAACTACAGTAGCCATGTGCAAATGCACTGTAATTTCCCTGTGCAATCAACTTGAGTTGGCATGTGGCAGCAACTACAGTTGCCATGTGCAACTAACTACAGTCACCATGCATCAACCTCTACAGAAAGAAACGGTTGGCATCTAGTAAAAATAAAAAATCAGTTGCCATGTTTATATGAATAGCAATTGCCAAATTAGGTAACCTAAAAATGACAACTACATGTGCATCCCATGAGATTTTCCATCACAGTTGAGAACCCAAAAGGTTTACCTTGCACAATGGGATCTGCAAACTTGATAGCCTTCCTGCCATCAGCCGGTGGATGCGCCATCATTGGGACCGTGCCCGCTGAGAAAGAAAGGGCAACAGGCATAGGATTGTGCACTGGTACATCCTGAGTGCGGTCGATGCCAATACTAAAGCTCGGTGGGGTGAAAGCCATGGGGTGCCTCTCCTGTCTACCAACCAGATTGCGAACAAATTGATTGGGAGAATCTAGAGGTGACAGATCAACAAACATGTCTGCCTCGTCTGCTGCAGGATCATCAGGCTTGTTAGTGGGTCGGGGCGTGCTATCAGCGATCTCAATCACAATCTGAGGATCCCCTCCAATCATCATCACCGGCGTCTTCTCCTCTCTCGGGTGATACTCTTTTCTCATGGCGACCAATTCTGGATCAACCCTTGGCTTGGATTTCTCCAAGGGTTTCGAGTTTGCGGATAAGGTTTTCAGATCTACTGGCTTTCCCGTCCATCCTACGGACGACACTGGCCATTTCACGATGGTTGTGTCTTTTGGACGGCATGATTTTCGGCTCTCGGAAGATTCTGTGGCGGCGGCTTTGGAGGCGGAAATTGGAGGTTCTGCCATTGAGTTAGGAGTTTCATGCATTCGGGACAAGGTTTTTTCCTTCAACGTTTCTTCTAAGCAAGTTAGCTTCTGTGTTCTTGATCTACGCTCATTTGCTTGCCAAAATTTTAAATGCTATTTCAATCTATGGGGTCGTGGTGGACCTAATTGGGAGCATGAGTTTTATTGTTGGAAATTAGAGTGTGATGCTGAGTGGATTCTGGTTAGTCCATCCAAACATCGTGCGGCTTTAGGGATGTTGGCTATGCATCATCCACCTCGCAAATCTTCCATTAGATCGGGGCAAGCCATTAGGATGAAGCTTTCCTTTGCCACGCTACAAAAATATGATGCTTGTAAGGGTTACCAGTACCCTGCCACCCAGGATGATATTCTGGCCCTCTCTGATGTGGGTTATGATTTTTCGGCACATGAGAGGTCTATTGTTCCTCCCCCACCGCCGGTGAACCTTCAATGGACGGCGGCGGCGCCATCCATTGTTTTTGGTACTGTTAGATCACCGGTGATTCAGCGTCTGGATATTTCGGCCAACTCTATGCAACTGCATGATCTGCATGGCAGAGAGGAGAATCTTCACAATTTGGTCACGTCGGCCCAAGAATCTCCGGTTTCCCATGTTGAGCCGGAGTTAGCGGCTGGGCTGGATTCACTCAGCCCCCAGGATGACCTGCACGGCCACATTCCGTCAACACAGGAAGCTGATGCGGCGTTTGATGCTATAGTCGATGACATGGTGACCCGTATATTGACATGCAACAAATGTCATCAGCACGGCCACTTGTCAGCTGCTTGTCCAATATGCCTAGCATGTAATCATTTTGGTCATCGCCGTTTTCAATGCACTCAATGGGCTCGGGATAATGGATATGTTTGGAAAGTTAAAAAATTGCTGGAAATCTGGGTAAATCGCAGGCGGTGGTATCCATACCTGCCATGACTCACAATCCTATTCAACCACCACGGGACTCCTCGGGTTTTGCGACGACTACCCACGCGCCCCAGCGGGGTATTCTCATGTCCCAGCCGTCTTCCCCGATTTCCTCTGCTCCACAACCATCGACTCCCCCAACAATGGCAAAATTTGCTCTGGACCCGATGGAGTTCATCCCTCCTGGCTTCGACATCATCGATGGCGGCCCGACGCGTCTGCCACGAACTTTCTTCTCGCCTGCAGTTGCTCAGATCATCGTCATGAGCAGTACGCCATTGGCATCGTTGAGCCTCCGCCGCCGCCTGGGCAGCTTCAGCAATTTCATCAGATGGTTAGTGATGTCGTGATTACTCAGCTTCACCGTGATGTGCTTAGTGATCAGCCATGGATCGAGGGTGTTGGTCTGTTTGAGTTTCGTAGCCCTGCATCTAGACATGCCATTATGGATCATTCGCCTTATGACCTTGGCAATGGCCACTTTGTCTGTTTCATCCCGCATGATCATGGAATCAATCATAGAGCTACTCAAGGTTTTCGCCGTGGCTGGATTATGCTTCTGGGTGTTCCGTTAGACTACCGAACAACTCAATACATATTTGATGCTGTTACTACTTTCGGTCGATTTCATTTGTGGCACCAGGAGGATCCTTGTATGGTCAGAACTCTGTTTTATGCTTCTTTCCCTTCCCCTGAACAAGTTCCTCGTGATGTGGTTTATCGCGAGTATGCAGATTTTGGAGGAACCAGGGTTTCTTGGATTGCCCCTGTTTATGTTCTATATGCTGAGTTCACCGATATCCTGCTGGATGATGAGGATCAGATGCCCCTCAATGGCAATCCCCACCCTTTGCCTGGTCATTTGCAGTTCGACAACTTGAATTTTGTCATGCCTGAGTTTCCGCGGATTGGTTGGGATGACCCACCTGTACAGCCTCACAACCATCATGGAGATATCAATGATGATAATGTTGAAGTGGAGGATTGGATTGAGGATGAGGATCTGCATGTTGTCTCTCAGGAATCAGTAGCGCTGCAGAACTCTGGGCCAGCTGATAGCTCGGAAGCTGAGAATCAACATGCACTGGCAGTGTATCAACCTCCTATGGTTCAACCTCAGATTGTTATTGGTCGGGTGCTTACTGTTTTTGGACCTGAGCTCCCGCCTGTTATGCAATGGACTAGAAGCTTTGCTCTCGTGATGCCTTTTCTGGACGCTCTGCATATTCCAAAAGGAATGCCAACCATTAGTCCTTTCAAGCCAGTTGTCTTGTCCAAGATATCGTGGGATGTGTCGTTTTCGTACACTATCATGGGCAATAAGTTGGTGTATCATCAGTCTCCACCACGCAAGTTTGTGACTGCTCGTCCTAAGCCTAGTGTGGCTCGTGCTCTCTGTTTTGATGCAGTTGTGGATAAATCTGCTATTTCAGATGATTCTGTCTTGTCTGACACTACCCCTTCTATTCTATCAGAGGTGGAAATGAACGCGTTCAGCTTCACTTCCTCTGTCAAAGGCTCACGCCGTCCTCGCAAGCAAAAAGTTGTTGTGGTTGAGTCTGAGGTCAGACAAAGTGCTCGTTTATCGGCCCTCAGGGATGGCTTCAAGCACAGCTCGCCCAAGCCAGTTTCTCTTAAGAAGCTGTTTGCCAAGCCTATGAAGAAGCGCAAAGTGTTGCATAGTTCACTTGTGCATGAGCCTGAAGATTCACATGAGGCTGCTCCTCCTCCACTCCAATCAGGGTTTTGCAACACATTGGAGGTCGTCTTGGAATTGCTCCAGAGAAGCTCACTGATGACCACCTTAATGCTGGTCCTACATCTTCCTCAACTACCCCATCTTCTAATGATAATTAGAGCCTTATTATCGTTGGGTTTATGGTTAACCCGTGTGAAAAACATCTATCTAGGGCTTTATTTGCTTTCTTATCAGTACTTTGTTTATGGTGTGTGGCTGGAGTTGTACTGCCATTATGTGGTCGTACTTTGCTTCTATTTTGCTTTGGTCTGTAATGAATCAGAACAACTTTAGAGATTGGAAGGTTTTACGCTGGAATGTGTGTGGCTTGAACTCTGAAAATAGGCAGCATGCAGTTCGTCAGAAAATTGATGAAAGTGGGTGTTCAGTCATTTGCCTGCAAGAGACTAAGTGTGAAATGATGGATCAGCACTTCATTCACAAATTCTGCCCTCGACGTTTTGATCATTTTGTTTTTGTGCCATCTGGTGGTATGATTGTGTTGTGGAACTCTGCACTTTTTAGTGGCAAACTGATTGCTTCATTGACCTATGGCATCACTGTGGAATTTCAGTCTAAACACAATTATGATATATGGACTTTAGTAACTGTTTATGGCCCTTGTCAAAACCCTGCCAGAGAAGAGTTCATTAACTGGCTGCATAATTTGTCCATTCCTGTTGATGCTAACTGGCTTTTGTTGGGTGACTTTAATTTCTTGTGATCTATGGAAAACAGAAATAAACCAGGAGGAAATGTGAACAACATGCTTCTTTTTAATGAAGTCATTGGTCACTTGGGGCTAATTGAATTACCCTTAAAAGGGAGAAGGTTTACATGGTCCAATATGCAAGATGTACCTCTCTTGGAGCAAATTGACTGGTTTTTCACAACTGTCAGTTGGACTTGTAGTTACCCAAACACTATGGTGCTTCCCCTTGCCAGCACTGCATCTGATCATACACCCTGTGTGGTTTATATCAGAACAATGATCCCAAAGGCAAAGATTTTTCATTTTGAAATATATTGGGTCAACCTGCCTGGCTTTCTTGACTGTGTTAAAGATTCTTGGTCCAAACCAGTGCACAAAAAGTCCTCTGCTGTTGTCATCACAGCTAAATTCAAAAACCTCAGACACACACTCAAGATATGGCATACTAATCTTTAAAAGGTTAAGGCCTTAATTGATGATTGTAATAAGGTTATTTTATGCCTTGATTCTCTTGAGGAACAGAGGCCTCTTTATTTGCGTGAATCCAACTTTAGAAGAATTGTGAAGGTTCATTTGGAAGAAGTTCTTAGACTTTAGTTCATATATTGGAAGCAAAGATGTACTATTAGGTCAATTAGGGTTGGAGAAGAGAACACTAAAATTTTTCATGCAATGGCAACTGAACGTTTCAGGTCCAACACCATATCTAGCAGCACTGTTATGGCAGCACTGTTATGGCAGCACTGTGGTCTCTGACTTTCTGTTATGGCAACACTGTTTTTGACGGATTTCAAGCAAATAATGGGCTGCTCTAATGAGATCCAGATGGGCCTTGATCTAGGGACCATAATCAAAAAGGTTAATGGGCTGGATGATTTGACAAAGCCTTTCTCTAATGAGGAGATTAATCTGGTAATTAAGCAGATGCCTCCTGACAAAGCCCCTGGACCTGATGGTTTTACTGGCTTGTTTTTAAAAAGATGTTGGGATTATCAAGGATGACTTTATGCTACTTGTGCAAGATTTTTCAGAAGGGAAATTGGATCTTGAGTGAATTAATAGCTCTCTGATAACCTTGATCCCCAAGAAAATCGGTCTTGAGACTTTAAATGATTATAGACCAATATCACTCACTAACACCTCTCTGAAGTTCTTAACTAAGCTCTTGGCTAACAGGTTGCAAAAAGTGCTTTTTTCATGCATTCATAAAAACCAGTATGTTTTTTTGAAGTCTAGATCTATACAGGATTGTTTGGGATGGTGCTTTGAATATATTCATCAATGTCAAGCTTCTAAGAGACCAATTGTGCTGCTCAAGTTGGATTTCACAAAGGCATTTGACACCATTGAACATGAGGCAATTATCAGAATCTTGAGGTACAAAGGTTTTAATGAAAAGTGGATTTCTTGGATCAGGAGCATTTTATCCTCTGGTTCATCCTCTGTTTTACTGAATGGTGTGCCTGGCCATCATTTCAAGTGTAATAGAGGTGTCAGACAGGGGGATCCAATGTCTCCCTTGCTTTTTGTGTTAGTTGCTGACATGCTTCAATCTGTGGTCAATGACATGTGTGCAAAGGGCATCTTATCTTTGCCAATTCCTACAAACTGTCAGGATTATCCTATAGTATAGTATGCTGATGACACTTTGATTGTTCTTCCTGCTGAGGATCAATAACTTCTTGCTTTGAAGGGCATGTTGGAGGTTTATGCTGCATCTACTGGATTGTCTGTTAATTTCTCCAAGTCCATGATGATACCTTTGAATGTTTCTCAGGAGGAAGCTAACAGATTATCAACTATCCTGGGTTGTAAGCTGGGAACAATGCCTTTTACTTATCTTGGTTTGCCTATGGGCACCACTAGGCCTTCTGTTCAGGATCTCATCCCCCTTGTGCACAGAATTGAGAGGAGACTTTCTGCTACTTCATGCTTCCTCAACCAAGGCAGCAGGTTGCAATTGCTACAGTCTGTCCTTACTTCTATGCCAATATATTTTCTTTGCACTCTGGACATTCCACCTGGCATTTTGAAGCAAATTGAGCGTATACAGAGGCAGTGTCTTTGGAGAGGCAACACAGACACACCCAGACAATCTCTTGCTGCTTGGAGCTTGGTTTGCCTTCCAAAAAGCAAAGGTGGGTTAGGAGTTCTGAATTTGAGAGTGCAAAATGAGGCCCTCCTCATGAAATTCCTTCATAAGTTTTATAACCATCATGATATTCCTTGGGTTGGTCTGATATGGGACTCTTATTACCATGAATCTGTGCCTCATGCAACTACTCTTTGTGGTTCATTCTGGTGGAGGGATGTGTTCAAGCTATTTTCAAAATACTGCCAGTTTGCTAGGCCTTCTCTTGGCAATGGAAGATCCATAATGTTCTGGAATGATACTTGGATTTTGGAGCTGAATGGCTCATCCATTAGTCAAAGCTTCCCACGTCTATTTTCATATGTTCTTGATGGGCAGCTCTCGGTGGCACAAGTTTTGGGGAATGATTTGCTGGAAAAAAATTAGTTACCTCTGTCCACACAAGCTTTTCAGGAACTGCAATCTTTGCATCAGATTTTGGCTAACTATCAGATCTTTGCAATGAATGATCATTGGATTTGGCCTTTCAATAAGGGGTGCTTTAGACCCAAATCATACTATATTCAAGTGCATGGCAGTGTTGTGGTTGATCCTATATTTCCATGGATATGGAAGAGTTCATGTACCTTGAAGATCAAGATGTTTGGGTGGCTTTTATTGAGAGATAGGTTAAAAACCAGGGATATGCTTCAGCGCAGGCACTGGCATGTGGATGATCATACTTGTGTTCTTTGTCCCCATTTAATACATGAAGATGTTGGACACCTTTTTTTCTCCTGTAATTTCAGTCAAGGGGTATGGAATTATTTGCAAATCACATGGGACCCTTTGCCTGGCATGACAAGATATCAGATGGCTTTGCAGGCCAGGAATGATTTTGGCAAGCCTTTCTTCACTGAGGTGGTTTTCACTGCTGCTTGGAACATCCGGATCATCAGAAATGGAAAGGTTTTCAGAAATGAAAAGTCTCTTTTCAGGAATTGGAGGCACAACTTCATCCATGACATGACCCTGTTAACTCATAGGATCAAATGTAAATTTAAGGATAGCTACCTGGACTGGCTGACTAACCTGCCCTAGTTGTTTGTATAGTCTAATCTTTTTCCTGTATATTTGTTGTAAGTTTTTTTTCTTCTTTGTTTTTAGTTTGTAAAGGACTGTTTTCTTGGTTTTAATAAAGAGAGCTATGAGGCTTTTGCCTTGCAGTATATAGTCAAAAAAAACTTTCTTGCCTATCTTCCTGTTTGGGCTATAGGGGACACCAATGTTGACAGGGAGCTTGGAAGTGCGCAGATTTAAGTTGGTGTTCTCCAAGGTGGTAAAAGACGCAGTCTGCTCTGAACGCCCACCTCCTTCAATAGTGCATGGCTTACCGGCTGCATCTGTTATACTACGAACTTCCGTCTTCTCGAGTACATTGCTTTTGGCAGACGGTGGGAACAGTGTGGAAGCAGGTACGTAACCAGAGTCACCTCTGTTGCTCTTAACTACCTCTGGTGCATTGGATACCTATGCAGGATTCTTGCGGGGGCTACGCCGCCTAGGTGGCAGGCTAGCTCGCACAATGGTTGCAGTAGAAGACTCTGGGCCACCAGCCGCTGGAGCCGTTGTGACATGAGAGTCAATTGTGGATGGCATTTCATTCTGAAATGTGGCTGCATCCCCTTCTTTCATGGACACAGAAGTGCCACCAGCCACACGCTTGGAATCTGTATCAGATAAGCGGGAATATTCCTTGTTTAGGTTGACCTCGGGAGCGTCCACTTCAACACTTGCTGATCGGGTGGCATGGGTGACAACAACATCTCTCATTGCCACGAGGGTAGGCAATATCTTAGCAGTCCTAGCAGATACAGACTCATCACTCCCAGATGTACGGATGCCTGCCATTGTAGTCTGCACATCTGCAACCGACGGAGATGCGCGGCCCCTTGCATCAGAGCTAGCAGAAACAGTGGATGGTGCAGTAGCAGATTGGTCGACTGGCAGCTCATGAGTATCTGCAACATCGGATGTCGACAACTTGGAGTGAATGCGTTCAAGTGGGTCTTTGGTAGTATGACTGGTCAAGCGTGTAGTAGTCTTCTTCACCCTGCAAAAAAGAAATGTGTCGAATGATAATCGGCCATTCAAGAAAAGCATGAAGAGAAGAAAAAGGTGAGCGCTAGGAACAAAATTAAATTGCCATGGTAATCATAAAAATGAAATATGAGTGATATGCCAGAGCTGCCATTTGAAAACAAGGTAAGGATGAACACAAATGAAGTGCAAGTGGTTGAAGTAAGTGGAACCTACCAGTTGCCATATGAGTGGACAAGATTTTCCATGTGGTATAGTAAGCAGTTGCCATGCAGAAGAAGTAGGAGTTGCCATAAAACAAATTTAGATCATAAAACAACAGTTGCCATGTGGGATAGACATGATTAGCCATGTGTCAAGTTAGACAGTTGCCATGACAGGCAGACAGTAGTTGCCACAAAAAATGGGTCAAGTAAAAAGTTGTATACGATTTAGAATGCATCGAACAAAATTAGCATTAGGCCAATAAATGACTTGGCAAGCTCATCACGTGCAACTGCCATGAAAATAGTTCAAAGAGAATGCATTTCCATATCGCGACGTAATGAAGATAGCTCAATCACACAAAAAAAGTAGATAACACACAGGGAGAACCCACCTCTTGGTTGTCTTCCTCAAGTCTTCCAGCACGACAGGATCCCCGGTGTTGGACGTCGATGTGCGAGGAGACGACCTAGTGGAGGTGGTGGAACCAGCAGCGGGAGCCCCCTTGTTCAACCGGGCAGAAACACGGGTTGGCGTAGGTGCTTGTTTCTGCTTAACTGATTGTCCACCAGCTGTCACCTCACTACACGTACAAAAAAATGGCAAAAGTAAGCAAAAAATGCAAAATATAAACAAGTGTGAGACACAAAAATAATGGCGCACATAGGAACGAAAAAAAGTAGGGCTGTTAAAAAGGAAGAACAAAAAAACACTAAGTAAACATCAAACCTCCTCCTAGCAGCTACTGGATCAGTCCTACACCTCTTCCCAACATTGCATTGGCCAGCATCCTCTGGAGCCCTGCCCCTCTTTGAGAGCGAAACCCCCGTGTCTCTCACAATAGTTGGATCAATGCCTCCCTCCGGTAGAGGAACTTTCGGTGCAGCCTTATCGTTCTTGCCCCCTACACGAACTTCGTGATGTTCATCGTGGTCACTGTCATGCGGCACATTCTCCATGTCATCGTCGCCGTCCTTGTCGAGACCAGCATCCACGCCACCAAAACCATCCCCATCTAGCTCATCTTGCGTGTCAGGGAGCTCCTGAGAACTGTTGTAGTCATACCGGCCACGGCAACCAGTTGGACGATGTGTCCGTTCTCCAATAAATGATGTGAAGTGCCTTGAAACCGCGTCGCTATCAGAACCATCAAGTGTTGTCCAACCCTCGACCAACTTCCCAAGCAAGCTGGTCATGCCCGAAGCAAACTGCCCAACTAGGTGCTCAACGGGGGCCCTCGCCTGATCAGAAAACAAAAAGTAACAAATTACAAAACATATTAGAGACACGTGATTAGGAAAAATAAGGCAGAACAACCATGAAAGAGCAATCAAATGCAATAAAAAATAATGTCAGAAAACAAATAAACATGCTTGACTACCTCAGCGGGACAAGATGGAGTTGAGTGCACATCCATTCACTTTCCAAAGTTTTGTGGCCCGCCAAACACACTGTAGTCTATAGCATGCTTAATCATCAGCTGAAAAATAGCAAAAACAACTAAAGATGTCAAAAGAAAACAAGAAGCAGTGACTACAATCATGGATTGCAAGGAAAAAAAGGAGTTTTGACGAGGAACGGCGGAGTTGCCGTATGGAGACAAGTATGGTTGCCATGTGTAGTCAACCATGGTTGTCAAGTTCTTTATGACTTGTCAGCCATAATGGAAGCGGTTAGGTGGTGTAAAGAAGACACAACTAACCTGCAGTTTCCCATATTGTACAGCCTTGACAGCATCATACGTCCACGCAGAGACAGCAAACTTATGTGGAGGCAGCGAGCCTCCTATCTCACTAAAGTCTACAGTAGACAAATCAAGACTATCGACGTACATGAGCTGGTTTGCACAATAAAGCGAGCAAGTAAATCAGAATATGACAATGATCAAATGTTGTGCAGGAAAAAGAAAACATATAGAAATGCAGGAAAAAAGAAAAGGAAAATGACCACGGTTTAAACGTCATTGGTAGTACAATGTCCCTTGAGTCACAAGTTTTTAAAAAAAGGAAAGAAAAGATTTTTCATCTGTCTATGTTGTTAGTTTCCACCTATCTATGTTGTTAGTTGCCATCATGTTATGTTGGCAGTTTCCATGTTACTATATTGTTAGTTGCCACCAGTTCAACATGGTAGTTGCCATCCAGATTGTATAAAGAGAAATGAACATAGGAAGTGATCACTATGTGTATTATAGCTAGAAAAATGAAATTGCCTTGTATACACCAACTATAGTTTCCATGTATCAAACAACCTTCACTTTGACATGAAAAAGTCACAAACAAAATATAACAACCATGCACGATCGACTATAATTGCCGTAAAAAATCATATAAAAGCTTTGTCAAGAACTATGGGTTGTCAGATTATGACCAAACAGAGATACCAAAATGCAAAACAGTTCGGTTAACACTTATTAACAGCTGCAATGTTGATTTATGAAAGAATGAGTCGTGCTAAGAGCATTTGCATAAAGAGTAGGGGAAAATACAATTAGGTGCAAGCGACATCCCTTTTGGTACATCTTAGTCGAGAATGCATCATGCAGGAAGTCGGCAATGAATTTACACCAATTCATGTTTTTAACATCTTTCAGCTTCGCCTGCACAAACAGAATTCGGGATAAAAAGATACCGCATCGACATTCAATAAAAACATGAAAACTGGCAGTGACTAACTTCTGCATGACATCAAAAACAAAAGAATGTATGTAAAAGAATAGAGAGAGAGAGCATTCACCAGGATAGGGAAGCACTTGTTGCTTGGGAGAAGAGATGTGGTAGGCGCAAATACAGTCGAGATCAAGTACATGAGCAGCTTCATCTTAAAAACCTCGCCATGGGTTGTCATCCCCTCCAGCGAAGTTGCCAGTACAGTCGTATTAGGCATGGATGCCATTCCAGGAAACAAATGGGCGAACAAAGCTTCCTCAATCTTATTGTTCACCTCATAAGGGACTTTGATTTCTTCATGGGGGACACCCAAAGTGCAGAACACAGATTCCTCTTTCAAAGGCAGTCTTCCACGTCCCGGAATCACGAATTCCCTAGACGCAGGCTCATATATCTCACCGAGCCAGTTGCATACAGGGTTTACTATGTTCGTGCACCGAACCTTCATCAGAGCTTGCATACCTATCTCACCGGCAGCTCCCTTCTGCTCATCAGTAAATCCCTCTGTCAGTATAGTCAGGCATTCTTGCGAAGCCCTATTGCACGGACGCTTCTTCTTCTGCATAACATAAAAAGGATCATTTGTTGCCATGTTTCAATGTAGTAAAAATTAGTTCTAATAGAAGAATGAAAACTCGGTATCAAATTAAAACATAGGGGAAGAGTGATCTCGTCACCATGATTCCGTGGTGGTGGCTCCATGAAGTCATCATCATCTTGATGGTCACCACAAGCCATATCTACTACGGTAAGAGCAAAAACACGTTAGTGTGAAATGAAAACACATCCGACAGATACAGAAAGTGATACACGAAGTAACGAATCACTGGATATCATCAATAACAAAAATGAAAACTGCCATATTTACCCCAAAGTTTTAGCATGCGAAAGGATGTAATTGCCATGTGTTGAACATGCACAAAAAGGCAAAAAATAACCAATGGAAAAACAGGTGCAAAAACATGGCAACTGGATATGTGTTTGCTTCTTAAGAATGCAGTTGCCATGTAGGAGATTCAATTTTCCATGTTGGTAAAATAAACAATATGGCAACTGAGGCAGTACATTGGAACACCCAACTACCATTGTCCAACAATCAGTGCAGCAACTAACACATTGGCTTAATAAAAGCATAGGCCACATCTACTAGGTTCAAGTTGCGATGTTAATAAAACAAAAAGATGTGACAACTAAGGTACTGATTGATTGATTGATTGAATCAGTTGTTCAGATATACACAACCAACGCCATGGGAATTAATGTGTTTGTTGGCTACCAACAATATATGACAAGAGAAGACAAGAGATTAGATGGATACATACTCTGCTTTGAGACCTCTGAATATATACTCTACTCAGTGGCAGAGCCAGAAACTGAATATAAAGGTATAGTGTTAGAGGGGGCCAAATCTCCTAAACATAGCTAATTTTGTCTGACAAATGGAGGATTAGGAGTACATATATGTGTATTTATGAGAGCATAGGGGGGGGCAAGGCCCCTGCCAGCAACCCCTGCCTCCGCCACTGACTCTACTTTGCTCTTCTCTGAATATATATAGAGTGAAGAGTGTGGATGAGAAAATCATGAAGAGCAGAGTGTGCCATTCCACAACGTATAATGTGGCAACTCGCACATTGGCCTGGTGAAAAAAATGAGTTGCCATGTACTGCAATCAAATATGTTGTGCTATCACAAAATAGTATGCAACGAAGTGAGTACATGGTACATACAAACTGCCATTACTCTACATATGACATGGCAACTGTCATAGTTGATTTACAAAATTAGTTGCCACTTAGAAGGATGGTTGTAGGTAAACAAAATGCAATGAAATTGCCATGACTGCCATTGTCCCACACTTAAATATGCCTCTACCAAGATATACGGATCATACACAACTATCACTCCCTGAGTTTGGATCTCATAAACTGCCATTATCCTACATAGGACATGGCAACTGACATAGTTGATTCAGAAAATTAGTTGCCATCAATGAGGATATTTGTGGATAAAACAAGTGTGTTGAAATTGCCATGACTGCCATGATCCTGCACATTGAAATGCACCTAACTAGATCTAGGGTTCATACACAACTATCATACCCCTCAAGTCAACAGCAACATCGCCCTAAGACAGTGAAGATCATAGCCTTCGAGGCAAATCACAACTAACAATTAGAATGGAATCGCTCACGCATGTAATTGCAGGAACCTAATTGTCGATCGGGCGAGCCTCACCGGCTTGACTACCACCGCGACGGCGACGGGGCTGCGCAATGCCGCCCTAAAATGGCACACGCGCGACTCCCCCGTCGATGGGGACGCCGGAGCGGACGCGAACCCGCCTGAATCTCGGGAGGGCTCGAGAGAAATGTGACTAGGGAGGAAGGGGGACAGTACAAAAGCTTCGACGGCCTTACCTTCTCACTACGACTGCTCCGGCGACGATGCTCCGGTCCGGCAAACACCAGCAACGGCCACGAATGCCGTCGACTCTTCCGCCGCCGCCGCCTCCTCCTCTCGTATTCTCCTTCAATCGAATGGAACTGCCTGTGGAAGGTTAGTTGAGGAGTAATGAATGGGATGGGAAGAAACCACAGAAGCACTGAGGGGGAAATGGCCAGTCGAGGGAGACGGGGACAGAAGTCGTGCGCCACGCATGCGGGCGCGACGCTAGTTCCACCACACACCCCGACTTGCAACTGGTGACGGCCGAGGGAGAAACGGCGTGCGGGCGAACTGTCAAAGACACCGCACATTGGCCTTGTCCTACGTGGCAACCAAAAACTGCCTCATCGTGCCAAGATTCATGCAATTTGAATCGACAGCGATCTAGGCGTGTGGGCGGGTTGGAGAAGTACCACACGTGTGGGCGTTAGTCTTTCTGTTACAAATAATGAGATTGAAGAAGCTCTTTTTATTATGCATCCAGATCGATCGCCTGAACCTGATGGGTTCACAGCTGGTTTTACATACATCACTGGAGTATACTAAAAGATTCAGTGTGTGCGGCAATTAGGAACTTTCTAGATGGTGGAGACATGCCTGAACTTGTGAACTCTACTGTTCTGATACTGATTCCGAAAGTTAAGAACCCTCAAGAATTTTCACAGTATCGGCCTATCTCCTTGTGTAATGTGTTATACAAAATAGCATCAAAGGTTCTAGCCTTGAGATTAAGACCTTTGTTGGAGCAACTTATTGCTGAGGAACAAAGTGCCTTTGTTCCGGACCGCCTTATAACGGATAATGTGCTTTTAGCTTACGAATGTGTCCATGACTTGAGGAGGAAAAAAGGTAAATCTGTGAATTGTGCGATCAAACTGGATATGGCCAAAGCATAGGATCGTGTTGAGTGGTCATATATGAGGGCAGATATGAACAAACTCGGCTTTACGGAGGAATGGATTAATAGAGTCATGTGTTGTGTGGAATCAGTCACTTTTTCCGTCAGAGTTAATGGGAATTTTTCACAAACCTTCAAACCTACAAAAGGCATCAGACAAGGTGATCCAATTTCACCATATCTTTTTCTCATCTGTGCTGAAGGATTCTCATGTTTGCTGAAAATCTATGGGGCTAATTACCTATCTAGAGGAGTAAGAGTTGGAATTCACTGTCCTTGGACTTCTCACTTGCTATTTGCAGTTGATTGTGTGATATTTACTCAAGCTAGTGCAGAGGGAGCCAACATGATCCAAGAGGTTTCGGAGAGATATCGTGCAGGATCTGGTCAAATGGTTAACAAACAAAAATCCGCAATATTTTTTAGCACCAATACTGGAGATGTTGTGAAAGCGGTAGTTTGTCAAGGACTAGACATACCCACCGAAGCATTGGGAGAGAGATACCTGGGGATTCCTACAGCTCTGGAGCATTCTACAGATCAGCATTTTGATCATATTCTTGCTACAATAAAGAAGCTTGTTGCAAGTTGGACCCCAAAACTACTCAATAGTGCGAGAAGGGAGATGTTCATCAAGGCAATATGTCAAGCAATTCAACATATTCGATGAGTTGTTTTAAACTTTCCAAAAAGCTTTGTAATAGCGGCTATTGCACGTTTCTGGTGGGGAGGAGATGAGACCAAGAGGAAAATGCACTAGGTTAAATGGTATGAGTTGGCAATTCCTAAAGCACGTTGAGGTATGGGCTTGAAAGATTTTGTACCCTTCAATAAAGCTATGTTAGCGAAACAATGGTGGCGGTTAATCAGCAAGCCTGAATCACTATGTGCTTGAGTCTTGAAAGGAAAATATTACCATGACAGTAATATCATGTCTATTGACTGCAAAAGAAATGCCTCTCACATATGGAGAGCCATATTGTCAGGACGAGAAGCCCTTAACCTTGGATTGATAAGAAGAATTGGAGATGGTGCTCATACAAGAATTTTGGAGGATCCTTGGATCCCTGGGATGAAGCTCTAATTAATAACATCTTCCTACCTCCCCGCAAAAAAAAATAACATCTTCCTACCAGTTGACTCCCAAGATATAATGCAAATACCGGTTGGTAGCCTGAATGTGGATATATGGGCATGTTAGTTGGAACGACATGGTAATTTCTCTGTTCGCTCTGCCTACAGAGCTCTACTAATAGCAAAGAATGTCATTGGGAACACAATTGGTTCTTCAGGAGAAGAACGCATGCTTTGGCGAAAGCTTTGGCGACTAAAGGTCCCGCCAAAGGTCCGCAATTTTTGGTGGCGAGTTATCAAGAAATTCATTCCATGCCGGTCGGTTCTCAAGGATAGACATGTTGAGAAAATCCCTTTCTGCCAGTCCTGTGTGTCAGGACCCCGACTCGATGTCACATCGATCTAGCTGGTAACACCTCATATCACTTTGCGGCCTCACGCACGGTATCCCCACGGGTGTCGTCTTACCTTTTCCCGGGACCGTTTGCGCCTTTTGGCTCGCGTATATGAAAGTGTCGCTAGCATCCATATGATAAAGAGCCCGGGCTGACATGACTAGTCGTAAACCCAAAGTGGCACAGACTTACAGGGACAGGCATCCATGACCCAGCTTCGAACGTGTCGGTCATCAGCAAGTGGGTCCGGGCTGTAGCACTGGGCTAGCAGGACTCCGGTAAACCGGGCTGTAGCGGGCTAACAGGACTCCAGTACTCAAAGCGTGACATTTCCCCGAAGGGACAGACACAGGAACGAAGAAGGACACATGCCGGCCAGCCTAAGTGTTCCAGAGCAGTAGCAAGCTACCATGGCTCAGCAGTAACACTAGGAGACATTTCCCGGTAAGAGAGGCTACTAAAGATAAACAACTAGATAGTCAGATCCCACACATACCAAGCATTTCAATCATACAC
The DNA here is from genome assembly GCF_002162155.2 of Triticum dicoccoides. Lineage (NCBI taxonomy): Eukaryota > Viridiplantae > Streptophyta > Magnoliopsida > Poales > Poaceae > Triticum > Triticum dicoccoides. Next base: position 267,152,060 of record NC_041387.1, read on the forward strand.
ACAATATGCTCGATATGTGCAAATACAACGAAGCATCACAACATGACTCTATGACACAAGTACTTTATTTAAGGCTCAGGGAGCCATACATAACATACACAAAGGTACGGGTCTCACGACCCCACATACAAGTCATACAGTCATACAAACCAGCAGCGGAAGTAACTTGTCTGAGTACAGACAACTAGTAAAACAAAAGAGGCTTGGAAAGCCTAGCTATACTACGTGGTCCTTCACAAGCTCAGGGTCACCACCTGGGTCCTTAGCCTACTCGTTGATGTCAACGTCTACATAGAACCCATCAGAAGGGGTTGCAGCGTCTTCTGTAAAAATGTAGATTATAGCAACATGAGTACAAAGGTACTCAGCAAGACTTACATCAGATCCTACATACATGCATAGTATCAAGAAGGGTTGGTGGAGTTATTGCAGCAAGCCAGCTTTGACTCTTGGCTAGGCTATCCTACGATACTCCAACTTAAAATGGTTTTGCGCACACGAGTCCACTACTCACCACTTCAATACACTACCGAGGATCCATCTCCGTCTTCCTACGGAAGAGCCATCCTCGGCACTCACACTTGTCTTGAGGCTTTTAGTAGTTTCCATTTACTTGTCTATGAACTGTATAGGCAACCAAGTAGTCCTTTACCGCGGACGCGGCTATTCGAATAGATTATGATAACCCTGCAGGGGGTACTTCTTCATACACGCTCTCACCACTTACCGTCGTTTACACGACATGTACTCGGCAACCTTCAAGCGGAAGCCCAACGTGGGTGTCGGCCACGACCTACCTAATCACCTAAGCCTCCAGTCCAGGTTTATCGCCTATTCAGGTTCCATCCGCAGGGAGTCCGGCCGAGGTTTCCCATACGGCCCCGAACGATGTGAACAGGGTTCCCGAGATACCTAACGGGTATTCGGTACACCCGGCCACGTACCTACCGCATCACAGCCCACCCCTACGGTCAGCGCTGTCCACGGCCTCCAGTAGGCTACAAACACCAGAAACTACTTGCAACTCCTGGACGGAGAACTAGGGTGAATAAGAAGTCGAGAGGGTCCATTGGTTTCGGGCCCAATGCATGGTAGTAGCTGATTCTTAAATCACACATACAGATCTCAGTGCTTAAGGTCGACTTCAATGAAACAACCCACCATGTACTCCTACATGGCCTCTCATCGATACCTTTACCAAATCGTGTTCACCACACCACTCTCATTACCGACATAATCATTTCACTCTAGCCCATCACCCAGATGAACCAGACCTGACACGACTCTAAGCATAGCAGGCATAGCAAGGTAGGAACAACACATACATATGGCTCAATCAACTCCTACACATGCTAGTGGGTTTCATCTAGTTACTGTGGCAATGACAGGTCATGCAGAGGAAATGGGTTCAACTACCGTAGCACACAGCAGTTTGAATCGCGTTGTCTTAATGCAGTAAAAGAGAGCAGGAGCGAGAACATGGGATTGTATCGATATGATCAAATGGTTGGTTGCTTGCCTGATGGTTCGATGCACGGATACGGTTCTTCGTTAGGGTAGTCACGGTACTCCTTGGGGACAGATCCTGTCGTAAAGGATAACGATACACAGGCATCACCAAACAATGTGCAACAATATGATGCATGCATGAAACATGGCAATATGAGTGTGTTGGGCTAATGCAACTAAAGCCAGAAGGGTTTGAACAAATTTGAGTCAAAGATTCAAATTTCAATTTCAAATATGGCCTTTTAAAGTGCTTTTCCTTGTTCTGATTAAAACATCCATTTAACTTGTTGGATCATGCATGAAAATAGTACAGATGGATAGATTGGATTTTTCTGATCATTTTTCATATATAATTTGTCCAATTTGGAGTTACAGAATAAAAGTTATGAATTTTTGAAGTTTAATTAATATTCTGGAATTTCCTGATTTAATTTAAATCCAGAAATATCATTTACTGCGTCAGCCTGACGTCACAGTGACATCAGCAGGTTAACAGGGCTGGCTCGGGTCAAACCTGACGTGTGGGGTCCACACGTCAGTGACACAGGGGCTAATCCCGTGTTGACCCGGGCTGGTTAGCTTTGACTAAGCCCTGGGGCCCACTTGTCAGCGTCATTAGGTGGTGGTTTAGTGGCTAATTAACTAGGCCATGTCAGCTCGCCGGAGTTCTGGCCGGCGGCGACCATCAGTGCGGCGGCGATAGTGGTTTTGGTCGTTTCGGCCACCAAATGAACCGCGGAGGCCACCGGAGTGAAGCTGAGGACGACCCGCGGCTCTTGGCGGAGTCCGTTGGGGTCGGGGTGGCCGGAGTCGACGGCGGCGAGCTCGGCTGCGGCGGCCGGGGTTCGGTCGTGCACGGGAACGGTGTTGCAGGGTGTTAGGGGGGGTGTTGGAGCGTGCTACGTGCTCCTAGTGAGATGTGGAGCACGATGGCGTGCTCGGTTGGGCGCTACGGCGATCGTGGCCACGACGGCGACATCGCCGGCGGCGTGAAGCTTTCGGCCGCGGTGGGGCTAGGGCCTAGGGGTCGGGAGAGAGCAGGGGAGAAGGGGGAAACGGTGG
>NC_041387.1:267164543-267174160 GCF_002162155.2 Triticum dicoccoides
CTTCCCCTTTCTTTATTTCTGTTTTTATTTAATATAACTGCGACTTTGTTGAATTAAATAAAATACCTAGGCAACTCCAAAAATCACCAAACTACTCCTGGTCCATAGTTGGATTATTTCCAACATGAAACATTTTAGTTTGGAGATATTTGAGCATTTAAATATTTTATATAATTTTAAATGCCCAAATTCAAATAGTTATGATTTAATTCAAAACCCTAGGATGGCCTAGGAAAATGTGCACCACTTTTGGCAGAGGTTCTGAACCAAGGCAAAAATGATGGGCATTTTAGAAGGGCATTTCAGGTTCATTGAAAAATTATTTTAGTAAACCCTAGTTGGTTTCAGAGGGGACTGGGGGTTCTGTCATCCCCATTTCAAGTTTCTGATGAATGAGTAAACATGATGCAACACTCTAATGCATAACTAGCTAGGGTGTGACACTGTGGTAGGGAAGAAAGCATGAAGCATGCTATGTTTGAGTGCACTTGGGCCAAGAATTTTTGGCACCACCTCAAAAAGGTGACCTCGGTAAAAATTCCACAACTGCATCCGACTACATTGGGCCATGGACATAATTGATAGCAGCACGGTGTCTACTTATGATGTACTCCCTCCGTCTCATAATATAAGAGCGTTTTTACACTGGTATAGAGTCAAAAACGTTCTTATATTATGGGACAGAGGGAGTACCTTATATCTTGCGTGGAGCTTGGGCAGTCTGGACAGAGAGGAGCATGAAGGTAGCACCAGGTCAGTGGATGAATCAGTTAAATGGGTTTCAGATGTTGCTATAGACCTTTCTATGTCAGCTCACGCGTCTACAGAAAGTGCATGGAAGAAACGGGAGCGATGGACTACACCGGCGGATGGCTTGCTAACAATTAATGTTGATGCAAGCTTCATTTCCAATACAAGGGTGCCAGGGTGCTGAAGGAGCCTAACAAGGAACCATCAAGGAATTATGACAAGGGGCCAGGCTTGGTATGGGCAGGCTACTAGTGCTCTAATCATGGAATCATTTGCGATTTCTTAGATGGCATCAAATTAGCATGTGATATTGGTCTTTCCAAGATCATCATAGAATCTGATGCGAATAGGTGGTCAATCTTTGGAGGAACAGAAGCGAAGGTAGATCAGAGATTGCATCCATCCTTCAGGAAATAGAAGAGCTTAGCAGGAATCTGGAGGTATTCCAGTTAACCTTTGCTGGTGCCAATGAACATCTTTGCGCTAAGCAAGCCTCAGAGAATAGAAGATTTTTATGGATTAATTATGTACAGAACTTCTTTGTTCCCTACTTGCTGAACGATTGTAATCCCGTTGTTTAAATGAATGAAAGCTCTCGATTTGCAAAAAAGAAAGTAGTCACACCCAGTTTCCATTACACATGCCACAAGAAGGTAGTACAAACAAATTAATGCTATACTATCACTGGCGGGAAACTGGGACAGTAAAAGCATTCCACAAGTCACATGCCGGATTTTCTATAGTAAACGCCAACAGATTATACACTGAAACATAACGCCGGTTATTATTTTACACAGCTTACACCCTACTGTTTTTCATCAGCTGGAAAATAAAATGATACACCAGGAATGGTAATGCTAAGTAATCAGCCACTTTTATACTGCTGCTACTCCCTAACACACAGATGTACTACAGTTGAAGCATTCTGAGTTCACCCACTTATTCAGAAGAACAGAAGGCCTTCTGTGGGGTCGCGAGCTATATACAGAGGGAGATGCTCATTTATTTGCTCAAGAATCCGGTCCTGGGTTGTCCTTCCTTGACAAGAAACTGAATGAACCCGCAGGATCCGAAGAGGCAGGGACACCATTTGGTTGGCCCAGACTGCCAGCTACCACTGAATCACTAACCATGTCAAAGTTTATTCGAGTGTTGATTCTCCTGCTGGTGCTGCAGGTTAGAGTGAAATGAGTGATGGCAATGTGTTGTCAACACAACTCCCATGTAGCAAGAAAAATGCCTTATATTTTTTAAGAAAGTTGACATACTAATTTAGACAATTATTTATAGCGGCCAAATCTTCAGATGGGCTCTGGTAAGCATGTGTGCTTTCGCCAATGCAAGCATAAAAACTCCTCGAACTTGGTGAAAGCAATGCATCCTTCTGTCAAGTGGAATAGAGAAGCACATGTTGCAGAGAGTTAGTTCACAAAGATACATTAATAACTTATATGTTTCACTGCACTCATACAGTCAGGGTTTTAGCAGAGACCACTTGCAAGTGGAATTGCAGTTTGTAGACCTAAATAACTCGAAGTGGCTGTTATGGCAAACACGTGTGGTTCTGGTGTTAAAGCAGACCATGCTATAGCAGACAAGAGTCTAGCAGCACCACGATGGTTCAGTTTTTTTTTCACTGGCATATGTATCTTCATGATTTTTTTTGGGAACACACCTTGACTACCCATAAGTAACTAGTAAGTCTCTGCTTTGCATGGATATAAGTAATCACTTTACTTCTGAAAACATCAAGCTTGGTGTGCTCATCACAGCCAGGACATATGCTAGTGCTGCCCATCCCTGGACTAATTTTCTGTGCTCCTTGGAGTATGTACTCCCATATTTAATATACCTCTTAACTAACTTATTATACCTCTTCATCATACTCAATATACCTTATTAATTATTCCAAGATACCTCGAAACAAGTTTTACGAAAAAATATCGTCAGTGTTATGGCGCTGCTAGAAGGAGGGCGCGAGAGGGCCGGCCGGGGGCCTTTTTGCCCACGGCCGGGCAAGAGGGAAGGGATTTCCTTCTTAATTCTTGCTTGATTAGATTGATACATTTCCTCTCTGTATATAAAAAGGTTTACCTGACTCCCAAGCAAGGCTTACTTGACCCCTAAGCAAGCGACTCTTATCTCTAATTAACCCTAAGACTAATGGGCCCATTAGGCCCATTACATACTCTAACACTACACCCCACCTAGACATGCAGCTTGTCCTCGAGCTGCAGCCTAACCAACTTATAACCATGACTGACGCAACACAAACCTAACACCTAAAAACAAGCCTTTTACATCTCGGCTTGTTTTATTATTCTCAACCTGAAATGGACTGGGACGCTTTATTTTGGACCCCTTAACAAAAAGTGGACACCATCCGCACGTCGGATGTGCACGTGTACAGCCACCTGGATCCCATGGACACCACCTGGACAAAAGGAGTGCATGTGTATGACCACCTGGAAGTGGTCGCAAGAGTGACCAGCAGAGGCGCCCTCGCGGCGGCCGGTGGCGGAATGCAGTGGTGCTACGCGGTGCGCTGCTGTCGGTGACACCATGCCTTCTCCCTGCCGGACGGCTGTTGGTTTGCACCGCACAGGGAAGAGTGGAGGGCTTGCGATGGAGAATGACGAGGAGGGGTGCGCCCCCCAACCGCCAATGTCGCGGACTTTGAGGTCGCTGCCCGCGGGGAAAACAGCGTGCCCGCCGCCCGTGGGGAAACCGCATGCCCAAGATCCCCGACACAGCGGATGAGATCGAGGTCCTTTGCGCAGCGAAGGGCAACTTGGAGGAGCGGCAGTTGCAGACCACGCATCTCCCGCACACGCCGACGCGCTAGGAGGCCGCGCGTAGCGGCCTGCAGCCACATCGCCGCCGACACGTGGCGGGTAGCGATCCAAGACGAAAGCGGTGAAGGCGACGGCGGGGACTTGATCTGCTGGATGTGGACGCCCTGGGATGACGGCGGCGCTGATGGGAACGAGGTCGTCGCAGTACCGTTGTAGGGCATCCCATACTAGGCGGTGGAGCTGACCGGCGGTGGCTGCTGCAGCTGCAGCGGCTGCTGCGGTGTCGCGCCAGGGCTGGGCGGTGTTGGCGATGGATGGCAGCTACAGCGGCCGGCGAGCGCGGCGAAGGCCGCCTGGTGCGGCGGCTGCCACTGCAGCCACGGCGGCGCGGGGGCGGCGATGGGCGGCGCAGCCGGATGCGACCCGTAGGACCCGGCCAAGAACAGGTGGATCTCCTGGACCGCCTGGGTTAGGTCCCGCAGCACCCCGGACACCTCCTCCGAGGTGAGGACGGCGGGGGCGGGCGCGACGGAGGATCCCGGCGCGAGCAGGAGCGAGGCGACGGTCGTGGTGGAGGTGACCGGCAGCGGAAGAGACGGGCTTGGCGGCGGTGAAGACATGATCGAACCGAAGCTAGTTGATACCAAATTGTTATGGCGCTGCTAGAAGGAGGGCGCGAAGAGGGAAGGGATTTCCTTCTTAATTCTTGCTTGATTAGATTGATACATCTCCTCTCTTTATATAGAGAGGTTTACTTGACTCCCAAGCAAGGCTAACTTGACCCCTAAGCAAGCGACTCTTATCTCTAATTAACCCTAAGACTAATGGGCCCATTAGGCCCATTACATACTCTAACAGTCAGAGCCCTCGGTTTATGCAGTATAAAACTGTAGTCCCTCCGTTCACAAATATAAGATGTTTTGGATATTACAAAATGGAGTACTTCCGGACTGAAATGAGTAAACAAAAACACTAAACCGTGTCTATATACATCGAATTCAGAAAACAGTTAGAGCATCTTATATTTGTGAACAGAGGGAGTAACATACAAAAAAACAGTTTAGGTGTAAATAATATTGAATATATGGTCTGAAATACAATTTTTCATGAAACTCGCTTTGGGGTATCTAGTACAACCTCTGCCAATATGTAAGACGTTTTTTGGTATTGCATAGGGCATAAAAAACGTGTTCCATTTTGTTATGGAGGGAGTAACGTTTAATGAAGTATATTAAAAATGATTTAAGGGGTATACTCAATTCATCGATGTGGTATATATATTAGGAGCGGGAGTACATACTCCCAGGAGTATCGAATCATTTTCCTAAGTTACATGTTTAACAATATATATAATAGCGGTACCACAGGTTGGAATTTCAGGCATCATTCATAACATACGTGTATGTCAGTTGAACCTAAGTTACATTAAGTGCTTATAGATGCATTGTGCAACCTCCAACAACCACTAGCTCTACACCGCAAAAAAGAACAACCATGAGCTCTGTGTTTCCTCAGTAACTACAATAAATGCTTGTCTTTTCATAGTAGTTTCATGGGCAGTTTAACTACTGCAACCTTTTCTTATATATCAACTCAATGTTATCTTTTCTGTGCCAGTAAAGAAAATCCAGTCAGGAATATAAACGTTTACTTGATGAGTTGCTTTCCACACTATGATTTGAACTGTAGGCAACTTTCCTCCACTTTTTCAAAAATGGACCTATTAGCCTGAGCATACTTAGAGTGAAGCGTCCCGCAAACAAAAGAATTAAGTGAAATGTGGTGACACAGGAAATAACAGCAGTAGGAAGTGTTACAACTTACACGCTCTTTAACAGTATAAAAGGTAGTCTGATGACCTGTATTGCTAGAATTGCCACAGTTATTGATTCAAAAGCAAAGAGTACCCTAAAATGGTCCTATGGAGAATTTAGAACAGGAACACGCTATATGGAAATATCATGCATAAACCTATCAAACTAAAGGCACACTGACAGACAGCATATATAGGTATACAGGTCAGCCTAACAATTTAAATATACTAGACGAAGAAAAACAGAAAAAAAAAAAGTAAAGCAATTGAACATGGAAATGAGCAAACACAAAAATCACACCTTGGTTTGCCGCAGAGGAGAAATATAAACATTATGGGAAGATGAGACTTTCTTTGGGGACATATCTGGTAGATTTGAGAAGGGGGATGGCTTTGGTGATCCAGAAATTTGGCCTACAATGAAGGTGATTAAAATGGTATTAGTTAATTATAAGTTAATAGACATAAGATAAAACTAAAGAGCAGAGCAAATACTATTAGGATTCTTCTTGTTGTCCGGATGAGCACCACCAGAAGGGATTAATGCCACCAAGAAAGGCTTGACTGCTGGAACAAACACCTCATTATAAAAAACAATGATGTCAACATGGTGTGATCCAAGTCCCTGACAGAAAGAAAAAGAATTGTCAGAAGAGAAGAACAACAAAGATGAAACCAGAAGTTCAGGAAAGAATTATCAGAAGAAAAGAAAAATAAAGTGAAATTTCATATTCATGTACATACTCCATTGTGATTTGTATTCACAACAAAGACACTTCTAAAAACTTCTGGTATACATTGTTGTTCCCTTCTGTAATTGTTGACAATCTCCTTGAACGTCAGTGTTAATTGAGAAACCTGTCAGAAGAGCTGTTGTCAGCAGAGAGAACTCGAAAGAAGTAATATAGAGCTAATTGGCTAGCATAAGCAAGACCTTTGCAACACCATAGAGAGAACAAAGGATAAGCTGATCAATGTGTCGGTTAAAAAATAAAGTTGTCTGTTGATCAAGAATCTGCTTGAAGATATTATAGACACGCTCTGTCTGTTCCACATGCCGAAGCCTTTCACACAGGTTCCTTATTCTAATAGCAGCCAACTTCAAGATCTACAGAAGTTCAACCCAGAATCAGAAATATGAAAACAGAACTAAATGGTCGAAAATGAAGATTAAATTACACGACCCGCACTTTGGAGAAGAAGATGTGAACCCCTACTTCAGCACATTTTTCACTCCCACCAACCAGATTGCTGACAGTGGGACTGCACAAGAAACAAGTATAAATATAACCTTCAGAAAAAATATGAATGTTTGGTTAACATAAAAATACTATGTCTGGAAACTAGTAAAAACTGAAATGTGAGACAGGCCTTGCAAATGTCGACTGGAGAGGACGCCATTTCGCTTTCAAAGTATAGCTTTGTTTTGCTGGTGGTGTCTGTGAAATTTGGTCTACCAGTGTGCTCCTCGGTTCAATGCATAATCTCTTTGGTGACCTACTGTCACCATTCTCATCTACATTGAATATGTGAAGCAATTAACAGAAGAACTTAAAACCATTGGCAGTTACGTAAGATTGCAGAACTGCTTGTTTCAAATAAAATCACAATTAGGTTCTTATGGTTATTGAACTTTGAAGATCTTGCATGATGAACACCTCAATATGCCCCATATTGGCATACCATTCACTCTGCAGGCATGTCTCAGCTAGAAGCAATCATGCTACAGTTCATATAAACAAAAATAAGGCCACCGGACTACTCTTTGAAAATTTCAGTACATGACATGTACTAGTTAATGGACCAGCTGCAGTAAGCCGAATATACTGTCATGAATAACCAAGTTTATATAGCAACCTCGGGTTTTATTGATGCATACTACTTTTTCACAATTGTAGAAAGGCTAGTTTTTAGATTCTGGGGACCATAGTCTGTCAAGCACGAACCGCCCATCCAAACTTACACTAGAAGGATCTACTACTGACATAACCCTAATTATTGAAAAGTAGAAAAAGTAAATGACAATATTCTTTATTGAGAGGGGTCGGCCCCTTTATATGGTAGACAAGACTTGACCATCCAGCCAGTAAATCTATTCAAGCTCTAATAAGATCTGGATGAGGATTCGGAGCTCTGGGGTGCTCCACCCCCCTATATGAATATTAAAAAAAAATCTAGAATTTTGGGATATCAAACCTGGGTGCCCAATCTAGCTCATGTGTATTTTTCCTAAACTGACTGGACTCTTTCTAACATAGTTGCTTAATCAACCAGGACTCTACTTAAGGGATAAGACTGATGTAAGGAGCATGAGCACTGTGCAATCAAATTGGCAGATGGACATCTCAAAATACCAAAATAGACGAAATTGATCAGAAGATGAACAATGTGCAAGTAGCAACCTCAATATCAGGACTACTCGGTTTGAAGTTTCTGAAGAGTTGGTCTCAGAAAACTTCAGATGAAGTCAAGGCCGAATAGCAATGTACCTGAATCGGCAGCCCGTTTTTTAGATGGTGTAGCTGGCAAGTCTTCAGCATGGAAATTCTGCCTTGCTACTATGTCATCAAGAGATGGCATTGATTCAACCAAAAGACCAAGGCGATTTATTTCCGGAGCAAGTGATGGCCTGGCAACAACCAGTGAATTATACAGTGATGAACCTTTCTCCCATGCCATGCTTTCCAAAAGCTGTTCTTCTAATGAATTTAAATGTCTTTTCAATTCTCTTGGAAGGCTTTCTTCATGTCTCACGAAGTTCTCAATTATCTTGCTCAAATCAAATGCAGTTAGACCAGTACTCTCCAAGACAGCAGGGAACATCATGATGACTGTCTTATGTGTTGCCAAAACCAGTTCGGCTGAACATGCAATCAAGCATCGGTGAAAACGCTCATTTGACAACAATGGAGTCAGATTATTAACATTAGTATTGAGTGATTCTGCTCTGCAAATTGCCTCCAACACCCTATAGTACAACTTGGAGGCCTCCATCTTTCTTGCTTCGGCCCATGGAATATCAAAGGCATTTGTACAATTCAGGCCCATGGAACCAGCCCAATGGCCAGAAGGCTTAGTTGGAAAAATTGCTTCCAAAATTATGCTGACCCTTTTTGTTACATCACTTGTCAAATCAGTATCACAAGACGAAAGAAATTCCTCAAGCTTAGACGAAGGCTTCTCTGGCAACGAAGATATCACCTCACGAAGCCACTTAGCAGTTGTCATGGCAGAAGTCACTGGTGTCATCTGCACTACCTTAACTGAACCACCATTGGCAGGTGATGAAGGGGAACTAGGGACAGTCAACATGTTCTTTATTGTCTTTGTAGGCGACGCTAATGTTTCAAAGACACGCTGCAAAATGAGAGGGTCAAAATCATGTGGGGAAGGAATTCAATCTAGACTACTGACAGAATTATGAATTACTGAGGATACCTTCGGGCAGCTTAGATTAGTGAAATCTCTAGAAGAGTTCTCAGCACTGATTATATTGTCATTATTGATCAAAAACCTTTTCAAATCAAGCTCCCCTTCCCAGCTAGTGGTACTACTTAGCTTCTCCAACTTCTCAAAATTTGAATGAAAACACTCCTTATCAAGGAGATCTCTGAAATAAATTAGACCATCTGCCACCATAACAACACAACACTTAAGCTAATTAAACATAGCAAAATAACCGAAACTCAATAGGTCTGTGTGCACGCGAGAGAATGGATATACGGGTCATGCCTGTATCTATTTTATCCAAAGTTTCTATTTTGCACTCTGAAGCCCTTACTGCTTTCGTGCTGAAAAACACCTCTATAGCCTTGTGGAACTTCCCCATCATTTCTTTCAAGCGGTCTTCAGAGGTATGATAGTTATGACATAACGAAGCAAGGAGATCAACACCCCTCACCGTTTGTTTTACTGAATTGGATTAGAACAGCAAAACAAAATTGTAACTATGTGTTGCATAATGACAACTAAATTAAGGAGTGTGCCTTCAAGAAATAATAACTGATATAAAGGTGGGAATATTTACTTGAGTGAGAAGAACCTTCGATTGTGAAGCTCCTAAATTTAGCAGGTACATGAATTAAAAGTATGGCCTGCCACAGATTAAACAATTTTGACAAATAAGCCCAAGAAAGGATAGAAAGGATAAGAGAAAGTGGTGGCTATTTGGGAAACTGGTCACTTGAATATAAATACCAGCTCGTATTAAAAAAAATGAACTGTACCAGCTCATATTAAAAAAAATGAACTGTACCAGC
>NC_041387.1:267174526-267189125 GCF_002162155.2 Triticum dicoccoides
AAAACAAAAATATTCAGGATTACTTTTAGTCGATCCAGGCTCCTGGCCAGTACTAGCATTTAAGAATAGCTCATTAAATGCTTTACAATAGAACCTGTCATATTGAGCATACGTTAAAACTAGACTAGAATTACCATGCAGAACAAATAAACAAATCACAAGATAATCAATTATATATTATTTTTAACGAAATTATGAACACCCCATCCTGCTGAAAGAGAAGAAAATCCACTGGTTATACTATTATCAAACTGAAGGTGATCTTATGGCATGTAAAGGTTTTCACCTGCTTGCATCTGCCAACAGATTTACCAAACTCTGCAGTTGTTTCAGCTGGAACCACAAGTTACAACACCAGTACATAAATAAACAAGTTAGCACCTGCACCTCATGAAGATCTCATCTCAGTCTGTTGAAAACGAGACAGGACTGACCATCAACCCACCTCTAGCTGATCTTCCCAATCCGTCCCATACCAGCTCCGTAAAACATGGTCAATCTTCGAAAGAAGCTGCTGTGATTCCTTGAAGAAATCATTATACCTGCAAAGAAAACAAAAGGAAACCGCAACCAATTCAACCAAACGCTAATATTTACTAAACCAGAATTACAACCATCATAACAGACATCACGCACTTGAGTTTGCATCCCTCCAAGATCTTCCACAGCCTAACCCTGGAGCTCTCCTCCTTCATCCCCTTTCCCTTCAGCTTAGCCACGCAGTAAAGCACAAAAGCAAAACATAGCCTCTCCACATCCTCGGGCTGCAGGGATCCAATCCAAAACTTAGCAAGAAATCGCGTAAGAATTGAGAATTTCAGCACAAAAGAGAGCACTCCTGACCGATTTGCTCCCAAACGAAGGGGGCGTGAGAAACACGCCCTTCCCCTCCTCCAGCAACGCCGCGGCCTCGCCAGCGACGCCCTCGTCCACTTCCAATTCCTGCATCAAACCTTCAGTGATTAGTAAGAGAATTCTCACCCCGGACGTCAGAGGATTTCAGCAGTGGCGAAGAAATATCTGACCTTGCAGAGATCGGCGAAGTGCGTCTCCACGGCGGGAGTAGGCGGAGGTTGCGGCTCCATGGATTATACGAGTTGTTCGGTCAATCACGAGGCTTCAGAGGCATCAAACGGTGTAGGCTAAGAGGCCGACGCCTCGTATTGAACCGCTTGAGAATTCACCGGATTGCGCAGCTCCGGCGAGCTAGGGTTTGGGGGTTTGGGGATCGGGATTAAGAAATAACTTGTTCAAAGGGGTTTATGGAGAAACTTCCGTTGTCCGTCTTGCCCCGCTTATGAACAGTGGGGGTTGCTAGATATTTGCGAATTGTGTGATTCAAAAGGGGCTGGACTGCAAAAGTAGGCGCTGTTATTTTCATTTTGGACCCCACTGCTCCCGATATAATTTTTTCAAAACTAGTAAAACTGCCCGTGCGTTGCAACGGGTAAAAAGTATCCCTACTACCACCAGAGCAAAAACTTGCACCATTCTGCTAAAGGGCACAATGTTTAAGATCGATCTCTACTTTTTTTTTGAGAAACAACTTGAACTTTATTAATTAGAAATAATCGTTACATCGTCTATAAGTAGAGTTACAAGATTTTGCATGGACTCCTCTATCCAATCCCTAGTAATGGAACATTTTGCTAATCTAGCAAGCTCATCAACTACTTTATTCGCTTCACTACATCAACTACTTTATTCGCTTCACTATTACAATGTTCAAAACTGGTGTGAGGAAAATCACAGGACATAAAAGAACAGTCCTCAAAAATTGCGTCAGTGACTTCCATATTATCAGAATTGATAATGAGACGATTGCAGCTTGTCTTTTGTGCCAAACCTAAACCAAACCTGAGTGCTAACACCTCCGCTGTCAGAGCATCCGCACAGTACTAAATCTTCCAGCTACCACCTACTATGAAGTTTCCTTTGTCGTATCTAGTAACAGCACCCGCTGTGCCCCTTAGCTGATCATGATCAAAATAAGCATCCACATTCAATGACACAGGCTTTTTTTACCACTTCATACAACCCCAAATGTTCCCACACTTTTGTCGGATTAAAGGATCTGCAAACCCTTGAGAGGTTCGAACTCTGGGGTGCATGCGGAGATCTCAACCTACCCAGCCTGCCTACTCGCGATCCTCCTAAGCCTAGAGCGACAAGCTCAAAAAGACAAAGAGACACAACAGTTTATCCTGGTTCGGGCCACCTTGCGGTGTAATACCCTACTCCAGCGTTTTGGTGGATTGCCTCGGAAGGCTGAGGATGAACTAGTATAGTGGATGAACTGGCCTCAGGAGGTGAGGTGTTCTTGAGCTCAAGGGAGCTGGTGTGGTGTGAGCTAGTTCGACTTGTCCTCCTCCCAAAGGTTGGCGGGAAGGGAGCTGATTCCTCCCCATCTATCTCCATGCTCTTCTCGCGGGGCTGATTCCTCCCTTCTCCCCCTTTCTTCAATGTTGTGATATCACATTACCAGATCCACCTGCTGCATCTGGACCCCCGCTCTGTTATCCTTCTCACCGTCTTCGCCTTCCTCTACGAGGCCATGGTCGGCATTACTCCTTCCATGGCCTTATTTCGCCATTTTTTCTTGCTTCGGTTGGTCGATGCCCGCCAATGCTCTGGGTGCGCGACCTTTGAAGCTATGGCCGCAACCGCCGGTTCGGGAATCGACTTCGAGCTCTCGCCTGCTGCAAAGGGATTCCGGAAGCAGTGGATGCTCATGGATGCCCGCGCGTTCAGCCCCCTGCTCTTGACTCCTGGGGCACCGGCCTCGCCTAGCTCCGGTTGGTGCCACGAGAGGCTCTCCGACCGGCGTCTTGCTTTCGTCTAGAAGAGATTGGCGAGGCTTCAGGAACTGGAAGTGATGGCGCCAATGGTGGTGAAGGAGTTTTTCAGGCAGTGCATCGCTCCCCTTCAGTGCCACTCTCGCCCAATGTGGGACCTTGCGGGCGTCGAGGATCCAATGAGGCTGCAGAGGCCATCATTGGCCGCTGGGACCCTAAGTATGGTGCTCAAACTCCTGATAGGCGAACCCGAGTCTGCTGACCTTCTGGGGGGTGGCTGCCTGATGACCCACAAGTGTAGGGGATCTATCGTAGTCCTTCCGATAAGTAAGAGTGTTGAACCCAACGAGGAGAAGAAGGAAATGATAAGCGG
The DNA here is from genome assembly GCF_002162155.2 of Triticum dicoccoides. Taxonomy (NCBI): domain Eukaryota; kingdom Viridiplantae; phylum Streptophyta; class Magnoliopsida; order Poales; family Poaceae; genus Triticum; species Triticum dicoccoides. The sequence goes on from NC_041387.1 coordinate 267,177,695, forward strand.
TTTTCAGTAAGGTTTTCTCTGCAAGCACTGAAATTGTAGGTAATAGATAGTTTTGTGATAAGATAAATAGTAACGAGCAACAAGTAAATAAAGTAAATGAAGTGCAACAAGGTGGCCCAATCCTTTATGTAGCAAAGGATAAGCCTGGACAATTTCTAATAATGAGGAAGGAGCTCCCGAGGACACATTGCGAATTATCTTCAAGCTAGTTTTCATCACGTTCATAAGATTCGCGTTCGGTACTTTGATAATTTGATATGTGGGTGGACCGGTACTTGGGTACTGCCCTAACTTGGACAAGCATCCCACTTATGATTAACCCCTATTGCAAGCATCCGCAACTACAAAAAGGAGTATTAAGGTAAACCTAACCACATCATTAAGCATATGGATCCATATCAACCCCTAACGAAGCAACGCATAAACTAGGGTTTAAGCTTCTGTCACTCTAGCAGCCCATCATCTACTTATTACTTCCCCATGCCTTCCTCTAGGCCCAAATAATGGTGAAGTGTCATGTAGTCGATGTTCACATAACACCACTAGAGGAAAAGACAACATACATCTCATCAAAATATCGAACGAATACCAAATTCACATGACTACTAATAGCAAGACTTCACCCATGTCCTCAGGAACAAACATAACTACTCACAAAGCATATTCATGTTCATAATCAGAGGAGTAATAATATGCATAAAGGATCTGAACATATGATCTTCCACCAAGTAAACCAAATAGCATCAACTACAAGGAGTAATCAACACTACTAGCAACCCACAGGTACCAATTTGTGGTTTTGATACAAGATTGGATACAAGAGATGAACTAGGGTTTTGAGAGGAGATGGTGCTGGTGAAGATGTTGATGGAGATTGACCCCCTCCCGAAGGGAGGTGTCCCCGGCAGAACAGCTCCGCCAGAGCCCTAGATTGATTCCGCCTCGTGGCGGCAGAGTTTCGTCCCGTAAGCTTGCCCACAATTTTTTCCAGGGTAAAAGTGATGATATAGCAGAAGATGGACACCGGAGGCCCACTAGGGGGCCCAGGAGATAGGGGGCGCACCCTATAGGGGGGGGGCGTCCCCCTGTCTCCTGGACAGGGTGTGGCCCCCCTGGCCTATTTCTTTCGCTCATAAATTCTTATTAAATCCAAAAGGTTGCTTCGTGGAGTCTCAGGGCTTTGGGAGCTGTGCAGAATAGGTTTCCAATGTTTGCTCCTTTTCCAGACAGAATTCCAGCTACCGGCATTCCCCCTCTTCATGGTAAACCTTGTAAAATAAGAGAGAATGCCATAAGTATTGAGATATAATGTGTAATAATAGCCCATAATGCAATAAATATTGATATAAAAGCATGATGCAAAATGGACGTATCAACTCCCCCAAGCTTAGACCTTGCTTGTCCTCAAGCGGAAGCCGAAATCGAAAAATATGTCCGCATGTTTAGAGATAGAGGTGTCGATAAAAATAAAATACGGACATGAGAGCATCATGATCATTCTAATAACAACAACATATATAGATTTTGTCATATGATTTCCTATGCTCAAGTAATAAGCAATTCACAATGTCAAGTATGGTTCAAAAACTTCATTGGGAACTAACAAACTATAATCTCAGTCATTGAAGCAATTGCAATTTATCGTAACATCAGAAAGAGTCAATAATAGAGCTTTTCAGCAAGCTCACATACTCAACTATCTCGTAGTCTCCTACAACTGCTAACACTCACGCAGTACTTATGGTTATAGAGTTTCAGCCAGACATTGAGAAAGATAGGGGCTTATTATGTTGCCTCCCAACATATTCACCTTTAGGTGATGTCAACAATAATAGCCTATGCCAACTTACATCCAATTGGATGTATATATCATGATCTTTCAAACACGAGGAGCTTGCCAAAGGATAAAATGAAAAAGGGAAAGGTGAGGATCACCTTGACTCAAGCATAAAGTAAAAACATAAAGTAAAAGATAGGCCCTTCGTAGAGGGAAGCAGAGGTTGTCATGCGCGTTTAGGGTTGATGTACAAAATATTAATGCAAAAGAACGTCACTTTATATTGCCCCTTGTATGTGGACCTTTATTATGCAGTCCGTCGCTTTTATTACTTCCACAACAGGTTCGTACAAAGCTTATTTTCTCCGCACTAATAAGTCATACATATTTAGAGAGCAATTTTTATTGCTTGCACCGATGACAACTTACTTGAAGGATCTTACTCAATCCATAGGTAGGTATGGTGGACTCTCATGGCAAAACTGGGTTTAAGGATATTTGGAAGCACAAGTAGTATCTCTACTTGCTGCAAGGAATTTGGCTAGCATGAGGGGGAAAGGCAAGCTCAACATGTTTGGAAGGTCATGACAATATACTTTAACTGAGATGTCGAAAAACATAAACCATTACATTGTCTTCCTTGTCCAACATCAACTCTTTTAGCATGTCATACTTAATGAGTGCTTCACAATCATAAAAGATGTCCAAGATAATATATTTATATGTGAACCCCTCTTTCCTTATCACTTCCTATTAATTGCAACGATGACCAAGACTACGTTCATCAACTCTCAACAATTTTTATGCCTCATACTTTCTATGTGTGAAGTTATCACTATACGTAAGATCAATATGAACTCTTTTATTCTTTCTACTTTCTCAAGATCACAACAACATAGCAAAGCCCTTAGCTCAACACTAATCTTTATTATAGATAGCATACGGACTCGATTACATAAAGAGATCACAAAGCAAAACTCGAAACTACTTGATATCAAAACTTCAAACTACTAGATCAAGATACTACTAAAAGGATCGAACTAAATAAAGCGGTAAAGATAGGAGTGTGATGGTGATACGATACCAGGGCACCTCCCCCAAGCTTGGCAGTTGCCAAGGGGAGTGCCCATACCCCTGTGATTATTTCTCCTTCTTCACGGTTGGTGTTATGATCTTCTTGGCGATGATGCCCTTCAGGATATGGTTCTCCTCCTCGAGCCTATTGACTTGTTGTTTGAGGTCCATAATTTGTTTACGGAGCTTGCCCGTAACGGCCAAAGCTCCTTTTACCCAAGGATGCTGCATAGCTTCTGGAGAACACATGAAACTCTTTTTCATATTTTCATAAGAAAGAAAACTAGAGTTGGAAGGGATGACCGAAGCAGGGACAGCCAGGCTAGGTAGTTCCCCAATAGTGAATTCTGCTTGGAGATGAGAGGTAACTTCTTGATCTTCCTCCATGGCATCTATCCTTTTCAAATCAGCCTCCATCTCATCCTCCATTGATTGTCCAAAGTGATAGGCATCGCTATTTGCCCCTGGACCTGGCGTTGGGTGAGACACCCGACTCTCCCCAACTGACTCCTGAGAAGACATCTTGCTTTATTCCGCAACAGGAACAACTCGAAACGAAAACAGAGGATATTTGCGTGATACGGTGGTTAAAACCTTCGGGAGTATATATAATGAATTTTTACCGACCAAATATGTAATATACAAGAAAACGGAGTCCGGGAGGCACACGAGGTGCCCACCTCGTGTCCCTTTCGGACTACTTCTTCCTTCCTAAAATTCTTAAATAATCCAAAACTGATAAAAAATGCCTTTAAAGTTGTTTTGGAGTCGGTTTACTTACCGTACCACATACCTATGCCTTTTCAGAGTCTGGAACGTTCTGGAAAGTGTCCCTTATATATTCCTCAGGAGTTACGGTTTCAATAATATTAGTTCAACATTGATAGGATTACCTGAAATATAATGTTTAATTCTTTGACCGTTTAGCACCTTCGGATTTGTGCCTTCGAAGTTGTTGATTTTTATAGCACCAGAATGACAGACCTCCTCGATAACGTAGGGACCTTCCCATTTTGAGAGAAGTTTTCCTGCAAAAAATCTTAAACGAAAGTTGAATAATAACACATAATCTCCTACGTTAAACTCATGCTTTTGTATCCTCTTATCATGCCAGTGTTTGACTTTTTCTTTGAAAAGCTTGGCATTCTCATAGGCTTGGGTTCTCCATTCATCAAGTGAGCTAATATCAAACAAGCTCTTCTCACCAGCAAGTTTGAAGTCACAATTGAGCTCTTTAATAGCCCAATATGCCTTATGTTCAAGTTCAAGAGGTAAATGACATGCTTTTCCATAAACCATCTTATAAGGAGACATACCCATAGGATTTTTGTATGCAGTTCTATAGGCCAATAATGCATCATCAAGTTTTTTGGACCAATTCTTTCTAGATCTATTCACAGTCTTTTGCAATATTAATTTGAGCTCTCTATTGCTCAACTCTACTTGACCACTAGACTGTGGATGATAAGGAGATGCTATTCTATAATTAACATCATACTTAGCAAGCATCTTATGGAAAGCACCATGAATAAAATGTGAACCACCATCAGTCATAAGATATCTAGGGACTCCAAACCTCGGAAAAATAACTTCTTTAAGCATTTTAATAGAAGTGTTATGATCAGCACTACTAGTTGGAATAGCTTCTACCCACTTAGTAACGTAATCAACAACAACTAAAATATGTGTATAACCATTAGAGGCAGGAAAAGGTCCCATATAATCAAAGCCCCAAACATCAAACGGTTCAATAACAAGAGAATAATTCATAGGCGTTTCTTGACGTCTACTAATGTTACCTATTCTTTGACATTCATCACAAGATAAGACAAACTTACGAGCATCTTTGAAGAGAGTAGGCCAATAAAAACCAGATTGTAGTACCTTGTGTGCAGTTCTGTCTCCAGCGTGGTGTCCTCCATAGGATTCAGAGTGACACTTGCGTAGGATCTGTTCCTATTCATGCTCAGGTACACAACGTCTAATAACACCATCTACTCCTTCTTTATAAAGGCGTGGATCATCCCAGAAGTAATGTCTTAAATCATAAAAGAACTTTTTCTTTTGCTGGTATGTGAAACTAGGCAGTATATATTTAGCAACAATGTAATTAGCATAATCAGCATACCAAGGAGCAGTACGAGAAGCATTGACGACCGCTAATTGTTCATCAGGAAAGCTATCATTAATAGGCAGTGGGTCATCAAGAACATTCTCTAACCTAGACAAGTTATCTGCAGCGGGGTTCTCAGCTCCCTTTATATCAATAATATGCAAATCAAATTCTTGGAGCAAGAGAACCCATCTAATGAGTCTAGGCTTAGCATCTTTCTTTTCCATAAGATATTTAATAGCAGCATGATCAGTGTGAATAGTAACTTTGGAATCAACAATATAAGGTCTAAACTTATCACATGCAAACACAACTGCTAAGAACTCTTTTTCAGTAGTAGCATAATTTCTCTGGGCAGTATCAAGAGTCTTACTAGCATACTGGATAACATTCAATTTCTTATCGACTCTTTGCCCTAAAATAGCACCTACAACATAATCACTAGCATCGCACATAATTTCAAAAGGTAAATTCCAATCAGGCGGTTGAACAATAGGTGCAGTGATCAAAGCTCTCTTAAGTGTTTCAAACGCTTCTGCACAATCATCATCAAAGACAAAAGGAATATCTTTTTGCAATAAATTAGTCAGAGGTCTAGAGATTTTAGAAAAGTCCTTAATGAACCTCCTATAAAAACCGGCGTGACCAAGGAAACTTTTTATACCTTTTATGTCCTTGGGACATGGCATCTTTTCAATAGCATCAACTTTGGCTTTATCAAATTCAATACCTCTCTCGGAGATCTTGTGCCCCAAGACAATGCCTTCATTAACCATAAAGTGACACTTTTCCCAATTCAGGATGAGACTGGTGTCTTCGCATCTCTGCAAAACTCGATCAAGGTTGCTCAAACAATCATCAAAAGAGGATCCATAGACGGAGAAGTCATCCATGAATATCTCACAAATCTTTTCACAAAAATTAGAAAATATAGCCATCATGCATCTTTGAAAGGTAGCAGGTGCATTACATAAACCAAAAGGCATACGTCTATAAGCAAAAGTACCAAAAGGGCAAGTAAAAGTAGTTTTAGATTGATCCTTCGCTGACATGGGTATCTGAGAGAAGCCAGAATAACCATCTAGAAAGCAAAAATGTGTGTGTTTGGATAGCCTTTCTAGCATTTGATCAATAAAAGGTAAAGGGCAATGATCTTTCTTAGGAGCTTTATTTAACTTAAGAAATCAATTACCATCCTATAGCCTGTAATAATTCTTTGTGGGATCAATTCATCTTTATCATTAGGAACAACGGTAATACCTCCCTTTTTGGGGACACAGTGGACAGGGCTTACCCATTCACTATCAGCAACAGGATAAATAATACCTGCCTCAAGGAGCTTTAGTATCTCCTTTCTTACCACTTCCTTCATCTTGGGATTTAATCGTCTTTGAGGATCTCTAACTGGTTTGGCATCTTTCTCCACTGAAATTTTGTGTTGACATAATGTGGGACTAATGCCCTTAAGATCATCCAGAGTATATCTAATAGCAGCTCGGTGCTTCTTCAGAGTTTTCAATAATCTTTCTTCTTCTTTCACTGAAAGGTTAGCACTAATAATAACAGGATATATTTCTTTTTCATCAAGATAAGCATACTTATTATCAGGTGGTTTGAGTTCAAACACAGGATCACCCTTGGGTGGAGGGGGATCCCCAAGAATTTCAACGGGAAGGTTATGTTTCAACATAGGTTCCTGTTTAAGGAACACTTCATCTATTTCTTCTCTTTCCTTCATAAACATATCGTTTTCATGGTCTAGCAAATATTGTTCTAATGGATCAGTTGGAGGAACAACAATGGAAGCAAGACCAATAATTTTATCCTTACTAGGTGGTTCCCTTTCACGAGGTTGTCTACTAAACTTAGCAAAATTAAACTCATGAGACATACCATCTATGCCAATAGTGACAATATTCTTTTCACAATTAATCTTAGCACTAGCAGTATTCAAGAAGGGTCTACCAAAAATAATGGGACAAAAATCATCTTGTGGGGAACCAAGAACAAGAAAATCAGCAGGGTATTTAACCTTCCCACACAAAACTTCAACATTTCTAACAATCCCAATAGGTTTAATGGTATCCCTATTAGCAAGCTTAATAGTAACATCAATGTCTTCTAATTCAACAGGTGCAATGTCGTGTATAATTTCTTTATAAAGATCATAAGGTATCGCACTAGCACTAGAACCCATATCACATAAGCCATGATAACAATGATCTCCTGTTTTAACAGAAATAACTGGCATGCCTACAACAGGTCTACGTTTCTTAGTATCAGGTCTAGCAATATTAGCAGTCTCACCCAAGAAAGAAATAACATGCCCATCTAAGTCCTCATCCAAGAGATCTTTAACCATAGCAATACTAGGTTCAACATTAATTTGCTCAGGAGGTGTATAAGTCCTAGTATTACTCTTACGAACAACAGTCGAAGCTTTAGCACTAGAAGAACAGTCGAAACTTAGGTGTCATACCTGACTCCTTACCATCGTCGGAACCCCAATCTTCAGAGTTGCATTTAATTCTTTCCAATAAGTCCCATTTGAAATCAATAGTCTTCAGCATATAAGAACCAGCACAGGAAGTATCGAGTAAGTTGCGATTATCAAGAGAAAGCCGAGCATAAAAATTATGAATAATCATTTCCTGAGAGAGCTCATGATTGGGGCATGAATATAACATTGACTTAAGCCTCCCCCAAGCTTGAATGATGCTTTATCCTTCGCGAGGCCAGAAATTATATATGTAGTTACGATCACGATGAACAAGATGCATAGGATAGAACTTCTGGTGAAATTCCAACTTCAACCGCTTATAATTCCAAGATCCCGTATCATCACATAGCCTATACCATGTCAATGCATCTCCCTTCAAAGATAAAGGGAAGACCTTCCTTTTGACAACATCATTGGGAATACCTGCAAGCTTAAATAATCCACAAACTTCATCCACAAAGATAAGGTGTAAATCGGGATGCAATGTTCCGTCTCCTGCAAATGGATTAGCTAGCAGTTTCTCTATCATACCCGAAGGAATCTCAAAGTAAATATTTTCATAAAGTTCAATAGGTTGAGGAGCAACTCTTTCCTCTTCTGGTTGGGGTGAAGATACCCCAAAAAAGCCCCTCAAAGGATTAGTTTCCATAGTGACAAGTAACATCAAATTTCAGCACACTATATAAATGTTTCCTTACCAAGTTCCACTCACCAAAAGCGCTACTGTAATGCCCTCGATGCGGCTATATCTCCCACGTGTCGAAGCACAACTTAGAGGCATAACCGCATTGAAAGCAATGTCGCAAGTGAGGTAATCTTCGCACAACCCATGTAATACATAAGGGAAAAGATACATAGTTGGCTTACAGTCGCCACTTCACACAATACATAAATAAACATCCATCATCCAGATTACACTCAAGGTCCGACTACGGAACCAAAATAAAAGAAGACTACCCCAAATGCTACACAGATCCCCGATCGTCCCGACTGGGCACCTCTACTGATCATCTGGAAACGATACATAGTAACGACCAAGGGCCTCATCAAATTCCCACTTCAGCTCAGTTGCGCCATCTGCGCCAGTATCCTCGGCACCTGCATCTGTTTTGGTAGAATCTGTGAGCCACGGGGACTCAGCAATCTCACACCCGCGAGATCAAGACTATTTAAGCTCATAGGTAGGAAATGTGTAATATGGTGGAGCTGCGGCAAGCACTAAGCATATATGGTGGCTAACATACGCAAATGAGAGCGAGAAGAGAAGCAACGCATCGGTCGAGAAGCTAGAAGCGATCAAGAAGTGATCCTGAAACTACTTACGTCAAGCATAACACAAACTGTGTTCACTTCCCGGACCGCCGAGAAGAGACCATCACGGCTACACACTCGCTTGATGCATTTTAAAGAGGTCAAGTGTCAAGTTATCTACAACCGGACATTAACAAATTCCCATCTGCCTCATAACCGCGAGCACGGCTTTCGAAAGATTATATACCCTGCAGGGGTGTCCCAACTCAGCCCATCACAAGCTCTCACGGTCAACGAAGGAATAGACCTTCTCCCGGGAAGACCCGATCAGCCTCGGAATCCCGGTTCGCAAAACATTTCGACAATGGTAAAACAAGTCTAGCAAAGCCACCCGATGCACCGACAAATCCCGATAGGAGCTGCGCATATCTCGTTCTCTGGGCACAACGGATGAGCAAGACGTCGGGTTGGTATAGACCCTCGTTGCCCAGGGGACGCTGGACATCGCTCAGGTTGGACCAACACTCGAAGGAGCACTGGCCCGGGGGGGGTAAATAAAGATGACCCTTGGGCTCGCGAAAACCCAAGGGAAAGGGCTTAGGTGGAAAATGGTAAACCAAGTTTGGGCCTTGCTGGAGGAGTTTTATTCAAAGCGAACTGTTAAGGGGGTCCCATAAATCACCCAACCGTGTAAGGAACGCAAAATCAAGGAACATAACACCGGTATACGGAACTAGGGCGGCAAGAGTGGAACAAGTCACCAGGCATAAGGCCGAGCCTTCCACCCTTTACCAAGTATATAAGGTGCATTAATATAAACAGGAGATATTGTGATATCCCAGAATAACCACGTTCCGACCTGGAACAAACTTCATCTTCACCTGCAACTAACAATGCTATAAGAGGGGCTGAGCAAAAGCGGTGACATAGCCAGACAAAGGGTTTGGTAGGACAGGATGGTTAGAGGTTTAACATGGCAATAGGTAGGCATGGTAAACAAAGGCAGGTAGGGCTAACATAGCGAAAGAGCGAGTACTAGCAAGCAAAGATAGTAATGATTTCGAAGGTATGATCATCTTGCCTGCAAGGTTCTCAGAGTTGTCGAAGGCTGGATCCTCGTAAGCGTACTCAACAGGTTCCTCGTGCACGTACTCGTCTCCCAGCTCTACCCAAAGCAAGAACACAAGCAAGGAACCACAATAAATCACGGTGCAATGCACAAGCAACATGATGCAAAACATGTCATGATATGCGAGATGTGATATGCAATGCATATGCGTGCTTCGGAAGGAAAGATGATGAACAAGGCATCGACTTGGCAAACCAAGTATGCCGCTGGAAAGATGAGATGATTTTGGTTGAAATCGATATAAAGATCACCGGATTCGGATGCACGGTTTGCAAATGGCAAGCAAGACAAGAATGACACAAAGCTGCGATTAACAGCACGATGCTACTTAGCATGTAACAAGAAACTATGCTACATCACCCCAACATAAAAACAAAGCATATGGAGGTCATCTACAGGAGATGCTTTACAAAAGAGGAACACTGAGCTACGGCTAATTCACATCATAACAGGTTCAAACAAGCATGGAGAAAGTGCAAAAAATTATCAAGTTGGACATGGCATAAACAGCAGCACGAAGCAATGTTCAGAGCAAGTTATCAACATGCTACAGGAACTTATAATAGCAAACTAAGGCATGGCATGAATCTACTCAAAGCATAGATCAAAAGTCCCTTAGTGACCATAAGCCAAAAAGGATCAGAAAATATGATGGCACCCACGTAAACATAGCAAGTTTCGTTAACAGATTTCAGCAAACAAAGCATGTCATTGAAATAATTATGAAGGCACCTTCACGAGCTCGATGCACTCACTACAGAGCATCTCATGATAAACTAAGCATACATCCATCAAGAATGCATGACATAGAAGCTATACATGGCAAGAAACAACATCATAGCATACCCGGACCAACTACAACAACCTCGGCCAAATTGAATAACATGTAAACAATCTGCCAGGAAACAATTTGAAGCAAAAGTAGAGCACGAAACTGACATGCTAGACTACTCCATAATTGCCACCAGGACCATGGATGGATAGAGCAAAATAATGTTTTCAAAACACCCTTACTGAAGTATCTCAAATTATGCATGGATCTCTCTGTAGCAACATGTTTACATGGCAATAAAATTACAGCAGAACAGGAACTAACAACAACGTTAACACGAAGCCTAGTTTGCATGCTTGTGCTAGTCACCACATTGGTCACAAAAATACATGGTAAGCACCTTTGTAAAGAAGACATAGCCTATTTCAAAACATATTTAGGGACCAAGTCCATAGGATGCACACATCAATCATGGCAAAAATGACAAAAGAGCTCGTGCTGATAACAATCTGAAACTAACAATATGAAGCCCTCTTCCAACAGCATTTCGGGCACCAAGATGACCTCAAATGCAAATGATGCAATGCAATGAAATGATGTACTCTCCGAGACGAACAATTTGACATATTATACGCACGAAACGGAGCTACGGGTGCGAAGATGCGATGCGATGAAGATGCAATGATTTTTACTGCAGATCTCAGGACTTAGTGAAAAAAAACAGGGGGGGGGGAAGAGAAGTCAACCGGCCCGATCTGGATCTGACGCGAGGGTTCGCCGGAGTCGGGCTCGCCGGAGGCGGGGACAAGGCCGGG
>NC_041387.1:267189827-267310351 GCF_002162155.2 Triticum dicoccoides
CGGGCGCGGCGACGCCACGTGGCAGCGGGCGATTCGTCCGGGCGCGGCGGCGGACGCGTCCGGTCCGATCCGGACGTGTCCGGCGGCGCGGAGAGGGATTCGTCTAGGGTTTCGTCCGGAATTTCGGGGAAGGGGTCTATATATAGAGGTAGAGGGAGCTAGGAGTGTCCAAATGGGGTGCGGTTTTCGCCCACACGATCGTGATCGAACGACCGAGAGCATGGATGGGAGTTAGATGGGTTATTGGGCTGTTTTGGAGGGGTGTTGGGCTGCAACTTAAAAGAGGCCTTAGCGCGAGTGCGGTTAACCGTTGGAGTACCAAACGAGCACCAAATGACCTGAAACTTGACAGGTGGTCTACCGGTGCTATACCAGGGCCACTTGACAAGGCTCGGTCCATTCCAAGAACGTTCAACACCCGCACACGAAAGGAGACAAGAGGGGTGCGCCGGTGCATGTGGGAGTGTCGGATTACGAAACGGTCAACGGGGAAAATGCTCGGATGCATGAGACGAACATGTATGCAAATGAGATGCACATGATGACATGATATGATATGCATGACATGAATAAAATGCAAAACAAAAGACAAAACCCAACCACGGAGGGAAATATCATAACACATAGCCGAAAATGGCAAGAGTTGGAGTTACAAAGATGGAAAGTTACATCCGGGGTGTTACAACACTCCACCACTACAAGAGGATCTCGTCCCGAGATGTAGGACTGAAAGAACTCCGGATATTCGGAACGGAGGTGATCCTCGCGCTCCCAGGTGGCTTCTCGGTCGGAATGGTGTGACCACTTCACTTTCAGGAATTTGATTGACTTGTTGCGAGTCTTGCGCTCGGTTTCTTCAAGAATAGCAACGGGATGCTCATGATAAGAGAGATCTTCTTGGAGGTCGATCTCTTCGAAGTTGATAGTGCGCTCAGGAGTCTTGAAGCACTTGCGAAGCTGTGACACGTGAAACACATCGTGCACGTTTGCAAAGTTGGATGGAAGCTCGAGTTGATAGGCGAGGTCGCCTCTTTTGCCAATGATCTTGAAAGGACCCACGTATCTAGGGGCAAGCTTCCCTTTGATACCGAAGCGACGAGTGCCTTTCATTGGAGAGACGTGGAGGTAGACATGGTCTTCGATTTCAAAAGCCAAGTCACGGTGCTTGCTATCATAGTAATTTTTCTGTCGCGATTGCGCAGCTTTGAGATTCTCACGAATGACTTTGCACATTTCTTCAGCTTCTGTGATCAAGTCGTTGCCAAGAAGTTGGCGTTCACCTGTCTCAGACCAGTTGAGAGGAGTACGGCACTTTCTGCCATAGAGAATTTCGAATGGGGCCTTGCCCGAACTCGCTTGGAAGCTGTTGTTGTAGGAGAACTCGGCATATGGAAGACAATCTTCCCACTTCATACCGAAAGAGATGACACAAGCCCTGAGCATATCTTCAAGGATTTGATTGACTCGCTCGACTTGGCCACTTGTTTGAGGATGGAAAGCTGTGCTGAAACGAATGTTGGAACCCATGGCCGTCTGAAAGGAGTCCCGGAACTTAGAAGTGAAGATGCTTCCACGATCTGAAGATATCAATTGTGGAATGCCGTGAAAGGAGACAATTCTGGAGGTGTATAGCTCTGCCAGCTGAGCTTCTATGATAGATTCTTTGATAGGAAGAAAATGAGCCACTTTGGTAAGCTTGTCAATGACAACGAAGATAGCATCATTTCCACGCTTGGACTTAGGAAAACCAGTCACGAAGTCCATCTCGATATGGTCAAACTTCCATTCCGGAATAGCAAGAGGTTGGAGGAGACCAGCTGGTCGTTGGTGTTCTGCTTTCACTCTTCTGCAGACATCACATTCATTCACGAATTGAGCAATCTCTCGCTTCATTCGAGTCCACCAATACGACTGCTTGAGGTCATGGTACATCTTTGTACTTCCAGGATGAATGGATAGGAGGGAATTGTGTGCCTCATTCATGATGACTTTTCTCAGATCACCCTTTGGAACCACAATTCAATCCTCGAAGAAAAGAGTATCTTTGTCATCCAAGCGATAGCACTTGTATTTAGGAATGCCCTTGTTAATACCACGTTTCACCTTCTTCACCATGGTATCCAGGAGTTGTGCCTCACGAATTTGATCTTCCAAAGTAGGAGAGACTATAAGGTTGGCAAGAAAGCCTTGAGGAACAACTTGAAGATTCAGCTTGCGGAAGGCTTCACAAAGATCTGGTTGAAACAGCTTGAGAATTAGACTGTTGCAATAAGCCTTTCTGCTCAGAGCATCTGCAATCACATTCGCCTTGCCAGGAGTATATTCGATACTCGGATTGTACTCCTGAATCATTTCGACCCATCGAGTTTGCCTGAGGTTAAGGTTGGGTTGAGTGAAGATATACTTGAGGCTCTTGTGATCGGTGAAAATGTCCACTTGCCTTCCCAATAAGAGATGTCTCCATGTTATCAATGCATGGACAACTTCCACCAACTCAAGATCGTGAGTGGGGTAGATCTTTTCGTTGGGCTTCAACTGACGAGAGGTATAGGCCACAACTTTTTTCTCTTGCATCAACACAGCACCGAGACCTTGAAGGGAAGCATCACAGAATACTTCGAATGGCTTGGATTCATCAGGAGGAGTCAAAACAGGAGCTGTGACTAGCTTCTCTTTGAGGGTGTTGAAAGCGACGTCGCACTCAGGCGTCCAGACATACTTGACATGCTTCTGGAGGAGGTTGGAAAGAGGCTTTGCAATCTTTGAGAAGTTCTCAACGAATCTTCGGCAATAGCTTGCAAGACCAAGAAAACTGCGGAGCTGCTTGACATTCTGAGGAGGTTCCCAATTCAGAACTGCAGAAACCTTCGCCGGATTAACAGCAATTCCCTTGGCGGAGATGATGTGGCCAAGGTAAAGAACTTCATCAAGCCAGAACTCACATTTGGAAAACTTCGCATAGAATTGATGCTCTCTGAGCTTGTCGAGCACCAATCGCAAATGTTTGGCAAGATCCTGCTTATTCTTGGAGAAGACCAAAATATCATCGAGATACACCAGAACAAATTCATTGGTGTAGGGGTTGAAGATAAAGTTCATCATGCAAGAGAACGTTGGAGGAGCATTGATAAGGCCGAAAGACATGACAGTATATTCATAAGAACCATAGCTTGTTCTGAATGCTGTCTTGGGAATGTCTTGTTCACGAATGTGAATCTGATGATAACCCATACGAAGGTCAAGCTTGGAGAAAACTTTAGCACCTTTGAGTTGCTCGAAAAGCTCATTGATGTTGGGAAGTGGATACTTGTTCTTGATTGTCTTCTTGTTCAATGGACGGTAATCGACACAAAGTCGGTCCGTGCCATCCTTCTTCTGGACAAAAAGCCACAACCCCAAGGGGAAGAACTCGGTCTGATCAAACCCAGACGCTCTTGTTCATCGAGCTGCTTCTTCAATTCCTTCAGCTCCTTGGGTCCAAGCTTGTATGGACGCTTGCAAACGGGTTCTGTTCCAGGCTCAAGATCAATAACGAACTCGACTGGCCGATGAGGAGGCATACCCGGAAGCTCTTCTGGAAAGACATCTTGGTACTCACAAACGACTGGAATTTGAGAAATAGCATCCAATTCGCCCTTCTCATTGAGAGAAAACAACCGAATGGTTTCATCACGAGCGGCATAGATGATAACATCCTCAGAAGGGTGTGTCAATTGAATTTGTCTGGCAGCACAATCAAGCTGAGCTTTGTGCTTAGAAAGCCAGTCCATCCCAAGAATAAGATCAATATCAGAGTCACCAAGAACCATTGGAGAAGACAGAAATTTATAGTCGCCCATCTTGATAGAAACATCTGGAGCCATCATTTTGGTGTTCATGAATAAACCCGGAGAGGAAACCACTATCGGCTTAGGTAGATCAATAGTATGCAAATCGTGCGTGGATGCAAAAGGCTTTGATATGAATGAAATAGAAGCACCCGTATCAAATAAAACTTTTGCAGGAATATCATTAACTGGAAGATTACCCATGATCACATCTGAAGAATCCTCTGCCTGAGCTGCATTCATCATGTTCACCTTTGCAGACTTTGGATTATGCTTGACCACTGCATTGCTTGAAGATCTCACAGGAGGAGGAGGAGGAAGGCACCTTTGATTTAAGCATTTGTTCGCGTAGTGACCTTTCTGCTGGCACTTGTTGCAAGTCACTTCTGAGAGAGGACGATGATAAGGAGCACCTGACCTTGGAGCTTGAGGCTGAGACTTGTTCTGATAGCTTGGGTTGGGTGGGTGGGAAGATCCACGACCACCTGAGTTCTTCTGTTGGTAAGGCTGACGAAACGGAGGAGGAGGAAGATAAAACTTCTGCTGCTTAGCTGCCACTTGTGAGGAAGAAGACGATTGCACTGCATCCCTGATTCTCTTCTTGGAAGCCTCACACTTGAGCTGAGCACCTTATTGCTTGAGTGCCATATTGTAGAATTGATCAAACTGAGTAGGCTCAACAAGAACGAGAGCTAACTGCAGATCCTCTCTAAGGCCACCTCTGAATTGATAGATCATACTCTTCTCATCTGGAACATCTTGCTTAGCAAAGCGAGCAAGTTTCTGAAACTGCTTGTTGTATTCATACACTGACATGTTGCCTTGCTTGAGATTGCGGAACTCCTCACGCTTGCTCTCAACAACACTGGTAGGAATATGGTGAGCTTTAAAGTCCCGACAGAAATCAGTCCAAGTAATCACTCGACCACCTCTGGAATCCTTGTATTGCTGGAACCAATCAGCTGCCTGATCCTTGAGCTAAAAAGAAGCGAACTTGACATAGTCTTCAGGCCTGACATTGCTGCATTCAAAATGCTTGTTGATATCCACGAGCCAATCATCGGCGTCTGTGGCCTCGACACAGTAGCTGAAAGACTTTGGCTGATTTGCAAGGAATTGGTTGAGGGTAGGAAACTGAGGCTGATGATTGAACTGCCCTTGACCTTGATTCCCTTGGTTGCCTTGGCCTTGGTTGCGCTCTTGCATGAGCTGGATCATCATCTGAGCATGGGCGTTAGAGGCTGCCATCAAAGCTTGCCATGCCTCCGGAGACGGAGGTGGAGGTGGAGGGTTCGCCTGACTCCCATCATTGCGTTCCGGATTCAGACGCATTGGCGGAGCCATCCTGAAGAGGGTGACATCCGTTAGCATCTTGATAGACAGATAGACAATTTGAATCAACGGATAGATATTGCAACATATAGTCTTCACAATAAACATTCGAACATGGATGAACGAATGAATTCCAAAGTAGACATCACGCGTCCATTAAGGTGAGAAGCCACTCGAATAGAGATTGATGAATGAAATAAACAAGGTACGACTGGAACAAATACGTGGTAAGGATTACCCAATCACAAACCAAATATCTGCGGGAAGAAATGCTAGAGCTACTTGAATCCCACCTATAAACTCCCGAAACTTTCTGGTTATGCAATCAGGTGTTGGGGATACAGGGGAAGCACAATATCTCACCCAAACTAGCAATCCCTACATCCAGCTGTATCCATCCATCAACACATAACCAAGAAACCTTCGGAAATCGTGTACCTCAACCTTCGAAAAGCATCCGTTATACGAGTTATGGCAATACTCCCGAGCTCGCCCCAGTACTGGGTTATCGGGGTTATCTCACCAACAACTGCATAAAAGAGATTTTCGATGTCGGCAAATCTCAGGTATTCCGGGACTGCAACGATAAAATTGTGACGACAACACCTCGGAGCTCAACTCCCCGGGACACTGCCACAACCCCTAAATATCAGGAGGCACCAAGAACAATGTTCTCGTCACAAAACTATCGGAATGATTCCAAGATACCCGCGTGATCCTAAATTTTTTTAGTGAAATTTGAGAAGAGGATAGTCAAAACATCTACGTCAAGAGACCTCACCAGAGCGACGAAGGGACTGAGGAGTAAAAAGAATCCTACTCTCCGATATATATAATCCTAAGACTCAAAACATTTTTGTTCTAGACTCAACATCGCCAGCAAACAATCAAGCAGGGGGCTCCTAAGTCGGGGATGGCTCTGATTACCAACTTGTAATGCCCTCGATGCGGCTATATCTCCCACATGTCGAAGCACGACTTAGAGGCATAACCGCATTGAAAGCAATGTCGCAAGTGAGGTAATCTTCGCACAACCCATGTAATACATAAGGGAAAAGATACATAGTTGGCTTACAGTCGCCACTTCACACAATACATAAATAAACATCCATCATCCAGATTACACTCAAGATCCGACTACGGAACCAAAATAAAAGAAGACTACCCCAAATGCTACACAGATCCCCGATCGTCCCGACTTGGCACCTCTACTGATCATCTGGAAATGATACATAGTAACGACCAAGGGCCTCATCAAATTCCCACTTCAGCTCAGTTGCGCCATCTGCGCCAGTATCCTCGGACAAGGCTACTCTCCTGATCGATCCTGCCGCGTGCGCCTCGAGTGTGGAAGCAGGGGGCGCACGCCTCCAACAACTGTCGAGTGCCTCTCCGGAGGCCTGGTGCCGATAGTGGCCCAGGAGGCCGATGCTCCTGAGGCCCTGTTAGGAGTTGCCGTAGAGCTGACGCGCCCCCAAGCTCTGAAGGCAGAGCCCCCTGATACCCTGGGTGGTGGATCCTGAGTGGCTTCTAATGGCGAGGAGGCCGCCAATGGCTCCGGAGCCGTAAGCCAGAAGATCTCAGCGGGCGCCCCTGCTCCCGGGGTTCCTCCCCGGCTGCCCTGCCGAGCGCTCCTCCTCCCGAGGATCGCCCGTCGGGGTCCGGTCGGCCCCGCCTGTGCCTTGAGTCGCTCCTAAAGAGGAAGAGGGCCCCGTGCCGCAGCGATGGCACCCGTCGGCCGCTGAAGCCGAGGAGATACGTGGCTGCCGACAAGTAAGTACCTTTGTTCTTGATTCCTAGCGCACCATGTTATCTCACGACTGGGGTCTTGTAGGGCTCCCATGAAGGCAAAACCATGGGAAGCGGGCGCCCCCAAGGACTCCAACTTGACACCCACGCATAGCCCCTAGCGCCCTGATCCTGCGCAAGGCGTGGGGCCGACTCCGGTTGCTGCGACGCCGCGAGGGTGCCCCGGTATAGGGCTCCCTGCCCCCCCTCCCTGCGACTCAGCCCGTGAGATGGGGGATGCACCGGTGATCCTTCCTCTTGTCATTGCCGGCAGGGGGTGCCCCCTGGGCGGCCTTCGTCTTCAAGTTGTGGGGCTACACCGGCCAACCCTCGGCCGGCGGCTGGCGGGGCGCCCAGCGCCTCTAGGGCAGCCTCCGGGACCGATGAAGGTCTTGGCGATGAGCTTGCGCTCGCTCGTGGGCGTAGTGCCGTGCACTTCGGTCTCTTCGGTAAAGCAATGCGTGTGATGATCCATCTTGGTGGGGAGCTCGCCAATGTCGACACCAGGCTCGAGGCAGAAAACCGCCGCCTAGAGCATGAGTGGCAGCGGCTGAAGGTTGCCATTAACCTCAGGAGACTTCAGTGTGACGAAGCCGAAGCGCGTGTGTCGGCCTCGCTCGCAACTCTCGCGAGGCTTGCGCCCGCGCCATGGAAGAGGCCAAGGCAGCCAACCGCCATCATGAGGCGGCCGAGGAGCGGGAGCGAGGGCTTCTATATTCAAATGCGGCACTTGAGCGCGAAGTTGAGGAGCGCCGCGCCCTTCTGGCCTCTTCACCCGGCGAGGCAACCTTCACCGAGGCGGAGCTCCTGAGGCGCCACGAAGACTTGACGTTGGAGGCCGTGGAGCACAGCATGGCGTCGGAGAGGCTGGAGGTGAGGGAGCTCCAGGCTACCGCGGCTGAGGACGTCGTCGCCGCTCGAGAGGCCCGGGTCCAGTTGGAGGTGGTGGAGAGGGTGGCGAAGGCGCGTGCCGAGTTGGCTGAGAGACACCGCCTGGATCTGGAGCTTCTCGAGGCCGAGCTTGAGGGCCGGACTTCTGCCCTGAAGGCTAAGCCGCAGTCTGTGAAGCAACGTGAGAGCGCTGCCCGAGGAGCCCTGACTTCCTCCGAATCTGCCTTGAATTCTGCCTGTGCCGAGATATCCTCTCTTCGGAAGCAAGTCGAAGACACCGCCTCCCTCCTGAAGAAGGCTTCAAGTGAAAAGGGCCGCCTCCTAACATTGGGACGCGAGCACAGCTCCATGCTCCAAGGCCTGTGTGTTAGAGCCAACAATGCCTTGGGCGCTATTTGTGACGAGAGTGCTCCTCACCCGCACGAGAGCGACTACGCCAGCCATCTCAACTTCTTCACTGATATCGTGACCCGCCTGGAAGACCAGGCCGCGAAAGCTCGCCAGCTTGTTGAGGAGAGGAGCCGGGGCCTCCTCGAGCATGCACTCTCGCGCATCTTCAGCAACCTCCTGAACCTCAACTCCCACTTTGATTTCAGCTCCGTGCTATCCCCCGTGCCTGCGGCCACCCAAGACAAGCTCACCAAGTGGGTGGATGGCCATGTGGATGCCTTGGTGAAGGAGCTAACTCCTGAGGACGACACAGTCGTGCTCGCGGCCGAAGAAGGTGGCGTGGGCGGTGATGACGAGGAGGACGGTAGCCGCGACACAAGCAGCGCGGATGGAAGTGACGAAGAAGGCACGACCAGCTAGGCCCGTGTTTCTTTTCGCCTTGACCTGTATGACAAAAACTTGAACGCATTCTTGTGAGAGCATTTTGAAAAGGGGGTGCCCCTTATGATGTGTGAGATTTTGAAATGCCTTTGAAGTAGCGCCTGGAGCAGGACCCCGCAGGGCTGTGAGTCGCAGAGCGAGGTAGTTGTTTATGACTTCTCTTTGGTTTCGTGGGTCTTAGAATGAGGCCTAATGTCGCGGCGGCACTCCTTCTCCTGAGGCGAGCCTGCTGCGAGCTCGCGAGGCCCTGTGCCTCCCGAGGGGCCTGTTGGCCTGTCGTAGAGTGCCTCGTGAGGAACCAGGTGCCAGACCGTGGCGAGGTGGGCGCGCGGGGAGGCCGCACCCTTGTAGCGCCAGGGGGAGCGATCGGCACCAGTGCGTGCACCATACCCAGCCCCCACTCGCGAGGCGCTTGAGGGCGGGGCAACATCCACGAGCTCCAGAAAGAACGCAAGAATCGAAAGCAAGAGAGCGACACGAAACGAGAAAACTCCCCCCATTTTTATAAACACACGAAAAACAAACTACTTTAAGAAGTCGACGAGCAAGTACAAAAAAGGAGGCAAAAGCAAATGGCCGCATACGGCGTCTAGCTAGTTTTCAAGTCTTTAGTCTTCTCACCAGCGCAGAGCTAAGTGCTTTCACTGGCTGGGCATAGTCATTGGGGACAGTGTCGACGGCCAGCGCGGAGCATGGTGCTTCCACTAGGATGTGGGCGGGAGCCCCCGTGAGGCCTCAGGGCGGCACTCAGGAGACTCTGGGGCATGTACAACCCCACTCATTATTACATGAGAGTGTCACGAGCGGAGACCTTCAAGGCCGGAGCCTTGCTTCATGTCGCCCGACGAGGACCCCGCCGTGCGCCACCCCTGTCCACCGTTGGGGAGAACGGAAACCAGGACAAGACCAAGGGGCCAGGGGGACACTGGCGGCATCCTTGGTGACCGTAGGCCCCCCACCAGGAAGAAGGGCTCATCGACGCCTTCCCCGGTGGGGAACATACCTCTAGGCAGGGCCCTACTATGTGCGGCGCGAGGAGGGCTGAGGGAGTCCTGGATTAGGGGGTGTCCGGATGGCCGGACTATGACCTTTGGCCGGACTCCTGGACTATGAAGATACAAGATTGAAGACTCTGTCCCGTGTCCGGATGGGATTTTCCTTGGCGTGGAAGGCAATCTTGGCGATACGATATGAAGATCTCCTCCCATTGTAACCGACTCTGTGTAACCCTAGCCCTCTCCGGTGTCTATATAAACCGGAGAGTTTTAGTCCATAGGGCGAACAACAATCATACCATAGGCTAGATTCTAGGGTTTAGCCACTCTGATCTCGTGGTAGATCTACTCTTGTACTACCCATATCATCAATATTAATCAAGCAGGAGTAGGGTTTTACCTCCATCGAGAGGGCCCGAACCTGGGTAAAAACATCGTGTCCCTTGTCTCCTGTTACCATCCGCCTAGACGCACAGTTCGGGACCCCCTACCCGAGATCCGCCGGTTTTGACACCGACATTGGTGGTTTCATTGAGAGTTCCTCTGTGTCATCACCTTTCAGGCCCGATGGCTTCTTCGCTCGTCAACCTTGATGCGGTCCGAGATGAGACTTTTCTCCCCGGACAGATCTTCGCATTCGGCGGCTTCGCACTGCGGGCTGACTCATTCGGCCATCTGGAGCAGATCGAGAGCTACGCCCCTGGCCATCAGGTCAGGTTTGGAAGCTTGAACTACACGGCCGACATTCGTGGGGACTTGATCTTCGACGGATTTGAGTCACAACCGGGCGCGCCGCACTGTCATGATGGGCACGATTTAGCTCTGTCATCGGACAACGCCCAGAGCGTCGCTCAGGTGTCCGCTCCGACCATTAGCTCGGAGCCCACTACGCCAGTCGGGGACGGACAGTTAGACGCCACCCCGGAAACTGCAATCTCTACGGCGATAGAGCCGGATACCAGCCTAGTCCCTCGCAAGGCCCGTGACTTCGAGGTGCCGGACTCCGATCCGGACTCCGTAAATCCCGCACCTCTCCCAGTTAAGCCCGATTGGGCTCCGGTCATGGAGTTCACCGCCGCGGATGTCTTTCAGCACTCACCTTTCGGCAACATCCTGAATTTGTTAAAGTCTCTCTCTTTGTCAGGAGAGCCCTGGCCGGACTACGGCCAACACGGTTGGGACGCGGACGACGAAGAAATTTGTATCCCACCCACCACCCACTTTGTAGCCACTGTCGATGATTTAACCGACATGCTCGACTTTGACTCCGAAGACATCGACGGCATGGACGTCGATGAAGGAGACGAACAAGAACCAGTGCCTATAGGGAACTGGAAAGCCACCTCGTCATATGACATATACATGGTGGACACCCCTAAAGCGGGAGATGGCGAGGAGAAAATGGAGGATGACCCCTCCAAGAAGCAACCCAAGCGCCGACGTCAGCGGCACCGCTCTAAGTCCCGCCAAAGCAAAAACGGCGATTCCGGCACCGGAGATAACAATACACAGGACAGTGCCAAAGACAACCCCCTCCAGCAGGATTCAGTGCAGGAGAACGAAGGAGCCAGCCCTCGTGAGAGAGCGTCCGACAAAGAGGATGAGGACGACAACTACATGCCTCCCTCCGAAGACGAGGCAAGCCTCGATGACGATGAATTCGTCGTGCCAGAGGATCCCGTCGAGCAAGAGCGTTTCAAACGCAGACTCGTAGCCACAGCAAGCAACCTCAAGAAGAAACATCAGCAGCTTAGAGCTGACCAAGACTTGCTAGCTGACAGATGGACCGAAGTCCTGGCGGCCGAAGAGTATAAACTAGAACGCCCATCCAAGAGCTACCCGAAGCGCAAGCTGCTTCCCCAACTTGAGGAGGAAGCAATTAAACCTACATCACCAGCATACGATGCGCCCGATCGGCCACCCCGTGGTCGCGATAGAGAGGCCTTCAGGCCCTCGACCCAAACCGCACCCCGACACCGCTCAAAACATACCAGAGTACGAGGAGACGCAACAGACCTGCGAGACATCTTGGAGAATAAGGCAAGGCAAACAAGATCGATCTACGATCGCATGGGCGCCCCGCGTCACGTGATGCTAGCTGTCACGCCGAACATAATAAGTATAGCCCGGCCGAATACAACATACCAAGCTTGTCCGAGCTGCGTCGCGATATAGCTCAGTACAGGGGTGCCGCACACCCGCTATGCTTCACAGACGAAGTAATGGATCATCAAATCCCCGAGGGCTTCAAACCCGTAAACATCGAATCATACGATGGCACAACAGATCCTGCGGTATGGATCGAGGATTATCTCCTTCATATCCACATGGCCCGTGGCGATGATCTACACGCCATCAAATACCTCCTGCTCAAGCTTAAAGGACCAGCTCGACATTGGCTTAATAGCCTGCCAGCAGAGTCAATCAGTTGTTGGGAGGACCTGGAATCCGCATTCCTTGAAAACTTCCAGGGCACGTATGTGCGACCACCAGACGCTGATGACCTAAGCCACATAATCCAGCAACCAGAGGAATCGGCCAGACAATTCTGGACACGGTTCCTGACAAAGAAAAACCAAATAGTCGATTGTCCGGACGCTGAGGCCCTCGCAGCCTTCAGGCACAACATCCGAGACGAATGGCTTGCCCGGCACCTAGGACAGGAAAAGCCGAAGTCTATGGCAGCCCTCACGACACTCATGACCCGCTTCTGCGTGGGAGAAGATAGCTGGTTGGCTCGTAGCAATAACATAAGCAAGAGCCCCGACAATTCGGATAACAAGCATAACAATGGCAGGTCACGCCGCAACAAGCATAAGCGCCGCATTAACGGTGACAATACTGAAGATACGACAGTCAATGCCGGATTCAGAGTCTCTAAACCGGGTCAGCGGAAGAAGCCATTCAAACGAAACCCTCCGGGCCCATCCAGCTTAGACCGGATACTTGATCGCTCGTGCCAGATACACGGCACCCCCGAACAACCAGCCAATCACACCAATAGGGATTGTTGGGTGTTCAAGCAGGCAGGCAAGTTAAGTGCCGAGACTAGAGACAAGGGGCCACATAGCGATGACGAGGAGGGGCCCCGGCCGTCGAACAACAAAGGACAGAAGGGATTTCCCCGCAAGTTAGGACGGTGAATATGATATACGCAACCCACATCCCCAAAAGGGAGCGGAAGCGTGCTCTCAAGGATGTCTATGCGCTGGAGCCAGTCGCCCCAAAGTTCAACCCATGGTCCTCCTGCCCGATCACTTTCGATCGATGGGACCATCCCACCAGCATCCGTCACGGCGGATTCGCCGCACTGGTCCTAGACCCAATTATCAACGGATTTCACCTTACCAGAGTCCTAATGGACGGCGGCAGTAGCCTGAACCTGCTTTACCAGGACACAATGCGAAAAATGGGCATCGATCCTTCAAGGATTAAACCCACAAAGACAACCTTCAAAGGTGTCATACCAGGGGTCGAAGCCAGCTGTACAGGCTCAGTCACACTCGAGGTGGTCTTCGGATCACCGGATAACTTCCGGAGCAAGGACATAATCTTTGACATAGTCCCATTCCGCAGCGGCTATCATGCCCTGCTCGGACGAACCGCATTTGCAAAATTCAATGCGGTGCCGCACTATCCATATCTCAAGCTCAAGATGCCAGGACCTCGCGGAGTCATCACGGTAAATGGAAACACAGAACGCTCTCTCCGAACGGAGGAGCACACGGCGTCCCTGGCGGCGGAAGTACAGAGTAGCCTTTCAAGGCAGTTCTCCAATCCAGGCGCCAAACGTCCAGACAACGTCAAGCGAGCCCGAAGTAACCTACAATAAATCCGTCTGGCACGTTCCGAGCAAGCATAGCAGTGCGGCCCCGACCCCAGCCCCCGCCAAGCGGCAATGCTGGTACCGCGCATACATAATTACGCCTTAGAGATACCATGGGCATAAGGGGAGGGGCACAACAACGGCACACCCAGAATGCGGCTTAACCGCACTAGGGGGCTCCCTATTTTCACCATTTTCCTTTTTACACACTTTCAGGACCCAACTATTCGGAAGGCCTGTCCGGCAATACTATCGCCGAACAAACGATGCAATAGCCAGGGAGGAAGCAAGCTACGTCAAAAGTCAAGGTGGTCTCTATAACGAGTTTAATACACGTTTCTCTTACAATCCTGCAGCTTGCCCCTGAAGGGGAATATGTCAAATACTCCCATCTCTTGCTTACCGCACTTTTTGTATCGTTCTGCTCTCGCAGCAGCCCTTTTTTAATAAACAATACATAGCTCTTACCTATTATTGTACTTATCTATTTTTATATGCAAACATGTTCAGTCATGACACTATGCAACCGTACACTTTGGCACGGATAATACACCAGGGGCTTACAACACCCCATAACACGGTGTGAGAAGACCGAACACTCTAACAAGTGCGGCACCCCGAACTTATAGCACTATATGCATCGGCTCCGAATCATGTCTTTGGTCAATAGTTGGGTTTGCCCGGCTCCCATGTTTTGGTACCTTACGTTCCGCATTGTTGGCTAAGGTAGCGCTGGGAGAACTACTGCGATTGTGCCCCAGTTGAGCTGGATTAACACCTCAGTAGAGAAAGCTAAAACTGACTGTCATGATAGTGCGAGAGACCGGTCGCTATTCGCGAGGTTTTTTCGAGTCCTTAAAGACTTATGCCGCTTCAAGCGAGGAACCGGACTTATCCGGCCTAGGCGTGGATAGCGCCCCGAACTCGGTCTTCCGAATACTAGGGGCTTCGCCAAAATTTAAAATTATAGAATTCTATGGCTAAGTGAGAGTGATAAAGCATTATAAGTCCGACGGCCTGGTTCGCTGTGCTGAACGCCTCCCTAGATGGACCCAAGAATGGGAACAAGAGCGCTCAGGTTTATCCCGAACACCCCAGCACTCGTGGCATGGGGGTCGAAGCCGATGACTTGCATCTCTCAGATTTGATAAACGGCCGCACAGAAGGTAATATTTTAAATTAACAAAGCGTTGCTTAATGCATATGAACAAAGCTTCAGCGTACAGGATAACAAATGCGAGTTCACTCAAAAATTACATCTTTGGAGCACTCATCCGCTATGCGGCGGGCACCCTTCAGAACGCCATTGTAATACATCTCGGGTGTATGATACTCCTTGCCCGGCGGTGGCGCGTCCGTCAACAGCTTCTCCGTGTCTAGCTTGCCCCAGTGCACCTTAGCACGGGCAAGGGCCCGACGGGCACCTTCAATACAAGCGAAGCGCTTGATGACCTCAATCCACGGACACGCGTCCACCAGCCGCCGCACCTGACCGAAGTAGCTCCCAGGCATGGCTTCTCCAGGCCACAGCCGAGCTATGAGGCCCTTCATGGCCTGTTCGGCCACCTTTTGGAGCTCAACCAGCTGCTTCAGTTGGTCGCTCAGGGGCATCGGATGTCCGGCCTCAGCATACTGAGACCAGAACACTTTTTCCGTCGAGCTCCCCTCTTCGGCTCGGTAGTATGCGGCGGCATCAGACACACTACGGGGCAGATCGGCGAACGATCCTGGAGAGCTCCGGATTCGGGTAAGTAGCAGATAATTAACTTTTATATTTTTGCTTTGCATAAAGAATGCCTTACCCGCCGCTATCTTCTTCATCGCCTCGATCTCCTGAAGGGCCTTCTGGGCCTCGGCCTTAGCGGTCTTGGCACTCTCAAGAGCCAAGGCAAGCTCGGACTCTCGAGTCTTCGAGTCACGCTCCAAACTCTCGTGTTTTTCCACGAGGGCCTGGAGCTCTTGCCGCACCTCCGCCACCCGCGCCTCCTGCTTCTCTCACTCGGTGCGCTCCAAGGCCGCACTCTTTTCAGCCTCGGAGACCACCTCTTTCAGGGTCGCCACCTCGTTAGTGGCTCCTGCAACATTAACATTGGTCCTATTATTATTTTGCAACCAAGTATTTCTATATACATTTACAGGAGGTACTATGTACCTTCTTTATCCTCGAGCTGCTTCTTGGCATGGCCGAGCTCGCTCTCAGACCGCTCGAGGCTTTCCTTCAATGCATTGACCTCCGCAGTCAGTGCGGCAGAGGTCAGCAGCGCAACCTGCATTCCCATATTGACATATTGCTATTAGACTCCTGCGTACATCTTTTTAGATCCTCAGCTCGGTTTTTCTTTCTGAACGCCGAACTGAGCATCAGGGGCTACTGTCTATGCGGTAATATTTTTATATATATGTTTTCGAACACATACCTCAAAGCCCGTTAACAGGCTTGAACAGGCTTCCGTTAGCCCGCTCTTGGCGGACTGAACCTTCTGAATCACCACACTCATAACAGTGCGGTGTTCCTCGTTGATAGAGGCGCCGTTAAGCGCCTCCAGCAAATTGTCCGGCGCCTCCGGATGGACGGAGGTCACCGGCGTCGTAGGCTTGCCCTTCTTATGAAGGCGCCGCCTGTTGGACTCCGAAACCGTTGATGGTTCCGGAGCAGTGTCCGGCCCCGGGCCGGACTTGGATCCCTCCGGGGCTTTACCCCCTTTGGGCCTGGAGTCCGGAAGGTTGCCTTGTGGCGCCTCCAGGACTACCTCCTCCTGGTTTAGTCCCTTTTGGGACTCCACCTCGGCGTCGTCCGTAGGGAGAGGGGAGGAGGCCGTCGGAAGTGAAGCGCTGTTCACATCCGACGAATCTAAGGAGCCGCTCGTTGAATCGTCGAGCTGGGCCTTGGGCGGACTACGTGATCAAATTCGGTGTCAGAAAATTCCAAATGATGGAGGGGCATCGTAAGTTATTCGGATGACCGGATACTTACGATTTTGCCAGGGGCTTGACCCTGGATGGCCATTCCTCCCCGCCGTCTTCGGCGTCGGAGGTGTAGTCCGGAAGAAGGGTTCTCCCTTTCTTGGACCCTCCGGCCTCCCCAGTTGGGGCGGCTTTCCTTTTCTTTCCTTCCCCCGTTGGAGGGGGAGAGGCTTCTTCTTCTTCTTCTTCTTCCTCCTCCTCGTCCTTAGAGGTGGAGGGTGCTTCGGGGCTGTCGGGCGATGAATCCGACACCACCAGACGCCGGGAACTCTTTCGAGTCCCCGTGGCCTTCTTCTTGACCTTCTTCTCCGGCACCACGTGAGGTGCCGGGACCAGCAACTTCATCAAGTGGGCATCCGCTGGGTCTTCAGGCAAGGGAGCCGGACAGTTGATCTGTCCGGCCTTTTTCTGCCAGTCCTGTTAAGGAGGTGGGAGTTTAGATCCCGCATAGAATCAAATCTATGAAAAATAAATACCCCGTAAAGGGAAAATTAAGCTCACCGTGCTGGCTTGGCGCTCGGTGCAGAATCCGCGATCCTCGGTGATGGGAGGGGAGACCTCGGAGCTCTTGAATAGCACCTTCCAGGCGTCCCCATGCTTAGTGTCAAAGATCCAGGACAGAGTCTGGTGCTGGGCCGGGTCGAACTCCCACAAGCTAAAAGCCCGTCGTTGACACGGGAGAATCCGGCAGAAGAGCATGACCTGGACAACGTTGACGAGTTTAACCTTCCTGCCGATCAGGTCCTTGATGCATGTTTGAAGTCCGGTTAATTCCGCTGAACTACCCCATGACAGGCCCGTCTCCTTCCAAGATGTGAGCCGTGTGGGGATACCAGATCAGAACTCGGGGGCCGCTGCCCATTTAGGGTCGCGCAGCTCGGTGATATAGAACCACCCCGATTGCCACCCTTTGATGGTCTCTACGAAGGCACCCTCGAGCCATGTGACGTTGGCTATTTTGCCCACCATGGCGCCCCCGCACCCCGCTTGGCGCCCGCCCACTACCTTCGGCTTGACGCTGAAGATTTTTAGCCATAGGCCAAAGTGAGGCTGGATGCGGAGGAAGGCCTCGCACACGATGATAAACGCCGAGATGTTGAGGATGAAGTTCGGGGCCAGATCGTGGAAGTCCAGGCCGTAGTAGAACATGAGCCCCCGGACGAATGGGTGAAGAGGAAAACCCAGTCCGCGGAGGAAATGGGGAAGAAAAACAACCCTCTCATGGGGCCTAGGGGTGGGGATGAGTTGCCCCACATCTGGAAGCCGGTGCGCAATGTCGTTAGACAAGTATCCGGCCTTCCTCAGTTTCTTGATTTGCCCCTCCGTAATGGAGGAGGCCATCCATCTACCTCCCCCTCCGGACATGGTTGGAGAAGGTTGAGGTGGGAAGTGCGGGCTTGGGCGCTGGAGCTCGAGCGTGCAGGGACGGATAAGCAGGGAAGGAAGACGGCGTGAATGGAAAGGGCAGATTCTTATCTCCTTATATGGGTGGCCAAAACTACGAGCCCCCCGCCGACCTAATAAAACTCGCTTATCTCCCAAGCGCTGCAGTTAATGGCGCGGTTGGGTTACCCACGCCCGTATTGATGAGAATCCCGGAATAAGGGGACACGATCTCTGCTTTGACAAGACGTGCCAGGGAAACCGCCTCGCTAAACGCGCTGAGGTGGAACAATAAAATGAATAAAGAGCCTGGCTGTGGCATGATGTCACGCCACGGAATACGTCAGCAGATCCGATTGATGCAAATGTTATTCTCTCTACGAAGGAATGTGGAACTTATTTTGCAGAGCCGGACACTACCCTGGTGTTCAACATCTTCTATGAAATATTCGGAGGAGGAACCCGCCTTGCAATGCCGAAGACAACTTGCGCGCCGGACTCGTCGTCATTGAAGCCTGGTTCAGGGGCTACCGAGGGAGTCCTGGATTAGGGGGTGTCCGGATGGCCGGACTATGACCTTTGGCCGGACTCCTGGACTATGAAGATACAAGATTGAAGACTCCGTCCTGTGTCCGGATGGGATTTTCCTTGGCGTGGAAGGCAAGCTTGGCGATACGATATGAAGATCTCCTCCCATTGTAACCGACTCTGTGTAACCCTAGCCCTCTCCGGTGTCTATATAAACCGGAGAGTTTTGGTCCGTAGGG
This sequence comes from Triticum dicoccoides, assembly GCF_002162155.2. Taxonomy (NCBI): domain Eukaryota; kingdom Viridiplantae; phylum Streptophyta; class Magnoliopsida; order Poales; family Poaceae; genus Triticum; species Triticum dicoccoides. The sequence continues at coordinate 267,208,432 of NC_041387.1, forward strand.
CGAACAACAATCATACCATAGGCTAGATTCTAGGGTTTAGCCACTCCGATCTCGTGGTAGATCTACTCTTGTACTACCCATATCATCAATATTAATCAAGCAGGAGTAGGGTTTTACCTCCATCGAGAGGGCCCGAACCTGGGTAAAAACATCGTGTCCCTTGTCTCCTGTTACCATCCGCCTAGACGCATAGTTCGGGACCCCCTACCCGAGATCCGCCGGTTTTGACACCGACAAGGGCCCTGCCACCGGGCTTCCCTCGCGCTGCTCCCAACGTCCGTCGCGCTCCTGTGGGGGATCCGTCGTCCTGAGAGTCCTGGTGGCAACTACACCCTGGTTCACCTGCGATCCATGGTCAGCGTAAGCATGCTCCTGCGGCGTTAGCTGTACCCAGAGGCTGTCGTTGTTGGAGATGTTGGCGGGACTTGGTGGTGGCTCGAAGGAGAGCTCGGCCTTGTGTATATCCAGCGCCCAGCCTGGCATGGGGGATCGGCTGGGGCCCTCTCCCCGCGCGTGCTTTGGATCCATCGCGACGGGGACGTAGGCTTCCGGGTTGTCCGCACCAGAAGCGCCGCCCGGCTGCCTCACGTTCCCGCCTTCTTCAGTCGCCCTTAGGTCCTTTTGGCCAGGGGCCGATACTCCAGCGTGGCCCCTGGTGATGTCGCCTGGAGCAACCCAGCACCGTGGTAGCACGTTTGGAGGGGTGCAGGCCATTCCGCGGGGCTGGTCGGTGCCAAGAGGCTCTCGAGGGGCCCTGGGAGGGGGCGCGCGGTTGTGTAGGGGATGAGCGCGTGCCCCCACCACCGCCTGCGATGTGGGTAGGGTGCAGAACGGCGCCGCCCTCCTGCATGCCGCATCCAGCATCTCGGCGACCCGTTCCAGCCCACTTTCCAGTAGCTTGCACCGTAAGAGCTCTCGAGCCACGATGACCACTACCCGCATGTTTGCTTGTTCCCTGCGCGTGTGTGGAACGGTTGCTGCACCATAGTTCGCAGATCACGCGGCGGCGCGGCTGCGGCGCGGCACCAGTGGAGAAGGTTGCGCCGCGCCCCCCGGGCCGCGAGCAGAGTGGAGTGGAGGTCTTCCTCATCGGCGGACGCTGCCGAGGAGGCCTGGACGACCCAGTGCTCGACGGGCGCCCTCGGGGTGTCGGCCATGGCGTCGGTGGAGCGGCGGAGGATTTGCCGGCGGAAGAGAAGATCCGACACACCCCTACCTGGCGCGCCAAATGTTGGATTAAAGGATCCACAAACCCTTGAGAGGTTCGAACTCTGGGGTGCATGCAGAGATCTCAACCTACCCAGCCTGCCTACTCGCGCTCCTCCTAAGCCTAGCGCGACAAGCTCAAAGAGACAAAGAGACACATCAGTTTATCCTGGTTCGGGCCACCTTGCGGTGTAATACCCTACTCCAACATTTTGGTGGATTGCCTCGGAGGGCTAAGGATGAACTAGTACAGTGGATGAACTGGCCTCAGGAGGTGAGGTGTTCTTAAGCTCAAGGGAGCTGGTGTGGTGTGAGCTAGTTCGACTTGTCCTCCTCTCTCACTCTCTATGGTGGTGGGTAGTCCTATTTATAGTGGCCTTGGTCCTCTTCCCAAATGTTGGCGGGAAGGGATCCCACAACGGCCAGATTTGAAAGGGGACAAGTAGTACAACTTATCCTGACAGAAGTAGTCTTCACCTGCGAAAAGCCTCTGGTCATGATGCTGCGGTGGGCTCGTCGATGACCTCCGTCCTGCCGTCCTGGCGGTCTTGGTCTCGTTGCACCAAAATGGAAACCTTTGGCTTATTCCTCGGGATTCCGCGCCCGCGGCTTGCCTCCCTTGCACCGAAGAGGAAACCTGCGCTCTATGCCCGCCTAGCCTTGGTCGTCATGGCTCACGTCAGCTGAGCCTCGTGAGGTAAACCTTGCATAGAACTCTCCGTCCTCGGGAGCGAGCCTGAGGAGGCCGATCCCTTCGGGGGTCTTGGCGTCATCCGCCTCGCGAGGCTTGGCCCCTCGCGAGGGTCTTGAGTTGTCAGTGCTGAAGCTGGGCCGTACAAGGCCGTCGATGGAGCCACGTGTCCAGGATGCCGACAACTTCTTTTGCCTTCTGGCACAGAAACAACACATGTTTCGTTCCTCCAGTCCATCCAAACATGTTGGGCAGACTAGTTGAGTTTTTATATGTCTATTGGCTAGTGTAACGCGAGACGGTAGAGTCCCGTGAAGCGTCTGCCAAATAATTTTTTTAACCTTTGCTGGAGAAGCTAATTTCTAGATCATACCCCGAATAGGATTAACCTTACTTCTACCCGTGCCATTTGAATATTCCAATTTCCTCCCATGTTGTTTGTTCCATTCCTCCACATAAGCTGATCGAACAGTGAATAAACCATTTTTCGTATAGCTCCAAGCAATAAAATCTGGCATATTGTGCATAGGTATCAGGATCGCTAGGACTCTATGAGCATCAATTGGCCACAACATTTGTCTCACCAACTCTTCATCCCAACAATTTGTAACTGGGTTAATAAGATCAGAAACTTTCGTCAGGAGATTTCCTCTTCTAGGTGTAATAATTTTCCTATCTGCATAATTTGGGATCCATACATCTCTCCATATGTCAATATTTTCTCCTGTTCCCACTCTCCATATATATGCATTCCTAAGAGAATCCACTGCCGCCATAATGCTTTGCCAGGTAAAAGAGGAGCCCTTTTTTAGTATTGCGCTCATCAAATCGCCCTCCAGGAAATACTTAGCTCTTAGGATTGTTGCACATAACAATTCAGGGTTATCCAAGAGACGAATTGTTTCGCTAACAAGGCCAGGTTAAAGCAGTGTATATCACGGAACCAATTCCTCCTTTGTCTTTTGGAACACACATCTTTCTCCACGCCATCCAGTACATCCTTTTCTGATTGTCCTCGTCACCTCACCAGAATCGCGTCGCGTCTATGATTCCTTTGAAATTTTTAGGAATTTTAAAGACGGACATTGCATATGTTGGGATAGCTTGAACAACAGACTTAAGCAAAATTTCCTTTCCACCAGCTGATAACAATTTTTCTTTCCATCCACTAATCTTCATAATAATACGATCAATCAAGAACTAAAAGCAATGCTTTTGTCCATGCCCACATTGGCAGATAATCCCAAATATTTATCATTTAGGGCCTCAGTCATAATTTTTAAAATTGCACAGATTTGCACTTTGTCCTCCACTTTCGTTTTGGGACTAAAAATATACTGGATTTTTCGACACTCACCCTTTGCCCTGAAGCGGCACAACAAGAATGCAGGACTTCTCTAAGAGCCTCCACGTTCGTAGCATTTGCTTGCATGAGGATAAACGAATCATCCGCAAACAAAAAATTGGAAACTGAAGGGGCTTCCCTGCTAACCTTTATACCCGAGATCTTTCCCCTCTCCTTCGCATTTGCTAAGAGGGTCGTCAGGCCCTCCGTACATAACAAGAACAAATAGGGGGATAGGGGGTCCCCCTGCCTTAGCCCTCTAGTGGGTTTGAAGCTATCAGTCTCCTCTGCATTAAACCGAAACCTATACTCCACAGAGGACACACATTGCATAATCAAATTCACCCAGTTTTCCTTGAACCCCAGCTTCAACACAGTTGCTTTTAAGAAAGGCCATTCCACTCGTTCATAAGCTTTGTGCATGTCCAACTTTATAGCACACAACCCCTCCCTCCTCATTCTTTTCTTTTCAATTTTGTGGAAACACTCATATGCTACTAAAATATTATCTGTGATCAGTCTCCCAGGAACAAAAGCACTATGAGTTGGGCTGATAATGTGTGGCAGAATTAATTTCTTACGCTCTACAATCATTTTTAAAATAACATTGTACACCACATTGCATAAACTAATAGGTCTAAATTGAATGGCCTTTTCTGGAGAGTTAACCTTTGGGATCATGAAAATTGCAGTATCAATCCATCCCGCCGGCATCGAACATTTATTCACTGCCTAGAGGACCTCTTCTGCCAGGTCATCTCCCAACATAGACCAAAATCTCTTACAAAAAAATAACGTGTAGACCATCTGGACCCGGCGCTTTTAAATCACCAATATCAAATAAGGCTATCCTAACTTCCTCTGCCGTATATGGGGCCATGAGGGCCCTATTCATTTCATCTGTCACTTTCCTTTTGACAAGAGAGAGACTTCTGACATGAAGAGTTTTGAAAAATACCCTTTTGTATAATCCTTCATCTCCGTACCTTACAACCAGACTCCGTCGTTCCCAAGCAATTTTTTGATCTGATTCCTTTTCTAGCAATTTTTTCATCTCTACTTAGTGAGACTCATTCATCGTCAATGCTAATGTGTGTTTCAAAGCAGTTGCTGAGAGGTACGATCTTTACATCATAACATGTTTGATAATGTAAAAAGAGGTTAATGCTGGTATTAAATACATAAAAAACTTGTTTAGGATTTTTGTTGTTGTAGGAATTAGAAGTATATGAAAAAATGGATACATATGCAAATTATCTCCAAACATAGCAATATATCACATCGAGATAAAAAGGACTATTGTTGCGAAAAATGTTGGGAAAACTAAAAAACAAATGATAGTCACGCGTGCTTGCATAGTTAGACACATAATTCTTTTTACCACTCACCCGAGGCATTAATAGGCTGTAAACATTTTGGATGTACCCAACTCAAAATCTTTTTCAACATTGTAAATGGTATAGTTGATTCTGAACCAATATCATACCACCAATAATTATATTAGCATATTTTTTAGAATAACATATTATCAAATACATGTATTGACCGAGAGAATAATAATAATTAAGGGAAATACTTTACTCCATATATATGTCTATATATATATGCATGCAAAATTGTGGGGGAAATGTAGTTGTCAGAATGCATGCATAACAACGATGATGATAGGATCACTGCTACATATTTTAGAAATTAAGAAATTCCTTAATATTCAGACCATCAAATATTCAGAAACCATATAGGAATCCAATGAAAATGAAAATTCAGAAATATGACTGTCACTAGAGACACATTTTTAGGATTGTACAGAACACTGATATATCGACTCAACTTAGCACTACTATATAAAGGATAGCCATAATTCAAGAAAACAAACTTGAGAACTGATACGTCTCCAATGTATCTATAATTTTTTATTGTTCCATGCTATTATATTATCTGTTTTGGATGTTTAATAGGCATTAATATGCTATTTTATATTATTTTTGGGACTAACCTATTAACCGAGGGCCCAGTGCTAGTTTCTGTTCTTTTGCCTATTTTAGAGTTTTGCAGAAAAGGAATACCAAACGAAATCTAAACGGAATGAAACCGTTGCGATGATCTTTCTTGGACCAAAAGCAAACCAGAAGACTTGGAGATGAAGTCGGAGACGCAACGAGGAAGCCACGAGGCAGGAGGGCGCTCCCAGGGGGGTAGGCGCGCCCGCACCCTTGTCGACCCTTCACAGCTCCCCTGACCTAGTTCCTTCGCCTATATATATACTCTTATACCCTAAAATCATGAGGGGGAGCCACGAAAGTACTTTTCCACCGCCGCAACCTTCTGTACCCGTGAGATCCCATCTTGGGGCCTTTTCCAGCGTCCTGCCGGAAGGGGATTCGATCATGGAGGGCTTCTACATCAAAACCATTACCTCCGATGAAGCGTGAGTAGTTTACCACAGACCCTCGGGTCCATAGTTATTAGCTAGATGGCTTCTTCTCTCTCTTTGATTCGCAATACCATGTTCTCCTCGATGTTGTTGGAGATCTACTCTCTTTGCGGTGTGTTTGGCGAGATCCGATGAATTGTGGATTTATGACCAAGATTATCTATGTATATTATTTGGTTCTTCTCTGGATTCTTATATGCATGATTTGATATCTTTGCAAGTCTCTTCGAATTATCGATTTAGTTTGGCCTACTAGATTGATCTTTCTTGCAATGGGAGAAGTGCTTAGCTTTGGGTTCAATCTTGCAGTGTCCTTTCCCAGTGACAGTACGGGCAGCAAGGCACGTATTGGATTGTTGCCATCGAGGATAACAAGATGGGGTTTTCATCATATTGCTTGAGTTAATTCCTATACATCATGTCATCTTGCTTAATGCGTTACTCCATTGTTATGAACTTAATACTCTAGATGCATGCTGGATAGCGGTCGATGTGTGGAGTAATAGTAGTAGATGCAGGCAAGAGTCGGTCTACTTGACACGGACATGATGCCTATGTTCATGATCATTGCCTTAGATGTCGTTATAACTATGCACTTTTTCTATCAATTGCTCGGCAATAATTTGTTCACCCACCGTAATATATGCTATCTTGAGAGAAGCCACTAGTGAAACCTATGGCCCTCGGGTCTCTTTTCCATATTATTGAATCTTGTTTACATCTTGCTAGTTTCCGATCTACTATTTTGCAATCTTTACTTTCCAATCTATAAACCAAAAGTACCAAAAATATTTACTTTACCGTTTATCTATCTCCATCAGATCTCACTTTTGCGAGTGACCGTGAAGGGATTGACAACCCCTTTATCGCGTTGGTTGCAAGTTTTTGATTGTTTGTGCAGGTATTCGGTGACTTGTGCATTGTCTCCTACTGGATTGATACCTTGGTTCTCAAAACTAAGGGAAATACTTATGCTACTTTGATGCATCACCCTTTCCTCTTCAAGGGAAAATCAACGCAAGCTCAAGAGGTAGCAAGAAGGATTTTCGGCTCCGTTGCCGGGGAGATCTATGCCAAGTCAAGCCATACCAAGTACCATCATAAACTCTTCTCCCTTACATTACATTATTCGCCATCCGCCTCTTGTTTTCCTCTCCCCCACTTCTAAAACAATTTTAGAAAACCTTTGCCTTTTCTTCGCCCCTCTTCCGCTCATCTCTTTTCGCTTGCTTCTTGTGTGCTTGTGTATTGGATTGATTGCTTGTCACGATGGCTCAAGATAATACGAAATTGTGTGACTTTTCCAACACCAACAACAATGATCTTATTAGCACTTCAATTGCTCCTACTACTAATGCTAAATCTTGTGAAATTAATGCCGCTTTGTTGAATCTTGTTGTGAAAGATCAATTTTCTGGCCTTCCTAGTGAAGATGTCGCATCCCATCTAAACAATTTCGTTGATTTGCGCGATATGCAAAAGAAGAAATATGTGGATAATGATATTGTTAAATTGAAGCTATTTCCATTTTCGCTTAGAGATCATGCTAAAACTTGGTTCTCATCTTCGCCTAAAAATAGTATTGATTCATGGAATACGTGTAAAGATGCTTTTATCTCTAAGTATTTTCCTCATGCTAAGATCATCTCCCTTAGGAACGATATTATGAATTTTAAGCAACTTGATCATGAGCATGTTGCACAATCTTGGGAGAGGATGAAATTAATGATACATAATTGCCGTACACATGGTTTGAATTCGTGGATGATTATACAAAAATTTTATGCCGGATTGAATTTTGCTTCTAGAAATCTTTTAGATTCGACCGTGGGAGGCGCTTTTATGGAAATCACTTTAGGGGAGGCTACTAAGCTCCTAGAGAATATTATGGTTAATTATTCTCAATGGCACACTGAAAGATCCACTATTAAAAAAGTTCATGCGATTGAAGAGATTAATGTTTTGAGTGGAAAGATGGATGAACTTATGAAATTATTTGCTAACAAAAGTGTTTCTTCTGATCCTAATGATATGCCTTTGTCCACTTTGATTGAGAATAATAATGAATCTATGGATGTGAATTTTGTTGATAGGAACAATTTTGGTAACAATGCGTATAGAGGCAATTTTAATCCTAGGCCGTTTCCTAGTAATTCTTCTAATAATTATGGTAATTCCTACAACAACTCTTATGGAAATTTTAATAATATGCCCTCTAATTTTGAGAATACTGTTAAATAATTTATGAGTTCGCAAAATAATTTCAATGCTTTGATTGAAGAAAAATTGCTTAAGATTGATGAGTTGGCTAGGAACGTGGATAAAATTTCTCTTGATGTTGATTCTTTGAAACTTTGATCTATCCCACCTAAGCATGATATCAATGAGTCTCTCAAGGCCATGAGAATTTCCATTGATGAGTGCAAAGAAAGAACCGCTAAGATGCGTGATAAAAAAGATTGGTTTGTAAAAGCGTGTTCTTCTAGTTTTCGTGATAATAATGCTGAAGATCTAAAAGTATTGATGTGACTCCTATTGAATCTTTGTTTTCCAATATGAATCTTGATAAATATGGGACTAGAGATGAGTCAACTTTAGTTAAAAGGTGTCCCAATGATTTGGAGTTTTAGATCTAGATGCAAAAATTGATAAAAGTGGGATTGAAGAGGTCAAGACTTTAAGTAGCAATGAACCCACCATTTTGGATTTCAAGGAATTTAATTATGATAATTGTTCTTTAATAGATTGTATTTCCTTGTTGCAATTCGTGTTAAATTCTCCTCATGCTTATAATCAAAACAAAGCTTTTACTAAACATATCGTTGATGCTATGATGCAATCTTTTGAAGAAAAGCTTGAATTAGAAGTTTCTATCCCTAGAAAACTTTATGATGAGTCGGAACCTACTATTAAGATTAAGATTAAATATTATGATTGTTATGCTTTCTGTGATTTGGGTGCTAGTGTTTCCACGATTCCAAAAACTTTGTGTGATGTGCTAGGTTTTCGTGAATTTGATGATTGTTCTTTAAATTTGCATCTGCGGATTCCACCATTAAGAAACCTATGGGAAGGATTAATGATGTTTTTATTGTTGCAAATAGGAATTGTGTGCCTGTAGATTTCATTGTTCTTGATATAGATTGCAATCCTACATGTCCTATTATTCTTGGTAGACCTTTCCTTAGAACGATTGGTGCAATTATTGATATGAAAGAAGGAAACATCAGATTCCAATTTCCATTAAGGAAAGGCATGGAACACTTTACTAGGGAAAAAATTAAATTGCCTTATGAATCTATTATGAGAGCCACTTATGGATTGCATACCAAAGATGGCAATACCTAGATCTATTCGTGTTTTTATGCCTAGCTAGGGGCGTTAAACGATAGCGCTTGTTGGGAGGCAACTCAATTTTATTTTTGTTCTTTATTTTTTGCTCCTGTTTAGTAATAAATAATTCATCTAGCCTTTGGGTAGATGTGGTTTTATGTTTTAATTAGTGTTTGTGCCAAGTAGAACCTTTGGGAAGACTTGGGTGAAAGTTAATTTAATCTTGCTGTAAAAAACAGAAACTTTGCACTCACGAGATTAGCTGTCATGTTTTACAGAAGAGTGATTTTAGGTTGATTCTTTTTGCAGAAGATTAATAGAAAAATTATTCACGTCCAAAAATTTATTTTAGAATTTTTTGAGTTACAGAAGTATTCGAGAGTTACAGATTACTACAGACTGTTCTGTTTTTGACAGATTCTGTTTTTCACATGTTGTTTGCTTATTGATGAATCTATGAGTAGTATCGGGGGGTATGAACCATAGAGAAGTTGGAATACAGTAGATTTTACACCTATATAAATAAAAAATTAGTTCACAACAGTACATTAAAGTGGTGATTTATTTTCTTATACTAACGGAGCTCATGAGATTTTCTGTTGAGTTTTGTGTTGTGAAGTTTTCAAGTTTTGGGTAAGGATTTGATGGACTTTGGAATAAGGAGTGGTAAGAGCCTAAGCTTGGGGATGCCCAAGGCACCCCAAGGTAAAATTCAAGGACAACCAAAAGCCTAAGCTTGGGATGCCCCGGAAGTCATCCCCTGTTTTGTCTTCGTCTATCGGTAACTTTACTTGAGGCTATATTTTTATTCACCACATGATATGTGTTTTGCTTGGAGCGTCTTGTATGATTAGAGTATTTTCTTTTTAGTTTACCACAATCATCCTTGCTGTACACACATTTTGGGAGATACACGCATGAATCGTGATTTATTAGAATACGCTATGTGCTTCACTTATATCTTTTGAGCTAGACAATATTGCTCTAGTGCTTCACTTATATCTTTTTAGAGCACGACAGTGGATTTATTTTATAGAAATTGTTGAACTCTCATGCTTCACTTATATTATTTTGAGAGTTTTAGAACAACATGGTAATTTTCTCTGGTTATAAAATTAGTCCTAATATGATAGACATCCAGGATGGATATAATAAAAAACTTTCATATGAAGTGCATTGAACACTATGAGAAGTTTGATTCTTTATGATTGTTTTGAGATATGAAGATGGTGATATTAGAGGTATGCTAGTAGAGTAGTTGTGAATTTGAGAGATACTTGTGTTAAAGTTTGTGATTCCCGTAGCATGCACGTATGGTGAACCGTTATGTGATGAAGTTGGAGCATGATTTATTTATTGATTGTATTCCTTATGAGTGGCGGTCGGGGACGAGCGATGGTCTTTTCCTACAAATCTATCGCCTAGGAGCATGTGCGTTGTACTTCGTTTTGATAACTAATAGATTTTTGCAATAAGTATGTGAGTTCTTTATGACTAATGTTGAGTCCATGGATTATACACACTCTCACCCTTCCACCATTGCTAGCCTCTCTTGTGTCGCACAACTTTCGCCGATACCATACACCCACCATATACCTTCCTCAAAACTGCCACCATACCTACCTATTATGGCATTTCCATAGCCATTCTGAGATATATTGCCATGCAACTTTCCACCATTCTGTTTATTATGACATGCTTCATTATTGTCATATTGCTTTGCATGATCATGTAGTTGACATCGTATTTGTGGCAAAGCCACAGTTCATAATTTTTCATACATGTCACTCTTGATTCATTGCACATCTCGGTACTCCACTGGAGGCATTCACATAGAGTCATATTTTGTTCTAAGTATTGAGTTGTAAGTAAATAAAAGTGTGATGATCTTCATTATTAGAGCATTGTCCCATGTGAGGAAAGGATGATGGAGACTATGATTCCCCCACAAGTCAGGATGAGACTCTAGACAAAAAAAAGAGGTCATACAAAAAAGAGAGAATGCCCAAATAAAAAAATGAGAGAAAAAGAGAGAAGGGACAATGTTACTATCCTTTTTCCACACTTGTGCTTCAAAGTAGCACCATGATCTTCATGATAGAGAGTCTCCTATGTTGTCACTTTCATATACTAGTGGGAATTTTCATTATAGAACTTGGCTTGTATATTCAAGTGACGGGCTTCCTCGAAATTGCCCTAGGTCTTCGTGAGCAAGCAAGTTGGATGCACACCCACTTAGTTTCTTTTTGAGCTTTCATACACTTATAGCTCTAGTGCATCTGTTGCATGGCAATCCCTACTCACTCCCATTGATATCTATTGATGGGCATCTCCATAGCCCATTGGTACGCCTAGTTCATGTGAGACTATCTTCTCCTTTTTGTCTTCTCCACAACCACCATTCTATTCCACCTATAGTGATATGTCCATGGCTCACGCTCATGTATTGCGTGAAGATTGAAAAAGTTTGAGAACATCAAAGGTATGAAACAATTGCTTGGCCTGTCATCGGGTTTGTGCATGATTTAAATATTTTGTGTGATGAAGATAGAGCATAGCCAGACTATATGATTTTGTAGGGATAGCTTTCTTTGGCCATGTTATTTTGAGAAGACATGATTGCTTTGTTAGTATGCTTGAAGTATTATTATTTTTATGTCAATATTAAACTTTTGTCTTGAATCTTTTCGAACTGAACATTCATGCCATAATAAAGAAAATTACATGGATAAATATTTTAGGTAGCATTCCACATCAAAAATTCGTTTTTTATCATTTACCTACTCGAGGACAAGCAGGAATTAAGCTTGGGGATGCTTGATACATCTCCAACATATCTATAATTTTTTTATTGTTCCATGCTATTATATTATCTATTTTGGATGTTTAATAGGCATTAATATGTTATTTTATATTGTTTTTGAGACTAACCTATTAATCGAGGGCCCAGTCCGAGTTTCTGTTTTTTAGCCTATTTTAGAGTTTTGCAGAAAAGGAATACCAAACGGAGTCCAAACAGAATAAAACCTCCGCGATGATCTGTCTTGGACCGAAAGCAAACCAGAAGACTTGGAGATGAAGTCGGAGACGCAACGAGGAAGCCACGAGGCAGGAGGGCGCGCCCAGGGGGGTTAGGCGCGCCCTCCACCCTCGTGGGCCCCACATAGCTCCCCTGACCTAGTTCCTTCGCCTATATATACTCTTATACCCTAAAAACTTCAGGGGGAGCCACAAAACCACTTTTCCACCACCACAACCTTTTGTACCCGTGAGATCCAATCTTGGGGCCTTTTCCGGCGTCCTGCCGGAGGGGGATTCGATCACGGAGGGCTTGTACATCAACACCATTACCTCTCCGACAAAGCGTGAGTAGTTTACCATAGACCTTCAGGTCCATAGTTATTAGCTAGATGGCTTCTTCTCTCTCTTTGATTCTCAATACCATGTTCTCGTCGATGTTCTTGGGGATCTATTCGAGGTAATATTCTTTTGCGGTGTGTTTGCCGAGATCCGATGAATTGTGTATTTATGATCAAGATTATCTATGAATATTATTTGATTCCTCTCTGAATTCGTATATGCATGATTTGATATCTTTCCAAGTCTCTTCAAATTATCGGTTTAGTTTGGCCTACTAGATTGATCTTTCTTGCAATGGGAGAAGTGCTTAGCTTTGGGTTTAATCTTGCGGTGTCCTTTCCCAGTGATAGTAGGGGCAGCAAGGCACGTATTGTACTGTTGCCATCGAGGATAACAAGATGGGGTTTTCATCATATTGCTTGAGTTAATTCCTCTACATCATGTCATCTTGCTTAATGCGTTACTCCATTGTTATGAACTTAATACTCTAGATGCATGCTGGATAGCAGTCGATGTGTGGAGTAATAGTAGTAGATGCAGGCAGGATTCAGTCTACTTGACACGGACGTGATGCCTATGTTCATGATCATTGCCTTAGATGTCGTCATAACTATGCGCTTTTCTATCAATTACTCGGCAGTAATTTGTCCACCCACCGTAATATATGCTATCTTGAGAGAAGCCACTAGTGAAACCTATGGCCCCCGGGTCTCTTTTCCATATTACCGAATCTCGTTTACATCTTGCTAGTTTCCGATCTACTATTTTGTAATCTTTACTTTCCAATCTATAAACCAAAAAAACCAAAAATATTTGCTTTACCGTTTATCTATCTCCATCAGATCTCACTTTTTAGAGTGACCGTGAAGGGATTGACAACCCCTTTATCGTGTTGGTTGCAAGTTCTTGATTGTTTGTGCAGGTATTCGGTGACTTGTGCATTGTCTTCTACTAGATTAATACCTTGGTTCTCAAAACTGAGGGAAATACTTATGCTACTTTGCTGCATCACCCTTTCCTCTTCAAGGGAAAACCAACGCAAGCTCAAGAGGTAGCAAGAACATGGACTGCCAAAACATAATGATTTCTACCAAGATTGATATAGGAGTCATCACAATGACTGCAACAAAGTTAAGTTCACAATAACAACATCTTAACTACCTTGACGACACTGCTAATGTACCATCTACTAAGGGAAACTCACAATCACACAACACTGATCACATCGCCGCAACCTCAGCTGACGGAGCTTTGTGATGTAGAGGACACACTCGTGGAAGGTGAATTTCACGATCTATTGCAGCATTTTTTGCTTGGATGGTGGGTGATGGTGTCCTGGACTAGGGGGTGCTCACCACGTCGTCTACCGACCAGGTGGGTCGGGCCGAGGACCCCCATGGTGGTTCACTAATGGGCTTCTTTGGGCAGCTCATGACATATACGAGGAAGATTCCACAAGACTTGGTGATCAAGACAAGGACTCCTCTCCATCGACGTAGCCGACTAGGACTCTTGTTATCCTAGGCCTCCGGTACATTATATAAGCCGAGGCCAGACTAGTCATTAGAATCATACACAACATATGATCTCGAGGTAGATCAACTCTATACTCGGTACATCATCATCAATATAAACAAGAGCAGGATGTAGGGTTTTACCTCCATCAATAGGGCCTGAACCTGGGTAAACATCGTCTCCTTTGTCTCTTGTTACCCATCGATCCAAGATCCACAGCTCAGGACCCCCTACCCCCGAGGTCTGTCGGTTTTGACACCGACAATGGTGCTTTCATTGAGAGCGCCGATGTGAGATCGACAGAGGATCAATGGCTCGCCTGCAGATCAACTGCGAGTCAGCATCTTCGTCACCGACTCGATTAGTCACCTTGGCTCGACCGAGGACTGCGCTCTGCCTCAAATCGTCATGTTCGGATGAGGGCCTTCATCAACATCAACTCCGATCTCTATCAATATCAAGGAGGAATCATCCAAGGATCTCAGGGACTCAACGTCAACACTGTCCTCGGGCGATCGTGCTGTTTTTCTTAACATCGAACTTGTATCCATAGTCACCGTCTCCTTGAGCGCCGCCTTCACGATTGCTTCGGTGGAATTGTGCTGAATTGAGTCCACAACAACCCTGTAAAATTTTGTTGCATTTCGATGGAGGAATCTCCAGCGATCTCCAATATACCGGAGCCCTATCAAATCTAGACGAGTTTAGGGTGAGGATTGATGACCCAGAAGTATAGGGGATCTATCGTAGTCCTTTCGATAAGTAAGAGTGTCGAACCCAACGAGGAGCAAAAGGAAATGATAAGCGGTTTTCAGCAAGGTATTCTCTGCAAGTACTGAAATAAGTGGTAACAGATAGTTTTGTGATAAGATAAATTGTAACGAGCAACAAGTAACAAAAGTAAATAAAGTGCAGCAAGGTGGCCCAATCCTTTTTGTAGCAAAGGGCAAGCCTGGACAAACTCTTATAATAGGAAAAGCGCTCCCGAGGACACATGGGAATATCGTCAAGCTAGTTTTCATCACGCTCCTATGATTCGCGTTCGGTACTTTTATAATTTGATATGTGGGTGGACCGGTGCTTGGGTGCTGTTCTTACTTGAACAAGCATCCACTTATGATTAACCTCTATTGCAAGCATCCGAACTACAACAAAAGTATTAAGGTAAACCTAACCATAGCATGAAACATATGGATCCAAATCAGCCCCTTACGAAGCAACGCATAAACTAGGGTTTAAGCTTCTGTCACTCTAGCAACCCATCATCTACTTATTACTTCCCAATGCCTTCCTCTAGGCCCAAATAATGGTGAAGTGTTATGTAGTCGACGTCCACATAACACCACTAGAGGCTAGACAACATACATCTCATCAAAATATCGAACGAATACCAAATTCACATGACTACTAATAGCAAGACTTCTCCCTTGTCCTCAGGAACAAACGTAATTACTCACAAAGCATATTCATGTTCATAATCAGAGGGGTAATAATATGCATAAAGGATCTGAACGTACGATCTTCCACCAAATAAACCAACTAGCATCAACTACAAGGAGTAATCAACACTACTAGCAACCTACTAGCACCAATCCCGGACTTGGAGACAAGAATTGGATACAAGAGATGAACTAGGGTTTGTAGATGAGATGGTGCTGGTGAAGATGTTGATGGAGATTGCCCTCTCCCGATGAAAGGAGCGTTGGTGATGATGATGGTGGTGATTTCCCCCTCCCGGAGGGAAGTGTCCCCGGCAGAACAGCTCTATTTTTTCCTAGATTGGTTCCGCCAAGGTTCCGCCTCGTGGCGGCGGAGTCTCGTCCCGAAAGGTTGCCTTCTATTTTTTTCTCATCGAAAGACTTCATATAGGAGAAGATGGGCGTCGGAGAGCCACCAGGGGGCCCACGAGGTAGGGGGGCGTGGCCCAAGGGGGGGGGGGCGCCCCCCACCCTCGTGAGCAGGGTGTGGGCCCCCTGGCCTTCATCTTTGGCAATGATTTTTCTTTATTTATTTTAAGATATTCCATGGAGTTTCAGGATTTTTGGAGTTGCGCAGAATAGGCCTCCAATATTTGCTCCTTTTCCAGCCCAGAATTCCAGCTGCCGGCATTCTCCCTCTTCATGTAAACCTTGTAAAATAAGAGAGAATAGCCATAAGTATTGTGACATAACGTGAAATAACAGCCATAATGCAATAAATATTGATACACAAGCATGATGCAAAATGGACGTATCAACTCCCCCAAGCTTAGACCTTGCTTGTCCTCAAGCGAAAAGCCGATAACAATATATATGTCCTCATGTTTAGAGGTAGAGGCATCGATAAAAATAAAATACGGACATGAAGGCATCATGATTATTTCATAACAACAACAAATATAGATTTTGTCCTATGATTACTTATGTTCAAGCGATGATCTTTTCACAATGCAAAAGTATGAATCAGAAACCTTATTGAGCACCAACAAATTATAACCTTAGTCATTGAAGCAATTGCAATTTATCATAACATGGAAAGAGTCTATGTCAGAGCTTAAAAGCAAGTCCACATACTCAACTATCACTTAGTCCTTCATAATTGCTAACACTCACGCAATACTTGTGGTTACGGAGTGTTAATCTGACACAGAGAAATATAGGGGCTTATAGTTTTGCCCCACAACTTTTTACCTCAAGGGTAATGTCAACAATAATAATTCATGCTCCCCTACATCCAATTAGATATATATATATATATATATATATATCATGTTATTTCCGACATGCTGAGCTTGCCAAAGGATAAAATGAAAAAGGAAAGGTGAAGGTCACCGTGACTCTTGCATAAGGTAGAGGATAATAATAAAAGATAGGCCCTGCGCAGAGGGAAACAGAGGTTGTCATGCACGTTTAGGGTTGATGCACAAAATCTTAATGCAAAAGAATGTCAGTTTATATTGCCCTTTGTATGTGGACCTTTATTATGCAGTCCGTCGCTTTTATTACATCCACAACAAGTTCGTACAAAGCTTATTTTCTCTGCACTAATAAGTCATGCATATTTAGAGAGCAATTTTTATTGCTTGCACCGATGACAACTTACTTGAAGGATCTTACTCAATCCATAGGTAGATATGGTGGACTCTCATGGCAAAACTGGTTTAAGGGTATTGGAAGCACAAGTAGTATTCTACTTGGTGCTGAGAATTTGGCTAGCATGAGGGGGAAAGGCAAGCTCAACACGTTAGAGGATCCATGACAACATACTTTATCTCAGATGTAAGAAAACATAACTCATTATGTTGTATTCCTTGTCCAACCTCAACTCTTTAGCATGTCATATTTTAATGAGTGCTCCCAATCATAAAATATGTCAATGATAATATGTCTATATGTGAAACCTCTCTTTCCCTATTACTTCCTATTAATTGCAACGATGACCAAAGCTATATTTGTCAACTCCCAACAACTTTTAATCATCATACTCTCTCTATGTGAAGTCATTACTTTCAATAAGATCAATTTTTATTCTTTTTCTTCTTTTCTTTTATTCACCTAAGATCATGGCAAAATAATCAAGCCCTTGACTCAACACCAATCTTTATTATATAGCTCACGGACTCGAATACAAAGAAGGATCATAAAGCAAAACTCAAAACTAGATCATGCCATGACTTTATTTTACTAAATCAAGATACTACTAAAAGGATCGAACTAAGAAAAACGGTAAAGATAGGAGTTGTGATGGTGATACAATACCAGGGCGCCTCCCCCAAGCTTGGAAGTTGCCAAGGGGAGTGCCCATACCCATGTGATTATTTCTCCTTCTTTGTTGTTGGTGTAATATTCTTGGCGATGATTCCCCTCAAAATGCGGTTCTCCTCCTCGAGCTTATTGACTTGCTGCTTGAGGTCCATTATTTCCTTGCGAAGCTTTACTGTAACGGCTAAAGCTCCTTGCACCCAAGGGTGTTGCATAGCTGCGGGAGAACAAGAGACACTCCTCCTCATATTTTCATAAGAAAGAAATCTAACATTGGAAGGGATAACCGAGTTTGGAATAGCTGAGCTCTGTAGTTCCCCCATCGTAAACCCAACTCGGAGGCGAGAGGTGACTTCTTGATCTTCCATGGCATCTACCCTCATCAGGTCAGCCTCCATCTCTTCCTCCGTTGCTGGCCCAAAGTGGTCAGCGTCGCTGTTTTCCCTTGGTTCCGGTGCTAGGTTAGATACCTGGCTCTCCCCGACCGACTCTTGAGAAGACATCTTGCTCTAATCTGCAGCAGCAACAACTCGAAACAAAAACAGAGGATATTTGCGTGATACAGGAGTCAAAACCTTCGGGAGTATATATAATGAATTTTTACCGACCAAAATACGTATCGTGCAAGGAGACGGAGTCCGTAGGGTACACGAGGTGCTCATGAGGTAGGGGGGCGCGCCCAGGGGGGGTAGGGCGCGCCCTCCACCCTTGTGGAGGCCTAGTGTCGTTCCCGGACTGCCACTTATTTTTCTATTTTTCTAAATATTCCAAAACGGAGAAATATTGCCTTAAAATTTGTTTTGGAGTCGGTTTACTTACCGTACCACATACCTATTCCTTTTCGGAGTCTGAAACGGGCTGGAAAGTGTCCCTTATGTATTCCTCCGGGGTTACGGTTTCAATAATATTGGTTTCAACATTTATAGGATTACCTAAAATATAGTGTTTGATCCTTTGACCGTTTACCACCTTCGGATTTGTGCCTATAAAGTTGTTGATTTTTATGGCACCGGAACGATAGACCTCCTCAATAACGTAGGGACCTTCCCATTTAGAGAGAAGTTTTCCTACAAAAAATCTTAAACGAGAGTTTTATAGCAATACATAATCACCTACATTAAACTCACGCTTTTGTATCATTTTGTCATCCCATCTTTTAACTTTTTCTTTAAACAACTTGGCATTTTCATAAGCTTGGGTTCTCCATTCATCAAGTGAGCTAATATCAAATAACCTCTTCTCACCAGCAAGTTTGAAATCATAGTTGAGCTCTTTAATAGCCCAATATGCCTTATGTTCTAGTTCGAGAGGTAAGTGACATGCTTTTCCATAAACCATTTTATACAGAGACATACCCATAGGATTCTTATATGCAGTTCTATAGGACCATAATGCGTCATTCAGTTTCTTGGGCCAATTCTTTCTAGACCTATTGACAGTCTTTTGCAAAATTAATTTGAGCTCTCTATTGCTCAATTCTACTTGACCACTAGAGTGCGGGTGATATGTAGATGCAATTCTATGATTAACACCATATTTAGCAAGCATTTTACGGAAAGCACCATGAATAAAGTGTGAACCACCATCAGTCATTAAATATCTAGGGACTCCAAACCTCAGAAAAATAACTTCCTTAAGCATTTTAATAGAGGTGTTATGATCAACACTACTAGTTGGAATAACTTCTACCCACTTAGTAACGTAATCAACAGCAACTAAGATATGTGTATATCCATTAGAGGCAGGAAAAGGTCCCATATAATCAAAGCCCCAAACATCAAATGGTTCAATAACAAGTGAATAATTCATAGGCATTTCTTGACGTCTACTAATATTACCAATTCTTCGACATTCACCGCAAGACAAAACAAACTTACGGGCATCCTTGAAGAGAGTAGGCCAATAAAAACTGGATTGCAATACTGTTGGGGATATAACTATTTGTGTAAGCTGCCCAGGAGGGGTCGGGTTACGCAAAGAAGACTCATCAGAAAGAAGCCCAAGGCCAAGCATGAAGATGCCGGTTCAAATAAGGGTCTAAGGCCCACATGCGGCTTAAGGCCCATAGTAGTAAACCACCATGATGATATGACTTGTAACATAAGGTAGATTTAACTAGTCACCGAGCCGGACACTGTCTATGAGCCGGCCGGGACTCCGTAGGCCGCAGGGCGTCCACCCGTGTATATGAGGGGATGACCCACTGGCGGCTTAGGGCAAGAAACAACTCATCGAGAATCGGGCATAGCGTATCTTGCTCCCTGGTCATCGAAACATCAAGCAATATCAACCCAACTAGACGTAGGCCTTACCTTCACCGTAAGGGGCCGAACTAGTATAAACCTCTCGTGTCCCTTGTCCTGATTAACCTCTTCAAGCTTCCTAGTTGCGATGGCTCCACAACTAAGTCCTTTCACTAGGACATCTGACGTGACAATTCCACGACAAATACCTTATGTGCAGTTCTATCTCCAGCATGGTGTCCTCCATAAGCTTCAGAGTGACACTTGCGTAGGATCTGTTCCTGTTCATGCTCAGGTACACAACGTCTAATAACACCATCTACTCCTTCTTTATAAAGATGTGGGTCATCCCAAAAGTAATGTCGCAAATCATAGAAAAACTTTTTCTTTTGTTGGTATGTGAAGCTAGGTGGTATAAATTTAGCAACAATATAATTAGCATAATCAGCATACCATAGAGTGCTACGAGAAGTGCTTATGATATTTAATTGTTCATCGGGAAAGCTATCATCAATAGGTAGTGGGTCATCAAGAACATTCTCTAACCTAGATAAGTTATCTGCAACGGGGTTCTCAGCTCCTTTTCTATCAACAATATGCAAATCAAATTCTTGCAGCAAGAGAACCCATCTAATAAGTCTAGGTTTTGCATCTTTCTTTTCCATAAGATATTTAATAGCAGCATGATCTGTGTGAATAGTTACTTTAGAATCAACAATATAGGGTCTGAATTAATCACAAGCAAATACAACTGCTAAAAGTTCCTTTTCGGTAGTAGCATAATTTCTTTGAGCATTGTCTAGAGTCTTACTAGAATAATGGATAACATTTAATTTCTTATCAACTCTTTGCCCTAGAACAACACCTACAGCATAATCACTAGCATCACATATAATTTCAAAGGGTAAATTCCAGTCAGGTGGCTGAACAATAGGTGTAGAGACTATTGCTTTCTTAAGTATTTCAAATGCTTCTACACAATCATCATCAAAGACAAATGGTACATCTTTTTGTAGTAAATTAGTCAGAGGCCGAGAAATTTTTGAGAAGTCCTTAATGAACCTCCTATAAAATCCGGCGTGACCAAGGAAACTTCTTATACCTTTGATGTCCTTGGGACATGGCATCTTTTCAATAGCATCAACCTTGGCTTTATCAACTTCAATACCGCTTTCAGAAACTTTGTGCCCCAAGACAATACCTTCATTAACCATAAAGTGGCACTTTTCCCAATTCAAGACAAGTTTAGTTTCTTCACATCTCTGCAAAACTCGATCAAGATTGCTCAAGCAATCATCAAAAGAGGAACCATAGACGGAAAAATCGTCCATGAAAACCTCACAATTTTTTTCACAAAAGTCAGAGAATATAGCCATCATGCATCTTTGAAAGGTAGCAGGTGCATTACGTAAACCGAAAGGCATACGTCTATAAGCAAAAGTACCAAAAGGGCATGTAAAAGTAGTCTTTGATTGATCTCTAGCCGACACAGGTATTTGAGAGAAACCAGAATAACCATCTAGAAAGCAGTAGTGTGTATGTTTGCATAATCTTTCTAGCATTTAATCAATAAAAGGTAAGGGGTAATGATCTTTCTTAGTAGCCTTATTTAATTTGCGGAAATCAATTACCATCCTATAACCTGTGATAATTCTTTGCGGAATCAATTCATCTTTATCATTAGGGACAACAGTAATACCTCCGTTCTTAGGGACACAATGGACATGACTTACCCACTGACTATCAGCAACGGGATAAATTATACCTGCCTCCAGAAGCTTGAGTATTTCTTTTCTTACCACTTCTTTCATTTTAGGATTCAAACATCGTTGAGGATCACGAACTGGTTTGGCATCCGCTTCCAAATTTATTTTATGTTGACATAGAGTGGGACTGATGCCCTTAAGATCATCAATAGTATATCCAATAGCGGCACGGTGCTTCTTCAGAGTTTTCAATAATCTTTCTTCTTCATGCTCTGAAAGGTTAGCACTAATAATGACAGGATATATTTTCTTTTCATCAAGATAAGCATATTTAAGATTATCAGGCAACTGTTTAAGCTCAAACATAGGATCACCCTTGGGTGGAGGAGGATCCCCTAGGATTTCAACAGGAAAATTGTGTTGCAGAATAGGTTCCTGTTTAAAGAATACTTCATCTATTTCCCTTCTTTCATTCATGAACATATCATTTTCATGGTCTAGCAAATAGTGTTCTAAAGGGTCACTAGGAGGTACGGCAATAGAAGCAAGACCAATAATCTCATCTTTACTAGACAATTCTTCCTCACGATGTTGTTTACTAAATTTAGAGAAATTAAACTCATGAACCATATCATCTAAGCCAATAGTAACAACATTCTTTTCGCAGTCTATCTTAGCATTAACATTATTCAAGAAGGCTCTACCAAATATAATGGGACAAAAGCTGTCTTGTGGAGATCCAAGAACAAGAAAATCAGTGGGATATTTGGTTTTTCCACACAAGACTTCCACATCTCTAACAATTCCTATTGCAGATATAGTATCTCTATTGGCAAGTTTAATTGTAACATCAATATCTTCTGACTCAGCAGGTGAAATATCATGCATAATTTCTTCATACAAGGTAATAGGTATAACACTAGCACTAGCACCCATATCACATAAGCCATGATAACAATGATCTCCTATTTTAACAGAAATAACAGGCACACCTTCCACAGGTCTATGTTTATCTCTAGCACAAGGTTTAGCAATTCTAGCAGTTTCACCACGGAATTGAATAACATGCCCATCAATATTATCAGACAAGAGATCTTTAACAATAGCAATATTAGGTTCTACTTTGACTTGCTCAGGAGGTGTATAAGTTCTAATATTGCTTTTACGAACAACAGTTGAAGCTTTAGCATGATCCTTCATTCTAACGGGGAAAGGTGGTTTCTCAACATAAGAAGTGGGAACAATAGGATCATTATAAGTGACGGTCTTTTCTTCAACTTTAATAGGTGCAACTACTTTTACTTCTATGGGAGGATGATATTTAAACCACTTCTCCTTGGGGAGATCAACATAAGTAGCAAAAGATTCACAGAAAGAAGCTACTATCTCAGAGTCAAGTCCATATTTAGTGCTAAATTTACGGAAAATATCGGTATCCATAAAAGATTTAACACAATCAAACTTAGCTGTAATACCTGACTCCTTACCTTCGTCGAGGTCCCAATCTTCAGAGTTGCGTTTAATTCTATCCAATAAATTCCATTTAAATTCAATTGTCTTCATCATAAAAGATCCAACACAAGAAGTATCGAGCATGGTGCGATTGTTATCAGAAAGCCGAGCATAAAAACTTTGCATAATTACTTCTCTTGAGAGCTCATGATTGGGGCATGAATAAAACATTGATTTAAGCCTCCCCCAAGCTTGAGCGATGCTTTCTCCTTCGCGAGGCCAAAAATTATATATATAATTGCGATCACGATGAACAAGATGCATAGGGTAATACTTTTGATGAAATTCCAATTTCAATCTTTTATAGTTCCATGCCTTCAAAGATAAAGGGAAGGCCTTCTTCTTAACAACATCATCGGGTATACCTGCAAGCTTAAATAGTCCACAAGCTTCATCCACATAGAGTAGATGTTCATCAGGATGCTTTGTTCCATCTCCTGTAAAAGTGTTAGCTAGCAGTTTTTCCATCATACCCGAAGGAATTTCAAAAGGAGTTTCATTTTCAATAGGTTCAGTAGGTTTAGTAGGTTGAGGAGCAACTCTTTGCTCTACTGGACGGGGTGAAGATATCCCGAACAAGCCCCTCAGAGAATTACTTTCCATAGTAACAAGTGACAGAAAATTTCAGCACACTAAATAAATATTTCCTTACCAAATTCCACCTACCAAAGGCGCTACACTCCCCGGCAACGGCGCCAGAAAAGAGTCTTGATGACCCACAAGTATAGGGGATCTATCGTAGTCCTTTCGATAAGTAAGAGTGTCGAACCCAACCAGGAGCAGAAGGAAATGATAAGCGGTTTTCAGCAAGGCATTCTCTGCAAGTACTGAAATAAGTGGTAATAGATAGTTTTGTGATAAGATAAATTGTAACGAGCAACAAGTAACAAAAGTAAATAAAGTGCAGCAAGGTGGCCCAATCCTTTTTGTAGCAAAGGACAAGCCTGGACAAACTCTTATAATAGGAAAAGCGCTCCCGAGGACACATGGGAATATCGTCAAGCTAGTTTTCATCACGCTCATATGATTCGCATTCGGTACTTTGATAATTTGATATGTGGGTGGACCGGTGCTTGGGTGCTGTTCTTACTTGAACAAGCATCCCACTTATGATTAACCTCTATTGCAAGCATCTGCAACTACAACAAAAGTATTAAGGTAAACCTACCCATAGCATGAAACATATGGATCCAAATCAGCCCCTTACGAAGCAACGCATAAACTAGGGTTTAAGCTTCTGTCACTCTAGCAACCCATCATCTACTTATTACGTCCCAATGCCCTCCTCTAGGCCCAAATAATTGTGAAGTGTTATGTAGTCGACATTCACATAACACCACTAGAGGCTAGACAACATACATCTCATCAAAATATCGAACGAATACCAAATTCACATCACTAATAGCAAGACTTCTCCCTTGTCCTCAGGAACAAACGTAATTACTCACAAAGCATATTCATGTTCATAATCAAAGGGGTAATAATATGCATAAAGGATCTGAACATACGATCTTCCACCAAATAAACCAACTAGCATCAACTACAAGGAGTAATCAACACTACTAGCAACCTACTAGCACCAATCCCGGACTTCGAGACAAGAATTGGATACAAGAGATGAACTAGGGTTTGGAGATGAGATGGTGCTGGTGAAGATATTGATGGAGATTGCTCTCTCCGATGAGAGGAGCGTTGGTGATGACGATGGTGATGATTTCCCCCTCCCGGAGGGAAGTGTCCCTGGCAGAACAGCTCTGCCGGAGCCCTAGATTGGTTCCGCCAAGGTTCCGCCTCGTGGCGGTGGAGTCTCGTCCCGAAAGGTTGCGTTCTATTTTTTTCTCATCGAAAGACTTCATATAGGAGAAGATGGGCGTCGGAGAGCCACCAGGGGGCGCACGAGGTAGGGGGGCGCGCCCCAAGGGGGGGGGGTGCCCCCACCCTCGTGAGCAGGGTGTGGGCCCCCTGGCCTTCATCTTTGGCGATGATTTTTCTTTATTTATTTTAAGATATTCCGTGGAGTTTCAGGACTTTTGGAGTTGCGCAGAATAGGCCTCCAATATTGCTCCTTTTCCAGCCCAGAATTCCAGCTGCCGGCATTCTCCCTCTTCATGTAAACCTTGTAAAATAAGAGAGAATAGCCATAAGTGTTGTGACATAACGTGAAATAACAGCCCATAATGCAATAAATATTGATACAAAAGCATGATGCAAAATGGACGTATCAAGGATTCCAGCGTCAGCTTGGACATCGTTTGGAAGATCCAACCATTTATCGACTGTGGAATTCCTATATCGACCATCCCTCAAAACTTCAGCTCGATCCGACCGTTCAAACTCTGGGAAACTTCCGACGAGTGGATTGATTTTCGGATCTATTTTTTGCACGAATACGAATCCGACCCGAGTTCATCTTTCTTTATGAACAGGATTTCAGACTTCTTTTTTGAAGGAAATTTTATCTTGGGTATTGTGTTTTGCTCTCAAACACGTGCCGACTAATTTTAAAGTCTTTTTCAGGGTAATCTTCACCTTCGCGTTGGTGTTAGACCAAACCGATAACATTGCTCCAAGGCTGCCGACTTGTTCTAGACATGTCGTTGCTTCATCGATCCAAGGTCAACCTCATCGGATCATTACCTCGGTGAGCCGACCAAGAGTTTAGCATTGCGAAGGCTAAATCATCACCAACATCATTACCCCATGGATTTCGCAGGTTGGGTGTGTCGGCATCGCCACACAGTCACTTCATCAAGCCGACATTGACCGTGTGTAATTTTTTATTGTTCCATGCTATTATTATCCATCTTAGATGTTTTATATGCATTAATATGCTATTTTATATCATTTTTTGGGACTAACCTATTAACCTAGTGCCCAGTGCCAGTTGCTATTTTCCCCCTTGTTTTTGTCTTCTACAGAAAATCAATACCAAACTGAGTCCAAACGGAAAGAAACTTTTCGAGAATTTTTCTTGGACCAGAAGACAACCACGAAGCTTCAGGAGGAGGCCAGAGGGGCCACGAGAGAGCCATCAGCTCATGGGGTGCGCCCCCCCAGATTGTGGGCCCCTCGGGACCCCCTAACCCTAATTCCAGCTCAATAAATACCCAAATATTCCCCGTACACCAGGGGGCACACCAAAAAAACTTTTCCGCCGCCTCAAGCTTCCGTTCTCATGAGATCCCATCTTGGGGCCTTTTCTGACACTCTTATGGAGGGGGATTCGATCACGGAGGGCCTCTACACCAACCTTGCTACCCTACCAATGATGTGTGAGTAGTTTACCACATACCTACAGGTCCATAGCTAGTAGCTAGATGGCTTCTTCTTTCTCTTTGATCTTCAATACAATGTTCTCCTCGATGTTCTTGGAGATCTATTCGATGTAATCTTCTTTTGCGGTGTGTTTGTTGAGATCCGATGAATTGTGGGTTTATGATCAGATTATCTATGAATATTTTTTGAGTCTTCTCTGAACTCTTTTATGCATGATTAAGATAGCTTTGTATTTCTCTCCTATCTATTGATTTGGTTTGGCCAACTAGATTGATCTTTCTTGCAATGGGAGA
The DNA here is from genome assembly GCF_002162155.2 of Triticum dicoccoides. Taxonomy (NCBI): domain Eukaryota; kingdom Viridiplantae; phylum Streptophyta; class Magnoliopsida; order Poales; family Poaceae; genus Triticum; species Triticum dicoccoides. The sequence goes on from NC_041387.1 coordinate 267,235,086, forward strand.
GGTGCTTTATGATAGGTTCAATCTTGCAGTGTCCTCACCTAGTGACAGTAGGGGTAGCGAGGCATGTATTTGTATTGTTGCCACTAAGGACAAAAAGATGGGGTTTTTACCATATTGATTGGATCTATCCCTCCACATCATGTCATCTTGCTTAAGGCGTTACTCCATTCTTGTTAACTTAATACATTAGATGCATGCTGGATAACGATCCATGTGTGGAGTAATAGTAGTAGATGAAGGCAAGAGTCGTTCTACTTGTCACGGATGTGATGCCTATATTCATGATCATTGCCTTAGATATCGTCATAACTATACACTTTTCTATTAATTGCTCAACAGTAATTTGTTTACCCATCGTATGTTTCTTTCAAGAGAGAAGCCTCTAATGAAATCTATGGTCCCCCGGTCTATTTTTATCATATTATTTTAAGATCTATAAAACCAAAAACCCAAAAATACTTTACTACAATTTATTTATATTTACTTTATTTTACACTTTTACTTATCTTTAATATCAATCTCTATCAGATATCACCCTTGCTAGTGACCGTGAAGGGATTGACAACCACTTTTTCGCGTTGTGTGCAAGTGTTTGTTAATTTGTGCAGGTGCATCTATTGGAGACTTGTGTGTTCCTCCTACTGGATTGTTCCCTAGGTTCTTAACTGAGTGAAATACTTATCTCTACTTTGCTGCATCATCCTTCCCTCTTGAAGGAAAAAATCAACGCAAGCTCAAGAAGTAGCAGGAAGAATTTCTGGCGCCGTTGCCGGGGAGGATCTACATCAAGCCTACCAAGTACCTGTCATAAACTCTCAGCTCTTGCACTTACATTATTTGCCATTTGCCTCTCGTTTTCGTCTCCCCCGCTTTTAAAGTGTTTTTAGAAAAACAAAAAAATATTTGCCTTTTTATTTGCCTTCTTTCCGTCCGTCTTTTCGTTTACTTTTTGTTTGCTTGTGTGCTAGATTCCTTGCCTGCCATCATGTCTGAATCTGGGGAGGCTATCATTGAAAAAAACTAGTAATAATCTTGATGAATTTGCTAATGATGATCCTCTTGAAAAAGAACCTACTATCATGCACACTAAAAAAACTCCGTCTAGGTAGCAGTAATATTATTGGAAAAGGCGATATTCAAGATTTCTTTACTTGTACCGGTACGCTACTATGCTAGGAAGTTCGATTCTTAACAAAACTAATAGCCTTGCAGATGCAATATCTTTACTCATAGTTGAACTTGAAAGACAATTTGTTCACATGCATCCATGCATACAAAGCATCCTCCTTGAATTTTCTAATATTCATGATCCTTCCTTAAGCTTCTCACCACTATATTCCTAGCTTATGAATTTGGGCATATTATGAAAGAGGCACATGAAATATTTGCTCATTATTATATAAATTGTGGTTGCCCTCCTATAGAGGATATCCTTTTTAATCAAGAGAAGATTTGGAGACTACAATCTCCAGATTATGCTGCTTATAATGAAAGCCTAAGGAAAAAGGTTCCTCCCATGTATTGATTGATAAGATTTTTGAACTCAATCGTAATTTTGATATACAAAATAATGGATTAGGGTTTGTGCTTAAGGACAAACTTAGGGAGTTTAATCAAAGGAATGTTTATAATGAAGAGATAATTATCAAATGTGAAGGGCCAAAAGAGGAATTTATTCCTCCCAAACTTGATCTTATAGATCCATACCCTATTAAATTTAGCCCTTTGCTTATTTTTGCTTACCACAAGGAAAGCTTGCCGCTGAAAGGAGGGAGTATGAGATGAGCATGGATGATCTCCCTCACTTCTATTACAATACCTAGATCTATGCAATATGCCTAGCTAGGGGCATTAAACAATAGCGCGTGTTGGGAGGCAACCCAATTTTATTTTGTGTTTTTCGTTTTTGCTTCTATACTTTAATAAATATGCAATATTACTTCTGTAATAATTGTGTTTTAGTGTCTCAATTAGTGTTTTTGCCAAGTAAGACCTCTGGGATGATTCAGGTGATAGTTGATTTGATTTTGCTGAAAAATAGAAACTTTTGCGCCAGTAACAGAATTGACCTGATCTGCTGGAATGTGATAAATTCTTAAATTTTTTACACAAGATTTATATACAAATTTCCTATGTTGTCTTAATTTTTCAGAATTTTAGGAGTTACAGAAGTTTGGCTAAAGTCCAGATTACTACAGACTGTTCTGTTTTTGATAGATTCTACTTTCATTGTGTTGTTTGCTTATTTTGATGAATCTATGGGTAGTATCAGTGGGTATGAACCATAGAGAAGTTATAATACAATAGATATAGCACCAATATAACATTGGAATGAGTTTACAATAGTACCTAAAAGTGGTTATTTGCTTTGTTTCACTAACGGGTCTCACGAGTTTTCTATTGAGTTTATAGTTGCGAAGTTTTCAAGTTTTGAGTAAAATTTTGATGGACTACGGAATAATGAGTGGCAAGACCCTAAACTTGGGGATCTACAAGGCACCCCAAGGAAATTCAAGGACAACGAATCGTCTAAGCTTGGGGATGTCCCGGATGGCATCCCCTCTTTTGTCTTCAATCAATCGAAAAAATTACTTGAGGCTATATTTTTTATTCACCACATGATATGTGTTTTGCTTGGAGCGTCTTGTATTATACGAGTCTTTGCTTTTTAGTTTGACACAATCATCCTTGCTGTACATACCTTTTGAGAGGGACACACATCAATCGTGAATTTATTAGAATACTCTATGTGCTTCACTTATATCTTTTGAGCTAGGTAGTTGCTCTAGTGCTTCACTTATATCTTTTTAGAGCATGGTGGTGGTTTTATTTTTAAGAAATTTATGAACTCTCATGCTTCACTTATATTATTTTGAGTCTTAAAAATAGTATGGCAATTTTCTTAGGTTATGAATTTGGTCCTAATATGATGGGTATTCAAGAGGAGTATAATAAAAACTTTCATGTAGATAATTGAATATCTGAGAAGTTTGATTCCTTGCAATTGTTTTGAGATATAAAGATGGTAATATTAGAGTTATGCTAGTTGGTAATTGTGGGTTAATATAAATACTTGTGTTAAGGTTTGTGATTCCCGAAGCATGCACGTATTTTCTCTCGTTATGTGATGAAGTTGGAGCATGATTTAATTGTTGAATGTTTTCCTTATGAGTGGCGGTCGGGGACGAGAGACGGTCTTTTCCTACCAATCTATCCCCCTAGGATCATGCATATTAGTACTTTGTTTCGAGGGCTAATAAATTTTTGCAATAAGTATGTGAGTTCTTTATGACTAATGTTGAGTCCATGGATTATACGCACTTTCACCCTTCCACCATTGGTAGCCACCACACAACTTTTACCAATGCATTAAACCCACCTATACCTTTCGTCAGAACAGCCACCATACCTACCTGTTATGGCATTTCCATAGCCATTCCGAGATATATTGCCATGCACCTTCCACCGTTCTGTTTATTATGACACATACCATCATTGTCATATTGCTTTGCATGATCATATAGTTGACATAGTATTTGTGGCTTGGCCACCATTCATTTTATACATGTCATGCTAGATCATTGCATATCCCGTAGAAGGGACAATGTTACTATCCTTTTTCCACACTTGTGCTTCAAAATAGCACCATGTTCTTCATGATAGAGTCTCCTATGTTGTCACTTTCATATATTACTAGTGGGAATCTTTCATTATAGAACTTGGCTTGTATATTCCAGTGACGGGCTTCCTTCCTTGAAATTGCCCTAGGTCTTTGTGAGCAAGCAAGTTGGATGCACACCGACTTAGTTTTCTTTTGAGATTTCATACACTTATAGCTCTAGTGCATCAGTTGCATGGCAATCCCTATTCACTTGCACTGATATCAATTGATGGGCATCTCCATAGCCTATTAATTTGCCTAGTTGGTGTGAGAATTTCTTTCTCCTTTTTTCTACCACCACCTTCTATTCCACCCATAGTGTTGTATCCATGTTTCACACTCATGTATTGCGTGAAAGTTGAAAAGGCTTTAGAACATCAAAAATATGAAACAATTCCTTGGCCTATAATTGGGTCTGTGCATGATAAATACTTTGTGTGATGAAGATACAACATGACAAGACTATATGATTTTGTAGGGATAACTTTCTTTAGCCATGATATTTTCAAAAGCCATGATTCTTTATTAGTATGCTTGAAGTATTATCGTTTTTATGTCAATATTAAACTTTTGTTATGAATCATATGGATATGAATATTCATACCATAATAAGATAGATTACTTGATATACATGTTAGGTAGCATTCCACATCAAAAATTCTGTTTTTATCATTTACCTACTCGAGGATGAGCAGGAATTAAGCTTGGGGGTGCTTGATACGTCTCCAACGTATCTATTTTTTTATTGTTCCATGCTATTATATTATCCATCTTGGATGTTTTATATGCATTAATATGCTATTTTATATCATTTTTTGGGACTAAACTATTAACCTAGTGCCCGGTGCCAGTTGCTGTTTTTTCCTTGTTTTTGTATTTTACAGAAAACCTCCAAAGGGAATGAAACTTTTTGAGGATTTTTCTTGGACCAGAAGACAACCACGAGCTTCGGAGGAGGCCAGAGGGGCCACGAGAGGGCCGCAAGCTCATAGGGCGCGCCCCCAGGCTTGTGGGCCCCTCGGGACCCCCTAACCCTAATTCCAGCTCTATAAATACCAAAATATTCGCATTCACCAGGGGGCACACCAAAAAAACTTTTCCTCCGACGCAAGCTTTTATTCTCTTGAGATCCCATCTTGGGGCCTTTTTTTGGCACTTTGCCGAATGGGGATTCGATCACGGAGGGCCTCTACACCAACCTTGCTGCCCTACCAATGATGTGTGAGTAGTTCACCATAGACCTAGGGTCCATAGCTAGTATCTAGATGGCTTCTTCTCTCTGTTTGATCTTCAATACAATGTTCTCCATGATGTTCTTGGAGATCTATTCGATGTAATCTTCTTTTTTGATGTGTTTTTTGAGATATGATGAATTGTGGGTTTATGATCAGATTATCTATTAATACTATTTCAGTCTTCTATGAACTCTTTTATGCATGATTAATATAGATTTTATTTCTCTCCTATCTATTGATTTGGTTTGGTCAACTAGATTGATGTTTCTTGCAATGGGAGAGGTGCTTTGTGATGGGTTCAATCTTGCGGTGTCCTCACCCAGTGACAGTAGAGGAAGCGAGGCATGTATTTGTATTGTTGCCATTAAGGTTAAAAATATGGGCTTTTTACCATATTGATTGGATCTATCCCTCTACATCATGTCATCTTGCTTAAGGCGTTACTCCGTTCTCGTTAACTTAATACACTAGATGCATGTTGGATAGCAGTCGATGTGTGGAGCAATAGTAGTATATGCAGGCAGGAGTCGGTCTACTTGTCATGGACGTTATGCCTATATTCATGATCATTGCCTTAGATATCATCATAACTATGCGCTTTTCTATCAATTGCTCAACAGGTAATTTGTTTACCCATCGTATGTTTCTTTCAAGAGAGAAGCCTTTAGTGAAATCTATGGCCCCGGGTCTATTTTTATCATATTATTTTCAGATCTATAAAACCAAAACCCCAAAAATACTTTGCTGCAATTTATTTATATTTGATTTACCTTACACATTTACTTATCTTTTGTATCAATCTCTATCAGATCTCACCCTTGCTAGTGAGCATGAAGGGATTGACAACCCCTTTTTGCGCTGTCTGCAAGTGTTTGTTAGTTTGTGTTGGTGCATCTATTGGAGATTTGTGTGTTCCTCCTACTGGATTGATACCTTGGTTCTTAACTGAGGGAAATACTTATCTCTACTTTGTTGCATCACCCTTTCCTCTTCAAGGGAAAAATCAACGCAAGCTCAAGAAGTAGCACCGTGTCACAAGTTACGCCCTTTGTCGGCACAACCTCATTGTTGCTTCTTCAAGCCGATGTCTAACACGCTGACCTGTTTCGACACCTCAGATGGCATAGCTGTTGCAAAGTCACCTTACCAACCTCCCGCGTCACCTCGGCTAGACCAGGGGCTTCGTCATATCTTCATCAACCTACTCTAGGGACTTGGATAACCCACAAGTATAGCGGATTGCAACCGTTTTTGAGGGTAGAGTATTCAACCAAAATTTATTGATTCGACACAGGGGGAGCCAAAGAATATTCACGAGTATTAGTAGTTGAGTTGTCAATTCAACCACACTTGAAAGACTTAATATCTACAGTGAAGTATTTAGTAGCAAAGTAGTATGGAAGTAACGGGAACAGTGGCAAAAGTAACAACATCAGTTTTGTAGTAATTATAACAACAGTAGCAACGAAAGTAACTTAGCAAAGATCAATATGTGATAAGCTCATAGGCATTGGATCGATGATGATAATTATGTTGGATAATATTCATCATGTGGCAGTCATAACCTAGGGTGACATAGAACTAGCTCCAATTCATCAATATAATGTAGGCATGTATTCCGTATATAGTCATACGTGCTTATGGAAAAAACTTGCATGGCATCTTTTGTCCTACCCTCCCATGGTAGCGGGGTCCTAATGGAAACTAAGGGCAAACCAAAGTATTAACACTCAGTGAATACATGAACTCCTCAAACTATGGTAATCACCGGAAAGAATCTCAATTATTGTCACCTTGGGGTATGCGGATCATAACTCATAATAGGTGTCTACAACTTGCAAGATAGGATCAAGAACACAAATATATTCATGAAAACGCAATAGGTTTAGATCTGAAATCATGGCACTCGGGCCCTATGATACGTCCATTTTGCATCATGCTTTGATATTGATATTTATTGCATTATGGGCTGTTATTACACATTATGTCACAATACTTATGCCTTTTCTCTCTTATTTTACAAGGTTTACATGAAAAGGGAGAATGCCGACAGCTGGAATTCTGGGCTGCAAAAGGAGCAAATATTAGAGACCTATTCTGCACAACTCCAAAAGTCCTGAAACTTCACGGAGGCACGTTTTGGAATTAATAAAAATACTGGCGAAAGAATCAACCAGAGGGGGCCCACACTCTAGCCAAGAGGGTGGGGGGCGCGCCCCCTGTCTCGTGGGCCCCCTGGCAGGCCTCCGTTGCACATATTTTGTTATATGAAGTCTTTAGCCCTGGAAAAAATCTGAAGGAAGCTTTCGGGACGAAGCACCGCCCTCTCGAGGCGGAATCTTGGCGAAACCAATCTAGGGCTCCGGCGGAGCTGTTCTGCCGGGGAAATATCCGTCCGGGAGGGGGAAATCGTCACCATCGTCATCACCATTGATCCTCTAATCGGGAGGGGGTCAATCTCCATCAACATCTTCACCAGCACAATCTCCTCTCAAACCCTAGTTCATCTCTTGTATCCGATCTTTGTCTCAAAACCTCAGATCGGTACCTATGGGTTGCTAGTAGTGTTGATTACTCCTTATAGTTGATACTAGTTGGTTTATTCGGTGGAAGATTATATGTTCAGATCCTTAATGCATATCAATACCCCTATGATTATGGACATGAATATGATTTGTGAGTAGTTACGTTTGTTCCTGAGGACATGGGAGATGTCTTGCTATAAGCAGTCATGTGAATTTGGTATTCGTTCGATATTTTGATAAGATGTATGTTGTCTTTCCTCTAGTGGTGTTATGTGAACGTCGACTACATGACACTTCACCATTATTTGGGCCTAGGGGAAGGCATTGGGAAGTAATAAGTAGATGATGGGTTGCTAGAGTGACAGAAGCTTAAACCATAGTTTATGCATTGCTTCCTAAGGGGCTAATTTGGATCCATATGTTTCATGCTATGGTTAGGTTTACCTTAATTCTTCTTTCGTAGTTGCGGATGCTTGCGAGAGTAGTTAATCATAAGTGGGATGCTTGTCCAAGGAAGGGCAGCACGCAAGCACCGGTCCACCCACATATCAAATTATCAAAGTAACGAACGCGAAATCATATGAGCGTGATGAAAACTAGCTTGATGATAATTCCCATGTGACCTCGGGAGCGTTTTCCTTTATATAAGAGTTTGTCTAGGCTTGTCCTTTGCTACAAAAAGGATTGGGCCACCTTGCTGCACCTTGTTTACTTTCGTTGCTTGTTACCAGTTACAAATTACCTTATCACAAAACTACCTGTTACGGTAATTTCAGTGCTTGCAGAGAATACCTTACTGAAAACCGCTTGTCATTTCCTTCTGCTCCTCGTTGGGTTCGACACTCCTACTTATCGAAAGGACTATGATAGATCCCCTATACTTTTGGGTCATCAAGACTCTTTTCTGGCGCTGTTGCCGGGGAGTGAAGAGCCTTTGGTAAGTGGAAATTGGTAAGGAAAAATTTATATAGTGTGCTGAAATTTACTGTCATTTGTTACTATGGAAAGTAATCCTTTGAGGGGCTTGTTCGGGGTATCTTCACCCCGACCAGTAGAGCAAAGAGTTTCTCCTCAACCTAATGAATCTACTGAAAATGTTTACTTTGAAATTACTTTGGGTATCATAGAGAAACTGCTAGCTAATCCCTTTACAGGAGATGGAACATTGCATCCCGATTTGCACCTAATCTATGTGGATGAAGTTTGTGGATTATTTTAGCTTGCAGGTATACCCGAGGATGTTATTAAGAAGAAGGTCTTCCCTTTATCTTTGAAGGGAGAGGCATTGACATGGTTTAGGCTATGTGATGATATGGGATCATGGAACTACAACCGATTGTAATTGGAATTTCATCAGAAGTTTTATCCTATGCATAAGGTTCATCGTGATCTTAATTACATATATAATTTTTGGCCTCGCGAAGGAGAAAGCATCGCTCAAGCTTGGGGGAGGCTTAAGTCAATGTTATATTCATGCCCCAATCATGAGCTCTCAAGAGAAATTATTATTCAATTTTTTATGCTCGGCTTTCTCTCAACAATCGCTCCATGCCCGATACTTCTTGTATTGGTTCTTATTTGATGAAGACTATTGAATTTAGATGGGATTTATTGGAAAGAATTAAACGCAACTCTAAAGATTGGGATCTCAATGAAGGTAAGGAGTCAGGTATGACACATAAGTTTGATTTTATGGATACCGATGTTTTCCATGAATTTAGCACTAAATATGGACTTGACTCTGAGATAGTAGCTTCTTTCTGTGAATCATTTGCTACTCATGTTGATCTCCCTAAGGAGAAGTGGTTGAAATATCATCCTCCCATTGAAGTAAAAGTAGTTGAACCTATTAAAGTTGAAGAAAAGACTATCACTTATAATGTTGATCCTATTGTTCCTATCGCTTATATTGAGAAACCACCTTTCCGTGTTAGAATAAAGGATCATGCTAAAGCTTCAACTGTGGTTCGTAAGAGTAATACTAGAACACCTGCACCCCCCGAGCAAATTAAAGTTGAACCTAGTATTGCTATGGTTAAAGATCTCTTGGCCGATAATATCGATGGGCATGTTATTTACTTCTATGATGAAGCTACTAGAATTGCTAGACCCGATACTAAAAATAAACATAGACCTGTTGTAGGCATGCCTGTTATTTCCGTTAAAATAGGAGATCATTGCTATCATGGCTTATGTGATATGGGTGCTAGTGCAAGTGCAATACCTCATTCTTTATACAAAGAAATTATGCATGATATTGCACCTGCTGAGTTAGAAGGTATTGGTATTACAATTAAGCTTGCCAATGGAGATACTATTTGACCAGTTGGGATTGTTAGAGATGTTGAAGTCTTGTGTGGGAAAGTTAAATATCCCGCTGATTCTCTTGTTCTTGGTTCCCCACAAGATGACTTTGTCCCATTATATTTGGTAGACCCTTCTTGAATACTGTTAATGCTAGGATAGATTCCGAAAAGGATATTGTTACGATTGGGTTAGGGGATATGTCTCATGACTTTAACTTTGCTAAATTTCATAGACAACCCCATGATAAAGAATCGCCTAGTAAGGATGAAATTATTGGTCTTGCTTCTATTGCCGTGCCTCCTAATGATCCTTTAGAACAATATTTGCTAGACCATGAAAATGATATGTTTATGAATGAAAGAAGGGAAATAGATGAAGTATTCTTTAAATAGGGACCTATTTTTAAACACAACTTGCCTGTTGAAATCCTAGGGGATCCTCCACCACCCAAGGGTGATCCCGTGTTTGAGCTGAAAGCATTACCTGATACTCTTAAATATGCTTATCTTGATGAAAATAAGATATATCCTATTATTATTAGTGCTAACCTTTCAGAGCAGGAAGAGGAGAAATTATTGAAAACTCAGAAGAAGCACCGTGCTGCTATTGGATATAATCTTGATGACCTTAAGGGCATTAGTCCCACTCTATGCCAACACAAGATAAAATTGGAGAAAGACGCTAAACCGGTTGTTGATCACCAATGACGGTTAAATCCAAAGATGAAAGAAGTGGTAAGAAAAGAAATACTAAAGCTTCTAGAGGTAGGTATACTTTATCCCGTTGCTGATGGTCAGTGGGTAAGTCCTGTCCATTGTGTCCCTAAGAAGGGAGGTATTACTGTTGTTCCTAATGATAAAGATGGATTGATCCCACAATGAATCGTTACAGGTTATAGAATGGTAATTGATTTCTGCAAATTAAATAAAGCTACTAGAAAAGATCATTACCCTTTACCTTTTATTGATCAAATGCTAGAAAGATTATCTAAACATACCCATTTTTGCTTTCTAGACGGTTATTCTGGTTTCTCTCAAATACCTGTGTCAAAAGAGGATCAGGATACGACCACTTTTACTTACCCTTTCGGTACCTTTGCTTATAGACGTATGCCTTTTGGTTTATGTAATGCACCTACTACCTTTCAAAGATGCATGATGGCTATATTCTCTGATTTTTGTGAAAAGATTGTTGTGGTTTTCATGGATGATTTTTCCGTATATGGAACTTCTTTTGATGATTGCTTGAGCAACCTTGATCGAGTTTTGCAGAGATGCGAAGAAACTAATCTTGTCTTGAATTGGGAGAAGTGCCACTTTATGGTTAATGAAGGTATTGTCTTGGGGCATAAAATTTCTGAAAGAGGTATTGAAGCTGATAAAGCTAAAGTCGATGCTATTCAAAAGATGCCGTGTCCTAAGGACATCAAAGGTATAAGAAGTTTCCTTGGTCATGCCGGTTTTTATAGGAGGTTCATTAAAGACTTCTCTAAAATTTCTAGGCCTCTGACTAACCTCTTACAAAAAGATATTCCTTTTGTCTTTGATGATGATTGTGTAGAAGAATTTGAAATACTTAAGAAAGCTTTGATTTCTGCACCTATTGTTTAGTCACCTGATTGGAATTTACCCTTTGAAATTATGTGTGATGCTAGTGATTATGCTGTAGGTGTTGTTTTAGGACAAAGAGTTGATAAGAAACTAAATGTTATCCAATATGCTAGTAAAACTCTAGACAGTGCCCAGAGAAATTATGCTACTACTGAAAAAGAATTTTTAATAGTTGTATTTGCTTGTGATAAGTTCAGACCTTACACTGTTGACTCTAAAGTAACCATGCACACTGATCATGCTGCTATTAAATATCTTATGGAAAAGAAAGATGCTAAACCTAGACTTATTAGATGGGTTCTCTTACTACAAGAATTTGATTTGCATATTATTGATAGAAAGGGAGCTGAGAACCCCATTGCAGACAACTTGTCTAGGTTAGAAAGTGTTCTTGATGACCCACTACCTATTGATGATAGCTTTCCTGATGAACAATTAGCTATCATAAATGCTTCTCGTACTGCTCCATGGTATGCTGACTATGCTAATTACATTGTTGCCAAATTTATACCACCTAGTTTCACATACCAACAAAAGAAAAAGTTTTTCTATGATTTAAGACATTACTTCTGGGATGACCCACACCTTTATAAAGAAGGAGTAGATGGTGTTATTAGACATTGTGTACCTGAGCATGAACAGGAACATATCCTGTGCAAGTGTCACTCTGAGGCTTATGGAGGACACCACGCTGGAGATAGAACTACACATAAGGTATTGAAATCTGGTTTTTATTGGCCTACTCTCTTCAAAAGATGCCCATAAGTTTGTCTTGTCTTGTGATGAATGTCAAAGAATCGGTAATATTAGTAGACGTCAAGAAATGCCTATGAATTATTCACTTGTTATTGAACCATTTGATGTTTGGGGCTTTGATTATATGAAACCGTTTCCTTCCTCTAATGGGTATACACATATTTTAGTTGCTGTTGATTATGTCACTAAGTGGGTAGAAGCTATTCCAACTAGTAGTGCTGATCATAACACCTCTATTAAGATGCTCAATGAAGTTAATTTTCCGAGGTTTGGAGTCCCTAGATACTTAATGACTGATGGTGGTTCACATTTTATTCATGGTGCTTTCTGTAAAATGATTGCTAAATATGATGTTAATCATAGAATTGCATCTCCATATCACCCATAGTCTAGTGGCCAAGTAGAACTGAGTAATAGAGAGCTCAAATTAATTTTGCAAAAGATTGTTAATAGATCCAGAAAGAACTGGTCCAAGAAACTTGATGATGCATTATGGGCCTATAGAACTGCATATAAAAATCCTATGGGTATGTCTCCTTATAAAATGGTTTATGGAAAAGCTTGTCATTTACCTCTCGAACTAGAACATAAGGCGTATTGGGCTATTAAAGAGCTCAATTATGATTTCAAACTTGCTGGTGAGAAGAGGCTATTTGACATTAGCTCACTTGATGAATGGAGAACTCAAGCCTATGAGAATGCCAAACTATTTAAAGAAAAAGTCAAAGGATGGCATGATAAAAGGATACAAAAGCGGGAGTTTAATTTAGGTAATTATGTTTTGCTATACAACTCTCGTTTAAGACTTTTTGCAGGAAAACTTCTCTCTAAATGGGAAGGCCCTTATGTTATCGAGGAGGTCTATCATTCCGGTGCCATAAAAATCAACAACTTCGAAGGCACAAATCCGGAGGTGGCAAACGGTCAAAGTATCAAACATTATATCTCAGGTAATCCCATAAATGTTGAAACCAATGTTATTGAAATCGTAACCCCGGATAAATACATAAGGGACATTTTCCAGAACATTTCAGACTCCAAAAAGGAATAGGTATGTGGTACGGTAAGTAAACCGATTCCAAAACAGTTCTAATAGCAATTTTTCTCCATTTTGGAATATTTAAAAAATTAGGAAAATAAGTAGTCCGAAAGAGACAGGAGGCATCCACGAGGGTGGAGGGTGCGCCCTCCCCCTTGGGCGTGCCTCCTGCCTCGTGGGCACCTCATGTGCTCTCCAGACTCAATTTTCTTGCACGATACTTCGTTTGGTCGGTAAAAATTCATTATATAATCTCCCGAAGGTTTTGACCATCGTATCCCGAAAATATCCTCTGTTTTTGCTTTGAATTGTTTCTGTCGCAGATTAGAGCAGGATGTCTTCTCAAGAGTCTGTCGGGGAGAGTCGTGTGTCTCATCCGACACCGGGACTAGGAGGAAACAATAATACTGACCACTTTGGGCCATCAACGGATGAAGAGAATCGTATCCTGAGAGGCATCATCGCCAAGAATATCACATCACCACCTCCGAACAAAGAGACATAATCACATGGGTATGTGCACTCCCCTTGGCAACTGCCAAGCTTGGGGGAGGTGCCCCGGTATCGTATCACCATCACACTCCTATCTTTACCGTTTTCTTAGTTCGATCCTTTTGGTAATATTTTGATTTAATACAATAAAGTTTTAGTGTGATCTAGTTGTGAGCTTTGCTTTATGGTCCTTCTATGTAATCGAGTCCTTGAGCTATATATAATAAAGATTAGTCTTGAGTCGAGGGCTTGGTTATCTTGCTATGATCTTGAGGGAATAATAAGAAAAAGGAAAGAATAAAAAGAATTAAAGAGATCATATTGATCTTATGGAGAGTAATGACTTCACATATAAAGAGTATGATGAATAAAGATTGTTGAGAGTTGACAAACATACTTTTGGTCGTCGTGGCAATTAATAGGAAGTAATAAAGAAAGAGAGGTTTTCACATATAAATATACTATCTTGGACATCTTTTATGACTGTGAGCACTCATTAAAATATGACATGCTAAAAAGTTGATGTTGGACAAGGAAGACAACGTAATGGGTTAGGTTTTCTTATATCCGAAATAAAGTATATTGTCATGGATCATCCAACATGTTGAGCTTGCCTTTCCCCCTCGTGCTAGCCAAATTCTTTGCACCAAGTAGAGATACTACTTGTGCTTCCAAATATCCTTAAACCCAGTTTGCCATGAGAGTCCACCATATCTACCTATGGATTGAGTAAGATCCTTCAAGTAAGTTGTCATTGTTACAGACAATAAAAACTACTCTTTAAATATGTATGATTTATTAGTGTGGAGAAAATAAGCTTTATACGATCTTGTGATACGGAAGTAATAAAAGCGACGAAATGCATAATAAAGGTCCATATCACAAGTGGCAATATAAAGTGACGTTCTTTCGCATTAAGATTTTGTGCATCCAACCATAAACGCACATGACAACCTCTGCTTCCCTCTACGAAGGGCCTATCTTTTATTTTTGTCTGATGCCTTATGCAAGAGTCATGGTGATCTTCACCTTTCTTTTTTACATTTTATCCTTTGGCAAGCACATTGTGTTGGAAAGATCCTGATACATATATCCAATTGGATGTAAGTCATCATGAACTATTATTGTTGACATTATCCTTGAGGTAAAAAGTTAGGAGGCAACACTATAAGCCCCTACCATTCTCTGTGTCCGATTAAAACTCCATACCCATAAGTATTACATGAGTGTTAGCAATTGTGAAAGACTAAATGATAGTTGAGTATGTGGACTTGCTGAAAACCTCTTATATTGACTCTTTCCAATGTTATGATAAACTGCAATTGCTTCAATGACCGAGATTATAGTTTGTTAGTTTTCAATGAAGTTTCTGATTCATACTTGACACTGTGAATAGATTGTTACTTTAACATAAGAAGTCATATGACAATATATATATACACACACTAGGTAATTGCCCGTGCGTTGCAACGGGAATTTTCTATGGAGGACAATGGCTCATATTTGTCTACTATATATCATTGGGAATCAAACCAACTCATGTCCCCGTATTACCATGGGATTATTGGTGAATTATATTTGCCACCAAAATAGAGGGAAATAATGTCATGGAAATCGATCAATCACAGTCACATGACAAACCGAGTTCTAGCATAGCTTTTGAGCCATTTTTTTCATTATACATTTCCTTTAATCAAGTAAGAATAATTAAACCGTCCTTCCTTTTTTTAGCAGAAAGGTATTCAACATTGTCAGAATCGATGGCAAGGACCTTTATCACTTATTAACTAAGATCTACTCCACCAGCGCTTATGATATTCAAATACAATGTTGTGACGCTGCATTCATATTCATTTAATTGTTGTATTCCCTTCGATCACAAAGCCGTCGTACTGGACAAGTTCCTCCACTTTCGGACTCGCTGCCGATGATACAAATGTTATCCCTAGCTCTATTCATATTTCATAAATATAATTACGTAGAGATCATGTTTAGCTTTGTCACTGCAATAAATAAAACAAGGTTTTCTGAAGAAATGGCTCAGTATGGATTTAACCATGCTATGAAAGAATTAAATTTCTCTCTCAAATACGTATGAATCTTACATACATATGTTTCTCAATCAAAAAACACAAAAACTTATCTTGTTGCCGAAGGTGAATCATTTTTTCCTGCTGATTGCCACGCTAAAGGAGTTCCACACAATTGCAGGGAGACAACGTGAGATTCTTCACAGAAACTCTGAGCTAGTTGTGGTTTACTTCTACGAGGAGTCTATATGGCACGTTCCCAACTGTAGAAAATACAAAGCATAGTAAAAATTTCTGTTGATCGTGCCGCAATGAGGACATGCTCTGTAGAGTCCCAGTGTTAGGAGGGGAGGGAAATAGGGAGGAGTCAGGGAGAAGATTTCTACTGCATGCAGGAGCTGCATGATTTCCCATGCTGTGTCCGTGTAAGATCGTATATCAATGGTGAAGCTCTCGCCGTGTCGCAACCTTAGACTGCCGCCCACGGGTGACCTCTAGGCTGTAGGCACCGGCCATTCATGATTTGATCCAAGAGTTGCTAGTTCCTCCATGCGAAGGCACCAACCACAAAAAAGGAACAAAGATAACTCACAGTCTAGAGGAAGCACTAACCAAACCCACCAGGATCCGACTAAATTCTTCCTGGTGGCAGCCTAGTACACATCGACATACTTGATGCAGTTGGCAACCTCCACGACCCGCGGAAGAGCTGCGGTGATCTGCTCCAGTGCCAACACCGGCTGCTTCCTTGAGGCCTTCCTCCGCACGCCCTTTATGCTCGACCGTCATCCGCTCGAGACGTTGCCCTTTGTCTGCCTCGACAACGGGACCGGCCTGCGTACGTGGTGAGATCGCAACTCATGGTTGGAAAATATGAGAGAGAGAGAGAGAGAGAGAGAGAGAGATTAACAGCGGCGACGAACGGCGAGCATGGTCGACCGCGGGGAGAAATGCAGATCGATAGCGCCGGCGAGGAAAGAAGAACAAGGAGATATGCTGATCTGGCCCGCGATTGATTACCATACGTGAATTTATTGCGTGATGTGTTACCAAAGAAGAGTTAAGTTACCATACGTGAATTTATTGCGTGATGTGTTACCAAAGAAGAGATTGATTACCACAAGGTGAATTGATTGTGTTACCAAAAGATTTGGGTTTTTCGGCCTAACGAAAATTGTTGTAAATAAAAAACCGGGAGGAAAATCGGTGGAGGGGGAGGGAATCAGTGGGGGGTTGGGGATATCGTAAGGGGAGGTGTGACGAAGAGCGGGCAACGTAAGAGGGGAAACGGAACACTCCGTTTCTTTTAGGTAGTAGAGATATATGTTGCTGTTTCAAGAATGATCATAATGCCCTCATGTCCGTATTTTATTTAACCGACACCTCCATCTCTAAAACATGTGGAAATATTTTTTGATTTCGGCTTCCGCTTGAGGACAAGCGAGGTCTAAGCTTGGGGGAGTTGATACGTCCATTTTGCATCATGCTTTGATATTGATATTTATTGCATTATGGGCTGTTATTACACATTATGTCACAATACTTATGCCTTTTCTCTCTTATTTTACAAGGTTTACATGAAGAGGGAGAATGCCGGCAGCTGGAATTCTGGGCTGGAAAATAAGCAAATATTAGAGACCTATTCTGCACAACTCCAGAAGTCTTGAAACTTCACGGAGGCACGTTTTGGAATTAATAAAAAATGCTGGCGAAAGAATCAACCAGATGGGGCCCACACCCTGGACACGAGGGTGGGGGGCGCGCCCTACCCCCTGGGCCCGCCCCCTGTCTTGTGGGCCCCCTGGCAGGCCTCCGGTGCCCATCTTTTGCTATATGAAGTCTTTCGCCCTGGAAAAAATCTGAAGGAAGCTTTCGGGACGAAGCGCCGCCGTCTCGAGGCGGAACCTTGGCGGAACCAATCTAGGGCTCCGACGGAGCTGTTCTGCCGGGGAAATATCCCTCCGGGGGGGGGGGGGAGATCGTCACCATCGTCATCACCATCAGTCCTCTCATCGGGAGGGGGTCAATCTCCATCAACATCTTCACCTGCACCATCTCCTCTCAAACCCTAGTTCATCTCTTGTATCCGATCTTTGTCTCAAAACCTCAGATTGGTACCTGTGCGTTGCTAGTAGTGTTGATTACTCCTTGTAGTTGATACTAGTTGGTTTATTCGGTGGAAGATTATATGTTCATATCCTTAATGCATATTAATACCCCTCTGATTATGAACATGAATATGATTTGTGAGTAGTTACGTTTGTTCCTGAGGACATGGGAGAAGTCTTGCTATAAGTAGTCATGTGAATTTGGTATTCGTTCGATCTTTTGATAAGATGTATGTTGTCTTTCCTCTAGTGGTGTTATGTGAACGTCAACTACATGACACTTCACCATTATTTGGGCCTAGGGGAAGGCATTGGGAAGTAATAAGTAGATGATGGGTTGCTAGAGTGACAGAAGCTTAAACCCTAGATTATGCGTTGCTTCGTAAGGGGCTGATTTGGATCCATATGCTTCATGCTATGGTTAGTGAAAGTGCAACTCTCCCTAGGTGGTTTTGGTAATTCCTAACAACATATAGCTCATTGAGCTAATGCTATTTCAAGATAAATATTTCAGGAAAGCTCAATGATTGGCATGGCATGGATGAGAAAAGTGGACCCCTCAAAATGCTAATGACAAAAGGATTGGCTCAAGCTCAAAACTCAAGACTCTACATTTTCTATTTTAGTGATCCAAGATCACATTGAGTCTATAGGAAAAGCCAATACTATCAAGGAGGGATGAGGTATTGCTTAATGAGGCTCTTGCTCAAAATGCTTAGTGATATGCTCCAAAGCCCTCAACTACTTTTTCACATCCACATATGACCTAAACCAAAAGTCAAACTCAGCCACACCGATTCTTTCTATCCGGTGCCACCGAGTTCAGATGTCATAGCCATTGCCACAAACCCTAGGCAAATTGGTCTCACCGATAGGGATCTCGGTCTCACTGAGATGGGATTGTAATCTCTCTGTTTCCCTTCGTAACATTTCGGTCCCACCAAGATGAGCGATCGGTCCCACCGAGATTGCAATGTAAACTCTCTGTTTCCTTTCGTAACATTTCAGTCTCACCGAAATGAGTGAATCAGTCCCACCGAGTTTACCTGACCAACTCTCTAGTTAGCTTATTACCAAAATCGGTCTCACCGAGATTGTGTAATCGGTCTCACCGAGATTACGTTATGCCCTAACCCTAACCATATCGATCCTACCGAGTTGCATGTTAGTCCCATCGAAAATCCTAACGGTCACATTATTTGCTAAATCGGTCCGACCGAGTTGGCCGATTCGGTCCCACCGAGATTGGTAAGTTGTATGTAACTGTTAGATTTTGTCTGGAGGCTATATATACCCCTCCACCTCCTCTTCATTCATGGAGAGAGCCATCAGAATGAACCTACACTTCCAACTTACATTTTTTGAGAGAGAACCACCTACACTTGTGTTGAGGCCAAGATATTCCATTCCTACCATATGAATCTTGATCTCTAGCCTTCCCCAAGTTGCTTTCCACTCAAATATTCTTTCCACCAAATCCAAATCCTGTGAGAGAGAGTTGAGTGTTGGGGGGACTATCATTTGAAGCACAAGAGCAAGGAGTTCATCATCAACACACCATTTGTTACTTCTTGGAGAGTGGTGTCTCCTAGATTGGCTAGGTGTCACTTGGGAGCCTCTGACAAGATTGTGGAGTTGAACCAAGGAGTTTGTAAGGGCAAGGAGACCGGCTACTTCGTGAAGATATACCGCTAGTGAGGCAAGTCCTTCGTGGGCGACGACCATGGTGGGATAGACAAGGTTGCTTCTTCGTGGACCCTTCATGGGTGGAGCCCTCCGTGGACTCGTGCAGCCGTTACCCTTCGTGGGTTGAAGTCTCCATCAATGTGGATGTACGATAGCACCACCTATCGGAACCACGACAAATACATCCGTGTCTCCTATTGCGTTTGCACTCTCCAAACCCTTCCCTTTACATTCTTGCAAGTTGCATGCTTTACTTTTCGCTGCTCATATACTCTTTGCATGCTTGCTTGAATTGCGTTAAGATTGCTTGACTTGTCCAAAGTTGCTAAAATCTACCAAGAACTAAAATTGGGAAAAGGATAGGTTTTTATTGGTCAAGTAGTCTAATCACCCCCCCTCTAGACATACTTTCGATCCTACAAGTGGTATCAGAGCTTTGGTCTGCATTTGCCTTGATTTCCATAGCTTTTCGTAGTCATAGCCTTGGTTTCACAACCTAGGAGAGTATGGCATCTAGCGAGGGAAATTACTGCCGTAGAGGTCCTTACTTTGATGGTACTAATTTTGCTAGTTGGAAGCATAAGATGAAAATGCTATTCTTGGACATAACCCCACCGTTTGGGCTATTGTGTGTATTGGCTTGCAAGGTGAATTCTTTGATGGGAGAGAACCGAACCGTGAAGCTACCACGGAAGAGTTGAAGATGCTGCAATACAATGCTCAAGCTTGTGATATCCTCTTCAACAGATTGTGCCCCGAAGAATTCATCAAAATCAGCCGTCTTGAGAATGCAAAGGAAATTTGGGATACTTTGATTGATAAGCATGAAGGTACCGACTCCGTCAAGGAATCCAAGTTGGATGTGCTTCAAAGTCAGCTTCACAAGTTCAAACTGAAGGATGTGCTTCAAAGTCAGCTTCACAAGTTCAAACCGATTCGCTCATCTCGGTAAGACCGAAACGTTACAAAAAGGAAACAGAGAGTTTGCATTGTAATCTCGGTGGGACCGATCGCTCATCTTGATTTGACCGAAACGTTACAAAGGGGAGAGATTACAACCCCATCTCGGTGAGACCGAGATCCCTATCGGTGAGACCGATTTGCCTAGGGTTTTTGGCAGTGGCTATGACACCTGAACTCGGTGGCGCCGGATAGAAATAATCGGTGGGGCCGAGTTGGATTTTTGGTTTAGGTCATATGTGGATGTGAGAAAGTGGTTGAGGGCATTGGATCATATCACTAAGCATTTTGAGCAACAGCCTCATTAAGCAACACCTCATCCCCTCTGGATAGTATTCGCTTTTCCCATAGACTCAATGTGATCTTGGATCACTAAAATAGAAAATGTAGAGTCTTGTGCTTTGATCTTGAGCCAATCCTTTTGTCCTTAGCATTTTGAGGGATCCACTTTTCTCATCCATGCCATGCCAATCATTGAGATTTCCTGAAATATTTAGCTTGAAGTAGCATTAGCTCAATGAGATATATGTTGTTAGGAATTACCAAAACCACCCAGGGATAGTTGCACTTTCAATCTCCCCCTTTTTGGTAATTGATGACAACATATAGATGAAAGCTTCGACAAATGATAATAAGATTGAAAAACATTGTCGCTTTGAGAAGTATGTGAAAAGTAAGAGCTCCCCCTAAATTTGTGCATTATTTAAAATTTGCTTTGGATTGTAAATGCACAATGAGTTAGGATCATGGGTTACTCTTCCGTGTCACATACATCTTGGTGGGGCGCTCAAAATGATAATAATTAAATACATGCACTCATCACCAAGCAAAGTGAATGATCATATAGGGATATAAAAGGATAATGTCATCCAACAAGCATTAATGTAGCATATGATCAAACACATGATCTTCCAAGTATCTCACAAAAGGCATAGAGTATTAAGCAAACAAGCAAGTAACGAAGTTCAACCACCAAAAAGACAAGAGAGAACAAAAGCAACACTCTCTCTCGAAGCCTATGATCTATACATTTTCTCCCCCTTTGGCAACAAGTTACCGAAAAGTTCATAAAAAATGCATAGTGCTAAACAACTCTCAGGCTTGGTCTTCATGGGATGGTGTAGAGATGGCTCCTTGGACGAAGACTTCTGTTGATGTAGCTGGAGCTGGTGGAGAGGGTGCTGGAGTTGGATGCACTGAAGCTGTAGCTGGTGCAGATGATGTAGCTCTGGTGTCTGGAACAGGCACTACACCAGATCTCTGTCCTCTGGGCACTCTAGCAAAAGCATCAGTAGTTGAGTTGCCCTTCTTCTCCTCCACATCCTCCTGAAGTTACTCAACTGCAGTCTGGATCTCAGTCACTTTAACATCAAGAGCATAGAACTTCTGCTCTACGATTCTCTCCAAGCTGTCCTAGTTTTGAGTCAGGGTGGCCAAGCCCTTCTCAATCCTCAGAGTGGAGGCAATCAAGTAGCCAAGCTGATCTTGCTTGCTCTACAGGAAAATCTGAGATGCCTCTTCAGCAGTTGGCATCTTAGCAACCTTCTCAGCCCTTGCCTTCTCCTTCTTCTCTTGTGCTTGCATAGAAGATGGTTCATTTTCATCCATCACAACAATGTTGTCCTCAAAATCAGGGTAGATGGGCAGATGTTCCTTGTCCAAGAGATATGTGCCAGTGCCCATCTTGGAGTTTATAAGCTCCTGAATCTGTGGGGCATACCCACAACTCCTCTTTTGATCAGCAGCAGTCCTTTTGATTGTTTCCACAATCAGGCTCATGACTTTGAACTTCTGATGCACATCAAATATGTGAAGCAAATTAATTGCATGGCCTCTAATCATTTTGTGATCACCTGACTTGGGCAGCAAAGTATGCCTTAAAATCCAGTTGATAGTGGGCAGTCCTAACAACAGATAGTGTACAGATCCAAACTTGTGTGTCTCAAGTGCAGCATCTGGGATCTCTCTGTACATGTGAGCCATGGAGTTGTGATCTTTCTTCTTCTTGGCATAGACATCCAAGTCATCCTCATTTTCCTTAGGTGCATTGATCAATTCAGACCATTCCTCAACTGTTGACTGGTACCTGGTACCCTCAGACATCCAGACTATCCTCTCATCTGGGTAGAAATGAGCTATGGAGTAGAACTGCATAATGAGCTCATCATTCCACTTTGTGAGCTTCTGCCCAACAAAGTCTACTACTCCACAAGACTTGAAACTGTCATAAACTCCAGGATAGTGATCTTCATTCTTCCTGATGTACTCCCATTCAACCCATCTCATGTCACAGACTATGGGCTTCTTGTCAAGCAACACTGTCTCATAGAAATCCCGCTGTTCCTTAGTGTGAAACCTGTAGTCCACAGCAGTCCTTCTCCTGACAGCATAGGGGTCAGTCAATCTCCACTTTCTCAGACCTGCATCCTTCCTGAGCTTCATGCCTTCTGCAACTGGGTGAGAATCATTATGATGTGGGATCTTGGGCTTCAGCTTTCTCAAGACAAGTGAGTCTTCATCTTCTTCTTAAGCAGCTTCAAGCACTGGGGCCTTTTCTTCTCTGCAGCTGGAATACTCTTGGTGTTCCTCTTGGGTGCAGACTTGGATTTTGGAGCAGCAACCTTGGGAGCATCTTTGGGCTTAGATGGAGCAGCCCCTGACCTTATAGCATCTCCCATCAGCTTTTGAGCTTTAGGTGCTGGTGCAGCAACCTCTTCCTCTTCATCTTCAGAGTCTCTCCTCATAGAGGGTTTGCCAAGTACCTTGGCATTAGTGGTTCTAACTCTCTTCTTCTTTTCTTGGCCAGCAGCTTCATCTTCATACTCAATGGTGAACTTCATGGTTTCACCAGTAGCAACCTTCCTAGGTTTGGAAGTTGGAATTCTCCTTGTAGGTGCCTTCTTCTGCATTCCTAGCTTAGTGGTAGCAACTGTGCCATATTCCTTCTTCAGCACTTTCTTCTTTGAGGTGGCCTCATCCTCAACAGCCACATAGTCCTCATCCTCAGAATCTGAGGTTTTCTTTTTTTTGGCCCTGGTGGCTGCCTTTGGCAAGTTGATGGGTGTGCTCCTGCTGCCATCATCATAGCTGCTAGAGGGACTAGTGCCCTCACTCATCTGAACTTGCTCCTTAGACTTATTTTGACTGTCACTCTGATCTGACATGATGCAAACTCTGACAGCAGACCCTGTGAATAGATATACATGAGGTAGAGTGGATGAGCATCACAAAGTACAGAGGTTTTTGCAAAAGAATTGAGTCAAAAACTTAGTTTTTGTTTTCCACAGAAAGCATTTCAGAGCTATCGATTTGTAAACTCTGTGATACCGACGCAACTTTGGGAACCTAAACTAGTGAACTCGGTCAGACCGAGTCACAGTTTGGTGGCACTGAGACTGCCAGGGTTTCACAAAGTCCTGAACTAGGTCACACCGATTTGCAATTCTCGGTCAGACCGAGAATCACGTGTGCACTGGCCTGAGCCAAATCGGTGGGACCGATTGCTACAACTCGGTCGGTCCGAGATGAGTTTGGCGGAAACATAACCCTAAATTTACAATCCAAAACTAATCCACGGTGTGTTTTCGCTGGATAGGAAGATCTCAATCGTGGCAAGATACATGGCAACGCATTGTGCTAGGAATCGGAGTTAGGAATAGCACAAAGTTTCAAATCCATACCCTAGTTCGGGGATGGACTTGCTACGGCGGAAACGGCGGAGTAGAATCCCGTTGACGGTGGCGGAGACCACCAGCTGGAGGTCGCTGGCGATTAGGAGGACGATCCAGAGACCCGAGGAGGCAGAGCAGGCAGTGCGCGGACGAAGAGGTTCGATTTTTTTCCACATTTTGGCCCGGGGGTATATATAGCCTGACCCTGTCTGTGTGACCGAGTGGAACAACTCGGTGGCACCGAGATGCATAACTGCAAGCAGTTACTACAACTCGGTGTGACCGGAAAGTTCAAATCGGTTGCATCGAGATTGAAAACCCAGATCAACTTAGTGATCTCGGTGTGACCGAAATGGATGGATTGGTCAGACCGAAATGCACAAAGAGGTTTTGGAAGTTTAAGTCTATGACGAATCGGGGACTTCGAGGGCTCCTCACACAGAGTGGTTCGAATCTGACTTGATCAAACTTTGTGATTTAGCATGAATAGAGTTTGAGACAAGAAAAGCATAGATAGCTAGAGAAGGTTCTTAGGCATTCTTGTCCATCCACTTGGCAAAAGAAAAGAAACCAAACAATCAAAACTACAAGTGGATGTCCTCGAATGAATAAAATATGCAACCAACATGCTCACACAATAAAATGACAAATGAAATATGTGGCAAAGCATGCATAACCATTCTAGCATCTATCAAGCAATTGGTGATGACTAGGTCATCTATATATGAGTATATTGACTTAGGAGTCAAATGAGAACATTTGATCATAGGTTATACTCATCGTTTAAGCACAAGTGGGGTTACCACTTTTACATAAAGCATTGTTGTGTTCACACCATTAGAGTTGCTTTAGCTCAATTCTTAGAGTAAAACTCCCCCTAGATGTGAGATCCCCCTTAAGAGGGATGAACTAACCTTGGGTTTTGTCGATGATGACTTCATGTAGGTGTTGAAGATGTGGATGCTCAATGTTGATGTAGATCATTTGGAGCAATCCTTTGGAGTGAGTTGCACTTTCAATACCTACACGGGTTATTCCCACAAGGAACAAACAAGGATATCCATAGACATAGAGTGATGCATACACAAGATGATGTCCATGAAAGCATTAGGTTACCTTGTCCCTTGTCTTACCAACAAGAGGGTTTGTGACTCCTTGAACTAGTGCAAGATGTGGAAGTTGATTGCACTTGTCCTTGCCAAAATGATATGAGTGAAATATGTTGGCGGAGTCACCCTCAAGAACTCTCTAGTTCTTCTTCTTAGGGATCCACATCATCTTGATGGGAATCCTTGGAGTTGTAGTTGTACTCGATGAAGTAGAACTTGACGTAGTCTTGGGAACCCACTTGACCAAGGCCTTAGGAGCTTCTTCAAATGCATCAATCTGCTCTTGAAGGTGGTGGAAGATCATCTTGAGCTTGTGTCCCTTTGAAGGAAGTAGGATCATACTTCTCTTGTTGAGGAACAAACTTCATCTTGGGGTATTGATCTTCTTCCCACTCAACTTCATTGGCATTGAACTTTCGTTCAAAACCAACACCTTGGTTCTTCCGGCGCCTTCCTTGCTTGCGTACAATTTCCTCGAATTGCTTACTTCCGGCAAAGCTCTTGTAAACACCTTTCTGATGTAGGGTAGAACCCTATGAAGGACCTTTTCACACTTGGAGGGGGAAAAAGGAGGGAAACCACAAGAACAACAAGAATACAAAGATGAACACAAGAGGCTATCACTCCAACAATTCCCGAATACACATCCACTAGGGTAACAACACAAGATCCACAAGTCACAAACACAATCAAAGGAAAGCTACAATGGCAAAGTTCATCCCAAATCCAAAGGAAGAGGGGTCTTGATGGTATTCTTCTCCCAATGGAGGTCTTGAAATACTCAAGGATTCTTCCCTATGGGGTCTTGATCCTCAAAGAGGGAAGGTAATGGAGCAAAGCTCACCAAGATCTCATCTAATACTTTGCTAGCCCTAAACATGGTCCTAGGTATGGAATATATAGCCTTGGGGTCGAAGGGGAGCCGAAGATGCAATCTCAGCCGGCCATCCTGGGAGGCCCGTGCGCACGGGGTAAGTTGGGCCCATGCGCACGGGGGTCCCGTGGGCACGGTACAGGCCCGTGCGCACGGGGTGCTTCCGCGCCAGCTTCCTGTGTAGTCCGTGGGCACGGGGTCTCGGGGGCCCGTGCGCACGGGGTCACCTGGGACTTCCTGTATTGCTGCTGTTGCACTCCGTCTTGATTCGTACGGCCTTGGGGTGGTCCTCCTTCTCCTTGGGGATGCTCCTGAGCTTCTTGATGATGTTCCACTTCATACCTAAGGAGGCATAACATATCTTGGTGAGGTAGCAAACATGTTCCATTTGTGTCCACATGCTTGTTGACGTTGAACTTGGTCGCTTGTCGATGTACTTGGCGCTCGAGGGTGTTCCTTGTATCTTCATGCATCTTCTTGATGTAGCTTGCTCGTGCGCTCGCATCCATGTTGGTGTGCTCTTGTAGAGGGAGAGGTAGAATGTCCAATGTGGAAAACGGGTTGAAGCTGTAGACGACCTCGAAGGGGGACTTGCTGGTAGTCGAATGTCTTGCACGGTTGTAGGCGTACTCAGCGATGGGTAGACACGCCTCCCACTCCTTGATGTTCTTCTTGATCAACACGCAAAGTAGAGTGGATAGTGTCCAGTTCGTCACCTCCGTTTGGCCGTCGGTTTGAGGATGGTATGCGGATGAGAACAAGAGCTTGATTCCGAGCTTGGCGCATAGAGTCTTCCAAAAGTAACTCAAGAACTTGACGTCGCGATCGGAGACAATTGTCTTTGGTACTGCATGGAGGCGCAAGATTTCCCTACAAAAGAGATTTGCAACGTGTGATGCATCGTCTATCTTGTTGCATGGAATGAAATGTGTCATCTTAGAAAATCGGTCCACAACAACAAACACGGAATCCTTTCCATTTTGATTTCTAGGCAAACCAAGTACAAAATCCATACTAATGTCTTCCCAAGGTTGATAAGGAATAGGAAGAGGCATGTAAAGACCATGAGATTGAGCTTTAGACTTAGCTTTGCGACATGTAGAGCATCGGGTGGTGAAGCGTGAGACGTCGCGGAACATCTTGGGCCAAAACTAGTTATTTGAGAGCGTGGCAAAAGTCTTGTCGCGTCCAAAGTGTCCCATGAGTCCGCCTCCATGAGCCTCTTGCAAAAGGAGCAAACGAAGAGAAGACTCGGGAATGCATAGTTTGTTAGCACTCATAAGATAACCATCCTTGATGTAATATTGTTCCCAAGATGTATGCGTCAAACATTTAGCATAATGAGGTGCAAAAGATGGATCATTAGCATATAAGTCTTTTATGTGCTCAAAGCCAATAACATCCAACTCAAGTTTAGTGACAAGCGTGCATATGCGTGAAAGTGCATCCACAACTACATTTTCCTTACCCTTAATATATTTGATCACAATATGGGAAAGATTCAATAAGTTCACTCCATTTGGCATGACGCTTGTTCAACTTAGTTTGACCTTTTAGGTACTTAAGCGTTTCATGATCGGTATGGATGACAAACTCATGAGGTCTAAGATAATGTTCCAAACATGTAGCACACGCACTAAAGCATACAATTCTTTGTCATAGATGGGATAGTTAAGTTGAGCACCGGAGAGTTTTTCACTAAAATATGCAATTGCTCGTTTTTCTTGCATCAAAACTCCGCCAATTCCGGTACCACTCGCATCACAATGAACCTCAAAAGTTTTGTCAAAATTGGGCAAAGCAAGAATTGGAGCATGAGTAAGCAAAGACTTGAGCTCATCAAAAGCGGTGGATTGCAAAGATCCCCAAACAAAAGGAGCATTCTTCTTGCTCAAAGCATGCAAGGAGCAGCGATGGTGCTAAAATCTTTCACAAAGCGGCGATAAAATCCTGCAAGACCAAGAAAACTACGCACTTGTTGCAAATTGGTGGGTTGGGGCCAAGTTTTAATTGCCTCAATCTTAGTTTCATCAACATGGACACCCTTGGAAGAGACAACAAAACCCAAGAAAACCACTTTGTCAACACCAAACGTGCATTTTTTCAAGTTTGCATAAAGGCTTTCCTTGCGAAGGGTTTGCAACACAGATTTTACATGATTAATATGCTCTTTCATGGTTTTGCTAAACACAAGAATATCATCAAAGTAAACCACAACAAAGACTCCAATGTAAGGTCGAAGTACATGATGCATGAGGCGCACAACAGTACCGGGTGCTTCCGACAAGCCCATATGCATAACTAACCACTTATACAAGCCAAATTTAGTTTTGAAAGCAGTTTTCCATTCATCACCCTCTTGAATGCGTATTTGATAATAACCACTTTTAAGATCAATTTTTGAGAAAAAGTTGGCTCCACTAAGTTCATCAAGCATATCATTTAGGCAAGGAATGGGATGCCTATAGCGAACGGTGATAGCATTTATAGGTCTACAATAGGAACGTAAGCGGAAACTTCCATCGGGCTTAGGCACAAGTATAACGGGAATGGCACAAGGGCTTAAGTTTTCACGTACATGACCATTGTCGATGAGTTGTTGTACATGCTGTTGAATCTCCTTGGTTTCTTCAGGATTGACTCGGTATGGAGCTTTGTTTGGGAGAGGCGCTCCAGGGATGAGGTCGATTCGATGCTCAATGTCTCAAAGAGGAGGTAGAACCGGAGGTAGCTCATTGGGGAAAACATCTTGAAATTCCTGCAAAAGAGATTGAAACACCAAAGGTAGCTCGTGAGCGGTGTTAGTGTTTGGTTCTCCATCCTTGCACACAAGGACAAAGTGCATCACACTCGATGGGTTCTCACACACTTCTCTCATCTCACTTTTTGTGGCAAAGAGTATGAGGTTTTTCTCTCTAGGCGAAGAGGCGCTCATGTTTGGCTTGTTGCTCTCACTCATGTTTGGGTGGCTCACTTTATCACTCTTCTCTTTATGGTGGGTGGCTTGCTTGTCGGCTATCACTTGACTAGGAGACATAGGTCGTAGCACATACTCCTTCCCTTTCATCTTGAAGCTATAGTGATTTGTACGCCCATTGTGGGTAACACCATGGTCGAATTGCCATGGTCGACCAAGAAGGAGGTGGCAAACTGTCATTGGGACCACATCACACTCCAAAGTGTCCTCATATGCACCAATTTTGAAGGAGACTTGGACCGTATGCTCAACTCGTATAGTGCCGGAGTCACTTAGCCATTGAACCTTGTAGGGGTGCGGGTGCTTCCTCTTGACCAATTGGAGCTTGGAGCATAGTTCTTCACTTGCCAAGTTGTGGCAACTACCTCCATCGATGATGACCTTGACTGACCTTCCATTGATGCCGGCCTTGGTGTGGAAGATATGGCATCGTTGGTCTTCCTCTTGTTGATGTTGAAGTGTCAAGACCTTGGAGACAACAAGAGCAGGGCTCGAATCCTCATCACAAAAGACTCTATCATCTTCATCTTCATTCACGCGCCTATGCATGGCCACTTGCTCAATAGCTTCCATTTCATCATCACTCATTGAGTCGTAGGTGCCATCATCGTTGAGGATCATGGTGCGCTTGTTTGTGCATTGATAGGACTTGTGGCCTCGGCCGCCGCAAGTGAAACACTTGAAGGAGCTTGTCTTGATGGTCTCATCGGTCGGAGTAGATGAAGAAGCACGCGGCTTGAAGTTGCTTGTAGTAGGAGGAAGACGACTTGAACTTGACGACTGTTTCTTGTAACTTTGCCTGTCGTCGTTGCTTGGAGAAGGCTTGGTTGGCGTAGATGTTGCAGGAGTTGTTGAAGCTTGATTGTTGGAGAGGCCATATGTCTTGGATGAGTACTTGGCGTACTTGAAGTCATCTTGCACTTGTCGTTCCGCCCTGGTCGCTTGATGCACGAGGTCGATGAGGTTGGAGTAGGGTTGGAAGTCGGCGATCTTCTTTATGGGATGATTGAGTCCATTCAAGAATCGTGCCATTGTTTGCTCATCATCTTCCTTGACATTGGCTCAAATCATGGCTATCTCCATTTCCTTGTAGTATTCTTCAACACTCTTTGTACCTTGCTTAAGGAGTTGTAGCTTCTTGAAGAGATCACAGTTGTAGTAGGTGGGCACAAATCGTGCTCGCATGACATCCTTCATGTGAGCCCAAGTGGTGATTGGAGGGTCACCTCTTGCTTCTCGACGCTCAAGGACTTGTTCCCACCATATGAGCACATAGTCTTGGAACTCAAGGGATGCCATAGCAATCTTCTTCTCTTCCTCATAGTTGTGCAAACGGAAGATTTTATCGACCTTCAATGCCCGTGAGAGATATTCTTCCGGATCATTGCTTCCATTGAACTTGGGCATTGTGAATTTGAGCTTTCCATGTTGCTCTTCATCTTGATAGCGGTTGTGATATCACTCTTGCCTTGGAAAGTTCTGAATGCTCGTTCCTCATGATGTCGCTCTTGGCGTGGAGGAGGGTCTTGAAGCACTTGTTCCACTTGGTATCGCTCTTGTTGAACTTGAGGTTGAGGTGGAGCTTGCCGAGCTTGTGGAGGAGCTTGAGGAGCTTGACGGTTCCCACGTGGTTGGTAGTTCCTCTCTTGTATTTCTTCTCGAAGGGCTTCCTCTTGGTTGTGCCGTTCGCGATTGCGGTTGGCGATGGCTCGACTTGATTCTTGAAGGGCACGTTCCGCCTCAAGAGCTTGTGCTTCACGTTGTTGTTGTTGGAGATGTTGGGCCTCGGCGTCTTGGTCCTCTTGGTGTAGACGTGCTCGTTCTTCTTCTTCTTGACGACAAAGACGTTGTCGTTCTTGAGCTTGAGCAAAAGCGACTTGGTTTGCTTGAGGACGAGGAACTTGCTCATCGACTTGCTCTTGTGAATGCTTGCTGTGTAGCGGGTCGCGAGATGCATGACGGCCTTGACGCGCGGCTCATCGAAGAATGGTCGATGACGAAGTACTTGAGCCAGAGAAGGAGTCATCGGAGTGTCGACTTGAGTGGCTCCGTCTTGAGTAGGAAGAAGTTGAAGGAGGCCGGTTGACCAATAAAGCTCGGATCTCGTCCATTCTTGCATTGTTCTCTTGCTTGTGTGCGTCGAGCTTGTTGTCGAAGTAGTCTCGTGTATGTTGCTCAGAGAGTCGCAAGTCGGTGGCGAGGTTGTCGATGCGGTCATTCATTGCTTGTTGCTCTTGATGTAGAGCTCGTTGTGCACCAAAAAGGTGGCTCTTGGTGGCTAATGATGACATGTCATTGTCTTGCTCGATGAAGAGTGGGTTGGTAGAGGAACTTGGCCTATCCATCATAAGAAAGTGGTGGTGAGTATGAAAATGAGAGAACAAAACCAAAGTTACCTTTTCCGAAGATTGTGGATGTAACAAGTACGATCCCACGTGATGTTACCATAGGGGAATTGGTACCGGGAATTGTTTCTCACACCTACAAGTAAATGGTCTATGGAGGAGCTTGGTTAGGAAAGGCACAAATAATTCAAGCAAATGTTAGTCAATATGTTGATAAAGTTGAGAAGATTCACAAATGGCAAATAAGACAAATAGATCAACCTCCAAAGATAACACGAGGAACACACACACGGAAGATAAATGAGATCCGCACAACCAAGGGGTGAACTCGAAGATATCGAAACACGGGAAAAGCTCTTGTCGTACGGATACTAAAGAGACGCTAGCTCAATTGCACTAATGGGCTAGATATGCTAGTGCGCCAACCTAATAGAGAATCCACTCGTCTCACTATCCCAGGTATGCTTATGTATGTGGTGACCAAGATGATGCATGTATGCTAAGGCTCGATGCTATTTCTTATAAGCTCTTTGCTTCTCTTCTCTTTTGCTTAAAAGCTTTTTTTCTCAACTATGCCACAATGCTTGATGTGGGAGCCACACAACGATGTAACAAGTAGTAAATGCATGGGATGGACGGAACACTAAATGGTGCACTAAGGCGTGGCCCGACAATACTCAACAAGCTAGTCTCGATGGGTAAGCTACGCAAAAGGGCTCAAAGCTATCAAGTTAATGGCAAGGGAGTACAAGGTGTCGTCAAGGTTATCGTCCTTGCTTACGGTCGAAGATGATCTTGTCGAAGCCGATGTGTTGTCCGAGTCGAAGATTGGTGGCAATGATGACCAACTCGCGCCTAAGTAGCCGAAACACCTTAGGACACAAGAGAAATCGCAATCGAACACTCAACAAACACGTGGAATGGTGCGGAAGAACACGAGAGGTGGTGGTGGAACGAAATGAGAAAAACAGAAAAATGGCCGAAACGTCCTGGATAGCCCGTGCGCACGGGGTAAGTGAGGCCCGTGTGCACGGGGTCCCGATGGCCCGTGTGCACGGGGTCTCCTGCGAGCGGATGAACTGCTCGGATCCCGTGGTGATTTGCAAGTTTTTGGTCAAATTCAAATGGTGGAAGGGTGGGGATGATGGTGGAGGGTTAGATCCATTTGCCAAACACCAAATTCGTGGATCAAATCAACCAAATCTCACAAGATCAACAAATTGCAAGAATAATTTTGGGGCTATTTTTGGTGGGGATTTTCGGATTAGGACAAAAACAACAAAATCAAGCTAGAAAGTGGAAGGTAGGGACTCCAAGATGTGAATCAACCTGGCTCATGATACCAAGATGATGTAGGGTAGAACCCTATAAAGGACCTTTTCACACTTGGAGGGGGAAAAAGGAGGGAAACCACAAGAACAACAAGAATACAAAGATGAACACAAGAGGCTATCACTCCAACAATTCCCGATTACACATCCACTAGGGTAACAACACAAGATCCACAGGTCACAAACACAATCAAAGGAAAGATACAATGGCAAAGTTCATCCCAAATCCAAAGGAAGAGGGGTCTTGATGGTAGTCTTCTCCCAATGGAGGTCTTGAAATCCTCAAGGATTCTTCCCTATGGGGTCTTGATCCTCAAAGAGGGAAGGTAATGGAGCAAAGCTCACCAAGATCTCATCTAATACTTTGCTAGCCCTAAACATGGTCCTAGGTACGGAATATATAGCCTTGGGGTCGAAGGGGAAGAAGGGGAGCCGAAGATGCAATCTCAGCCGGCCATCCTGGGAGGCCCGTGCGCATGAGGTAAGTTGGGCCTGTGCGCACGGGGGTCCAGTGGGCACGGTACATGCCCGTGCGCACGGGGTGCTTCAGCGCCAGCTTCCTGTGTAGTCCGTGGGCACGGGGTCTCGGAGGCCCGTGCCCACGGGGTCACCTGGGACTTCCTGTATTGCTGCTGTTGCACTCAGTCTTGATTCGTACGGCCTTGGGGTGGTCCTCCTTCTCCTTCGGGATGCTCCTGAGCTTCTTGATGATGTTCCACTTCATACCTAAGGAGGCATAGCGTATCTTGGTGAGGTAGCAAACATGTTCCATTCGTGTCCACATGCATGTCTAGTAGGAAGGAGTTCACCTCGGTTTCGAGAGCACGCGCTCTAGCTCTTGTCATGGGTCCTCGTGAGGTTGGATGTGTCGATGTAGAGTCCATGGGGATGATGGAAGGATGCTCCGCATCATCTTCTCTATAATTCCCTTCAATAAGCTATTTTCTTGCTCAAGTGTAACTTGGCTAAGAGAATCATTAGTGGAATCAAGAGAACTACTAGAAGCAACAACATTGGATTTAGCATGATTATTGTTACTACTAGAGGAAGAATCCTTCTTGTTCTTGTTACTAGACTTGACTTGGGGCATGTAAGTGGATAAGAGTAAACGCTTGGCAATGTAAGAAGAAATTTTCTTGCGAAGATCATCATTGATTGCTTTTAAAAACTCATATTCTTGCTCAAGGTTGAGCTTTTCAAAGCGTAACTTCTCATGAGTCCTTAAAAGTTCTCGATGATCTCCTACGATAGTTTCATGAGCTAACTTAAGAGTGTTTAGTTCTTTAGTTAGGAGCTCAATCTTCTCCTTATCATTGTCATTCGTTTTATCTTGATTAGCATGACTAATTGACATTTCATCATAGTATTCATCACTAGAGTTGTCAACAAGTAAATCATCATCACCTAACAAGTCATCTTCATCACTATTGAAATCAACATACTCGGGGTGTGATACCTTTGGGCCTTTAGCCATGAAGAATCTTCCAAGTCCTTCATTTGATGAATCAAATATGTCGTAGGAGTTAGTTGACACAAGTGCTAGACCGGCAACACCTTCATCTTGAGTATATTCGGAGTCGGAGTGATAGCTTCTATCGGAGTGATTGTCGGAGTCGGAGCCAGATACCCATTCACCAACATGAGCTTGATGTCTTCGTTTTGTGTAGCTCCTTGATGACTTGTCCTTCCTTTCCGAATCCTTGCTTCTCCGGGATGTTCTTCGTTCATAACGATCATCTCTACTCCTTGTCTCTCTTGATGATGATTCTTCTCTTCTACTTCTTCTCTTTGGAGAATCTTCTCTTCTTTTGTAGGGTGCCGTACACTCATTGGAATAGTGTCCGGGTCTTCCACAATTGTAGCAATTACGCTCACGACTAGAAGATCTTTTGTCATTATATGACCTTGACTTGGAACTTCTCTCCTTGCTTCTACTCTTGTAGAACTTGTTGAAGTTCTTCACCATTAGGCTCAATTCTTCATTGAAGGTTTGTTTCTCACTTGATGACGTGGGAGCTTCACATGAGGCTTTGTAAGCACCACTTGACTTATTGTGGAGCTCCTCCTTATCCTTGAGTGACATCTCATGAGCAACAATTCTTCCAATGACTTTCGTTGGCTTGAGATCTTTGTAATTGGGCATCATTTGGATCAATGTGCACACGGTATCATATTTTCCGTCCAAAGCTCTTAGGATCATCTTGATGATGAATTTGTCGGTCATCTCTTCATTTCCTAAGCCGGCAATCTCATTTGTGATAAGAGCAAGCCTAGAGTACATTTTAGCGACACCTTCATCATCCTTCATTTTGAACTTGTCAAGTTGACTTTGAAGCACATCCAACTTGGATTCCTTGACGGAGTCGGTACCTTCATGCATATCAATCAAAGTATTCCAAATTTCCTTTGCATTCTCAAGACGGCTGATTTTGTTGAATTCTTCGGGGCACAATCCGTTGAAGAGGATATCACAAGTTTGAGCATTGTATTGCAGCATCTTCAACTCTTCCGTGGTAGCTTCACGGTTCGGTTCTCTCCCATCAAAGAATTCACCTTGCAAGCCAATACACACAATAGCCCAAATGGCGGGGTTATGTCCAAGAATATGCATTTTCATCTTATGCTTCCAACCAGCAAAATTAGTACCATCAAAGTAAGGACCTCTACGATGGTAATTTCCCTCGCTAGACGCCATACTCTCCTAGGTTGTGAAACCAAGGCTATGGCCACCAAAAGCTATGGAGATCAAGGCAAATGGAGACCAAAGCTCTGATACCACTTGTAGGATTGAAAGTATGTCTAGAGGGGGGGGTGGGGTGATTAGACTACTTGACCAAATAAAAATCTATCTGTCGGTGTACTAGAGTAGGGGTACCCTAGTATCTCGAACTTGTGCACGGGCAGTTGCAGCACCCCGAGGCAAGGCTTGCCAGGCGACCGCCAAGGTCCTCCGTGGTTCCCTTGGAGCCATTCAAGAACAAAGTATTCAAGCCAAGGAGACAAGGCCCCGGCAAGAGGAACTTGCCGGGAAGGCCAACCGAGGCATCCCAAGGAACTTTGCCGCCACACGCCATGCGTCCCGGCAAGGCAACAAGGCCCCATCAAGAGGAGCTTGCCGGGAAGATCAACCAAGGCACCTCAAGGTCTGGTGAGCGACAAGCTTCCGGGCGCGACAAGACGACGACCGCGGCAAGGCGCTTGCCACGGCAAGTAACCACTCTGTACCCACGCTCCAGCACATCCGCCAACGTGTCGCTCTGGGGGCCTTTCCAGGCGCGCGTGGCGTGAGGCTGTGCAGCCAGCGGTGCGCGGTGGCATGCGACGCTGACAAGATCGCCATCGTGGCGAACGGTGGCGTCCCTGACGGTCCCTTTCTGCACTATTTGGGCGACACAGACGGGCATTTAATGCCCTTGTCCCCTGCCGTCAGGGTTAGGTAGGATACACTGTGCAAGTAGGTGTACCAACCGCAACACTTTTTACGTTTTTACCCTTCTCTGCGTTGCCACCTGTCGGTGACCCCTTTAGCATATAAACGGAGGCCCATGCGCAACGTAGGGGGGGGGGTTCGGCTCATTCGGAAGCCAGAAAAACACTTAGCTCTCTCGAGCAAGAACAGAATACAATCAGACAAGCAGCAGTAGGAGTATTATCTCTCCGGAGAGCTCCGAAGCTGGGTAAACTGCTCATGTGCTTTGCCTCGATCCGCTCTTCGTGCGATCTCCGCCCCCCATCGAACCGAAAGGGGCTTGGTCCGCCGGACCCATAGGTGTTCGTGGATTAGTTTCCCCGACATCTTTGGCGCGCCAGGTAGGGGCGTCGAGATTGCGTGAACCTGATCCGGCGTTCACACGAGCTAGATCTTCATTTTCTTCATCGACATGCCACCAAAGAAGAAGACTTCGGCGGCAGCTGCTCCGTCCACGTCACTCCCACCACCACTGGAGCAAATAGGTGGTGGAGTAGACGCCGGCGAAAGAACGGACATCGACGAGGAAGCTCACGATGCCGCCAGGTCCAAGGACAAGGCTGCACAGACCTCGGCGTCCGTACATGTCCCGCGCCCATCTCAGGAGGCGCAGGACCGACAGCGTCATCGTATTCGCAGTACCATACGTTCGTTGGGACAAGATCGAGCTGGTGGATCTCGGGGTGCTCAAGACCAGCATGCACGCCAACGTGCTGGCACGAGCGAGACACGGTCGCCTGGACGGGATGCTGCTCCTTCTAACATAGTTAGAAGTCCGAGCATATCCCGCTCCTCGCACCGTTCGCCACTGCCGCCCACCACTCCGGCAGAAGCTTTGGTGCAAGCTCAGCTGCTCCTGGATTACCCTCCAGCGGAAGACAAGATCGACCAATGAAGGGCCACCATTCAGAGTCTCATCGGCTTCGCCAACGGAGACACTCCGCGGCAACCAACTACATCGCAGCCGCGGCAGGACTGCCGGGCACGAGCCGGTGGCGACGAAACCGGTGGGGGTGCAACCACCATGCACTCTCCATCCCGAAGGCCAAGATCGCCGACTCGTCGGATCCACCTCGACAGCGACTCCACCGCATCGTCAGATCCACGAGCTCGTCGCGACCAGCGCCAAGTTCTTCACGAACGACAGCAAGAAGACGCTCGTACTCGCATCGAGCACCGAAGAGAAGCGCGACGTCAATCTGACAAGCGCGCTGGGCCCTCTGTTGACATGCATGCGCCAGGGGAACCGGGCGACTTACCGTACGCGGTAGGTTGCCCTGCGTTCACTCGTGAGCTGCGGCAGGTCCAGTGGCCCAGCACGAAGAATTTCAAACCAGATGTACCAGAGAAGTACGACGGCAAGACTCATCCGTCGGAGTTCCTCAGCATCTACACCATCGCGGTGCAAGCTGCTGGGGGGCGGGACGACAAGATCCTTGCCAACTACTTCCCGCTGGTGCTCAAGCCCAATGTCAGATCCTGGCTCATGCACTTGCCAGACAACTCCATATCCTCCTGGGCCGATCTGTGCCATCAGTTTGTCGGCGCCTTTACAGGCGGCCACAAGCCTCATGGCCAAGAGAGCGATCTTCATCTGCTCATCCAGAAGGAAGGAGAGCCCCTGCGCAAGTATATTCAGAGATTCAGCCGCGTACAGCACAACATCCCAGATGTCCACCCTGCCGCGGTAATCAGCGGTTCCATCAGAACATGCGGAACCGCAAGATGCGGGAGGAGATGGCGATGTGCAAGATCAGAGATGTCAGTGAGCTATATGCCCTGGCCGACAAGTGTGCACGTGCTGAGGAAGGGAGGAAACTCCCCGGAGAGAATACAGGAGCAGGAGGATATGATAGTGAGGACACTGCCTCGGCAAGAAAGAACCGGCGGCGGAACAACAGGAAGAAGAAAGGCAAAGATGTGCTAGCTGTTGAGCAGTCTGGCAAGAAAGTCGAAGCTGGTAGCCCCGGCAAGGAGGTTGCCGCAGCTGTGACGGTCGCTGACAAGCAGGACAGCACCAACAAGCAGTATTGCAAGATCCACCACACCAAGGGCCATGACCTCCAGAGCTGCAAGAAGGTCGAGCAGCTTGTTGAGCAGCAAAAAGCTGAATACGAGCGGCGCGACAAGGAGAAAGCTCAGGAAGGTGCTGGAGGAGCTAGCAAGAAACGTCCCGGCCGAGGAGGACGCCGCGGCAAGGCCAAGCAGCGGCAAGGAGACAGACCTCCCCGCGGCCGCAACAAGGATGACGACGATGAAGATATGGATGAAGATGAGGCCGATGAGCAGGAATTCCAGAAAGCCATAGAGGTCCTGTGCGTTGACGGCGGTGCTTCTCTGCATACTTCACACTGCCAGCTCAAGCAGTGGGTGCGGGAAGTCAATGCGGCAGAACCACCCGTCGAGTCACGCAAGCCTCTGAAATGGTCCAGCACGCCTATCATCTTTGATATTGAGGATCACCCTGATCGCATAACGGTGGTCGGGTGCTTGCCGATGTTGGTTTCACCAACTATCCGCAACCTCAAGGTCACCAAGATGCTAGTTGATGGCGGGGCCGGCTTGAACCTGATCTCCTCCGCGGTACTCCAGAAGCTTCAGATCCCTGATGGCGAGCTCGAAGAGACCGACACATTTCAAGGAATCAATCCGGGAAGGAGCAAGCCGAAGGGAAAGATCACGTTGCCGGTAACATTTGGCAGCGAGTTGAACTTCAGGACTGAGAGGGTCACTTTTGACGTTGCTGACTTTCCATTGCCTTACAATGGGATACTTGGCCATCCAGCACTGGCCAAGTTCATGGCCGCCTCTCACTATGCATACAACATACTGAAGATGCCAGGCCCGATAAGTGTCATCTCTGTCCCTGGCGGCAAGAAGGATGCTCTTATCTACGCCGACAAGATCTACCGGGAAGCAGCAGCCGCAACAGATCGCAACTCACTTGCCGCTGAAGCTCTCGGGGGGAAGAAGAAGACCAAGTCCGGCAAGAGCTCTGGTGCCCACTCCGGCAAGCGCACCTCTTCGGAGTGCTGCGCTACCGTCGAGGACGCACCATCGAGCTCCACCGGCAAGTGTAAGAAGACAATGGCAGCTCCACCAGAGACCAAGAAGGTGTCCGCCAAGGAGGACGACACTGGTGGTACCTTCACCATCAGTGCCACTCTCGACCCTAAATAGGAAAGCGCGCTCGTTGCTTTCCTGCGGGCGAACGTCGACGTGTTTGCATGGCAACCGTCTGACATCACCGGTGTTCCCAGGAAAGTAATCGAGCACCATCTTGCGGTCTGTCCTCACGCGCGGCCCGTCAAGCAGAAAGTCAGGAAACAGGCATTGGAGCGCCAAGAATTCATTGCAGAAGAGATCAAGAAATTGGAAGCAGCAGGCCTTGTCAGAGGAGTGCTCCATCCTATGTGGTTGGCCAATCCTGTAGTCATGCGCAAGGCAAACGGGAAATGGAGGCTGTGTATTAACTTTATCGATGTTAATAAAGCTTTCATTTCTTGATGCATACTCAGGATATCATCAGATCTTCATGGCAGAAGAGGATGAGGAGAAGACCGCATTCATTACCCCATGTGGCACATACTGTTTCGTACGGATGCCTTTCGGTTTGAAGAATGCTGGTTCAACATTTGCAAGGGTAGTCCATGACGCTTTTGAACCGCAAATGCACAGAAATGTGGAAGCCTACATGGATGACATAGTGGTCAAGAGCAAGGACAAAGCGACTCTAATTCAAGATTTAGACGAAACCTTTGCAAATCTGCACAAGATCAACCTCAAGCTTAACCCTGAGAAGTGCGTGTTTGGAGTCCCCTCCGGTAAGCTTCTCGGGTTCTTTGTGTCTCAACGGGGAATTGAAGCCAATCCCGACAAGATCAAGGCCATTGAGCAGATTGAAGCACCAAAGCACGTCAAGGATGTACGAAGACTTGCCGGTTACGTAGCTGCTCTCAGCAGGTTTATCTCTAGGTCTGCTGAGCGCGCCCTGCCATTTTTCAAAATATTGAAAAAGGCAGGTCCAATGAAATGGACTCCGGAAGCGGAGGCTGCGCTGCAGGACTTGAAGAGATACCTGTCCTCCACTCCAACACTTGTCGCACCTAAGCCACAAGAGAAGTTGCTGCTATATATAGCGGCAACCAATCAAGTGGTTAGTGCTGCGTTAGTAGCGGAGAGGGAGGCGGATGATGAGCCAGCAACCACGGCAGACACATCCGGCAACAAGCAGAGGACTTCACCGGCAAGCTCTGGTCCCGACAAGGATGGATCTGCGCAGGAACATGAGAAGGTACAGAAGAGAATGGTGCAGCGCCCAGTTTACTTTGTCAGTTCCCTTCTGCAGGGGGCTAGGTCAAGGTACTCTGGTGTGCAGAAATTTCTTTTCGGCCTCCTCATGGCCTCGAGAAAGCTACGCCATTACTTCCAAGCACATGAGATCACAGTTGTCACTCGCTTTCCGTTGAAGAGGATACTGCAAAATCCCGAAGCAACAGGCAGGATTGTCGAGTGGGCACTAGAACTGTCAAGCTTTGGCCTCAAGTTTGAGAGCACTTCAACTATCCAAAGCAGAGCATTGGCAGAGTTCATAGCAGAGTGGACGCCAACACCAAATGAAGAAATTCCAGAAATGAGCATCCCCGTCAAGGAAGCAAGCAAAGAGTGGCTGATGTACTTCGATGGTGCCTTCTCGCTGCAAGGCGCCGGTGCTGGCGTGCTACTTGTTGCACCCACCGAAGAGCATCTCAAGTACGTAGTCCAGATGCACTTTCCCAAGGAGCAAGCAACGAACAATACTGCAGAGTATGAAGGTTTGCTTGCCGGCCTCAGGATTGCAGCAGACCTTGGGATCAAGAAGCTCATTGTCAGGGGTGACTCACAGCTTGTCGTCCGCCAAGTGAACAAGAGTTATCAGAGTCCGTTGATGGAAGCTTACGTTGATGAAGTGAGAAAGCTAGAAGAGCACTTTGACGGCCTGCAGATGGAGCATGTTCCAAGAGCTCAGAACGACATTGCCGTGGCCTGTCAAAGTGCACCGCACTGAAGTTACCTGTGGAACCAGGGATCTTTGTGCTCAAGCTAACTCAACCATCCGTAACGCCATCAACTGGACAGAGCAAGAAGAGGAAGTTGATTTCTGGTGACTACTTTCTGGCAGAGCTCCCCGAAGCCGCCGCCAAGAAGGTCCCCAAAATCAGCGCCAATGATGCTGAGGAGCAGTCTGCTCCAACAAGCCTTAGGGTTTGTTCCGTTGAAGCAAACGCTCCCGACAAGTTTTGCTCTGGCAAGCTTGCCGGGGAACATAAAGCTCCAGCAGAGCCGCAGGTTCTTGCCGTAGAAGCAGATGTTCCCGCAGCAGCAGATGTGCCTTTAGTCCTTGTTGTCGAGCCGCAAGCTCCAGCATGGGCACAGCAAATTGTCCGTTTCCTTCAGACAGGAGAACTTCCCGAAGAGCAAGAAGAAGCGGAAAGAGTAGCCCGGCAGTCAAGTATGTACCAGTTTGTCGACAACATACTATACAGAAGAAGACTCAACGGTGTGAAATTGAAGTGTATTCACCGGGAAGACGGACAAAAGCTGTTGGCAGAAATACATGGAGGCATATGTGGTCACCACATTGGCACAAGAGCACTTGCCGGCAAAGCGTTCCGGCAAGGTTTCTTTTGGCCGATAGCCCTCCAGGATGCAACTGCACAAGTAACCAAGTGTGAAGGGTGCCAGTTCCATTCCAAGCAGATACACCAGCCAGCTCAAGCTCTCCAGACGATCCCTTTATCCTGGCCATTTTCGATCTGGGGGCTCGATATCCTCGGCCCCTTCCCCCGAGCTGCCGGGGGCTTTGAGTACTTGTACGTTGCAATCGAAAAGTTCACAAAGTGGCCGGAAGTGGAACCAGTGAGGAAGGTGACGGCACAGTCAGCAGTCAAGTTCTTCAGGTCGATTGTTTGCCGTTTTGGGATCCCTAACAGGATCATCACCGACAACGGCACGCAATTTACGAGCCACACCTTCATGCAGTATGTCCAAGATCTTGGCGCCAAGGTCTGCTTCGCTTCTGTTGCTCATCCGAGAAGCAACGGTCAAGCGGAGAGGGCAAATGCTGAAGTGCTGCGCGGGCTCAAGACCAGAACTTTCGACAGGCTGCACAAGTGCGGAAAGAACTGGATTGAGGAGCTGCCGGTGGCTCTTTGGTCGATTAGGACGACGCCAAATCGAGCCACTGGCCAGACACCTTTTGCTCTAGTCTATGGAGCAGATGCAGTTCTCCCCACGGAACTCGTATACGGATCACCTCGAGTGCTCGCTTATGATGAGCTTGAGCAAGAACAGCTGCGACAAGATGACGCGCTGCTCCTTGAGGAGGATCGTCTTCAGGCTGTTGTACGAGCTGCTCGATTCCAGCAAGCTTTGCGCCGCTACCATAGCCGCAAAGTTAAAGCCAGAAGCTTCGAGGAAGGCGACCTTGTTCTTCGGCGCGTTCAGTCCGCCAAGAATTCCAACAAGTTGACGCTAAAGTGGGAAGGCCCTTACCGGGTGAAACGAGTCACTAGGCCTGGCGCTGTCCGCCTTGAGACCGAAGATGGCACTCCGGTGAGCAACTCCTGGAACATTGAGCATCTTCGTAAGTTTTACCCGTAGGGTGCGGTTGCCGGAACCCGTTCCGGCAACCACCTTTTGTACAAGTCTTGCCGATGTTGCATGTAATCCTTTGTACAAAGCCGGGCGCAGACCCCGTGCATAAGTAAAGCTCATGTGCTCTGCACATCTTGTCAAATTCATGCTTTTTACTTTATATTTGCATGCGTTATCTGACACTTTGTGCAGCACCTACCCCCGGTAAGCAATAACGAGCTATAAGGCTCCATGCCTTTATTTTCTCTTCTTTCTTTTTCTCAAAAAGGAAAGGAAGGTTCCCTCGCCCGCAAGTTTCCCGGGGGGGAAGGAGAAGATAATGGTGTGGATCAGGCGTCGTTCAAGCAAGTTTTCGCCTTACCGGAAAGCAAACGACAGAAAAGCTAAGTTGCCAAAGTTTGAGCAATCAGTTTTTAAATTTTAAAGTTATCTTCCTTGAACGACCGTTCTTTGTATTGAAAACCTGTGCGCGGAGGAACCAACTCGTAGCTAGTTGCGCCCTTACTTTGTTTCGAGTCTGCTCAACAACTTAAGTGAGCTGCGACTAGTTGCGACAAGGTTTCTTGTCGGAAGCGGCACCGCCAGCAGGCTGCTGATGTCCCGCACTCAGCGCTCGCGGCAAAGGTTTCTGCGCCGTCAAGTTCCCTAAAAGCGTAGGGTAAAAACATACAAAGGAAGGGAGCAAGTAAAGGAAATAACATAGCAATCTCTACCCAAAACAAAGTTATATTAC
The DNA here is from genome assembly GCF_002162155.2 of Triticum dicoccoides. Taxonomy (NCBI): domain Eukaryota; kingdom Viridiplantae; phylum Streptophyta; class Magnoliopsida; order Poales; family Poaceae; genus Triticum; species Triticum dicoccoides. The sequence continues at coordinate 267,278,640 of NC_041387.1, forward strand.
AAGATAGCTTGTCGCAGCTCTAATAGATTGTTCTCGTGGCATAACCAGCAGCGACAAAGAGAAAAAAAGAAACGGGCGGCCTAATCTACGCGATCGCCCTCAACCCTCTTGATCTCGCTCACCTTGTCCACAATGGGTGCGACAAGGGCCTTGAGTGCATCCAGATCAGCATCCAGCGGCAAGGATTTGAGGACGTTGGTGAGGTTGAGGCCTGGATTGCGGAACGCCACCTTCATCAGCACCTTCTGGAGAGCCCCCGCGCAGATCCTGTGCGACTCGTCGGCCAGCTGCTTTGGGATCTTCTCCCGGAGTCGCTGGAGTGCCGTCGCCACGCCCTTGAAGAACAGGCTGAGCTTGGCGCTGGGTTGGAGGTGCTCGTCGGAGGAGTACCCGAGCTCCTCCATCCCCAGCTGCGCCAGCTCCCCGTCGATGGCGGCGGCAATATTCACCAGACCTTCAGTCCAATGCTCCACTGTCTCCCTGAAGGCGTCGTGGGCGGCAGCAGCATTCGCCAGCAGCGCCTCGTTGGCCTTGACCTTCTCCAACAAGGCCACCTCCCGCTCCCTGGCGCCGTCCAGCGTCTGAGTCAAAGTGGCCAGCTTCAACTCGAGGTCCGCATTGGAGTCCTTGGCGGCGCTGAGCTCCTTGCCCCTCTCTACGAGAAGGCCCTGCAGTTCACCATGGGCGGCAGCATCCTTCTCGCGCTCACGCTTGAGAGCGGCAAGCTCCTCGCCACTCGCCCTGAGATCAGCCTCCAGCTGCGCTACTTTTGTCTCCAGCTCCTTCTTGGCGGCCTCGGCAGCTTCGGCAACATCCCTTGCCTCCTTGAGAGCCCCACCAATCACTTGCTCGCGCGCGGCAAGCTCCTCCTCGTGGCTGTCAAGATTGACCTTGCGCTGCGCCAACTCTCCTTCCTGCGCGAATAAGTTTTCAGCGACAAGCCATTGCTTCTCTTCAGCTTCAGCCTTCTCGAGGAGGAAGGCTTTCCGCTCCTCGAGAAGTTGCTCCCGCTCCTCCGCCAGGGACCGGAGAGCTTCCTGCCTGAGGCCCCGGAGCTCCTCTGCGCGCTTCTCAATATCCACCCCGCCTTCACGACAAGCGCCTCTCGAGACGCCAGTTTGGCTTGGCGGGCGCGGTAAAGCGACTTCAGCTTCCGCAGCAGCCGCTCCTCCTCAGGCTCGTCGCTGCTGCTGCTTGGCGTGTCGACCACCGTCAGCCCAGCAGAGGGGAGCACCTCTCCGTCCAGGATTTCTCACTCGACCGGCGCCCTGGAGCTTGACGCCCAGGGGAGCTTGATGAAGATACCGTCGCCGGCCTTCAAGTAGGCGCCGGGCTGGGGCTCTTCGGAGCTTGGCGCTGCAGCATCGGCGGAGGGATCGGCGGTCGGCGCAGCGCCTGGCGCTCCTGCGGCCTCGGGGCCGTTAGTGCGATCGCCGGATCCCTTGCCCGCTTCTGCGGCGGCAGCCTTGGCGGCCTCTTCGCCAGCGGGATCATCAGCACCGACGTCTTCTTCGGTGGCGGCGGCGTCATCATTGTTGCCGCGCGCGTCCTCCTCGCCGGCGTCCTCTATCTCCATCGGCTCCGTGGCGGGTGGATCTGACGACCGAAGAGGGGAGAAAGGTCAAGTAAATGTTCAAGAAGAAAATCAGAAGAAGAAGAATCCAAGGGGAGTTTTTCAGGCAAAAGGGTTACCTGTGCTTGGATCCGCAGTCGTGGTCTCGACCACCGGAGGATCGCTGGCGCTGTCCCTTGCCGGAGAGTTCTCCCTTGCCGGAGAGCGCTCCCTTGCCGGGGACTCCTCCCTTGGCGGCGTAGTCGAAGCAGATGGCACTTCGGGAGCAGCCTCCGGGCATTCCTGATGAGGCTGTTCTGCTCCTACACAAATCCAACAGACAAGATATCAGTAGAGAAAAGAGCACCCATGCGCACCTGACGGCAGGAAGTAAACTATAAACTTACGCTGGGGGCTGCTTTGGGGAGTAGTTGCCGGGTCCGTCAAGGTGGTCTCAGACACACCCCCTGCTGACACGGTGAGATCATCTTCGATGACAATCACCGGGGCCTTGGCTCTCTTCGCCGCTCTCTGGGCCAGCGTCCTGAAAAGGAATGGATTCAGATCGAAGCAAGTCAGATACAAAACGAAAGCAACAAGATAGCGAGAATTGAAGAACTACGAGGACAGCAAGGGGATCTTACTCTTCTTCTTCGTCGTCGGAGCTGAGCGTGGAGAGATCGAAGTCCGGCTCGCCTCCGATGCAGCGAGGCGGAGGAGTAGGCTCCCTCGCCCGCTTGGCAGGAGCAGTGGTGGCGGACCGGGAAGACCCCGCTCCAGTTGCCGCGGCGGCGTGAGGCGCTCTCGCGGCAATGGTGCTTGCCGCGGTAGAGCGTGTCGCGCGGCTCGGCGGCTGTTGACCCGTCTGCCGCCCCGCTACGTCCGCGGCCTTGCGGAGACGCCTTCTTGGCGGGGCCGGGGGCTCCGCCTGCGGCAAGCTGTCTGAAGGTTCGGGCTCTTCCTCGCCGGGCTCGCTCGGCTCAGCTTCAGGACCGGCAAGATCTTCCTCGCCAGCAAACTCCTCGCACTCGGCAAGGCTTGCCGCCTCTGCTACCTCTGCCTCCTCCACGGTGAATCCAAATATGCCCGCGGCAGCAGCTGCTGCCACCTCTTCCAGCCTGGTGGCGATGCGCTGCATCTCCGCATCGGTGGTGTCGCGGGTGAGGCTCTTCTGCTCAGCAGCGCGGACCGATACTTCTACCAAGTCGTCGAAGAACGCCCGCATGACGTCATCCGCAGGTTCTTGCCAAGTTGGGGCGATTCCGTGAGAGTCACACAACGGCATCATCGCGCGGATGCGGTCAAGTGAAGAATTGTTGCACAGCGGAACGACATTCCGCGGCAACATAAATGGGTGCTGAGGGTCGCACTTGAACAGCTCCAGAAGCATCGCGTCCAATTCCAAGACCGTGAAGTTGAAGTTGAGGCCCGGGCGCAGCCTCATGATATCCGCCGAGTTCTTGAACTCCCAGGCGGGTCTCCCCCTCTCCTGCAGGGGGCGATGCGGCGGCGAAGGAAATCTGCGCCTACAGCGCCTACAGTGAGCCCGGCAAGCCTGAGGCGAAGGATGCAGGTGACGGCGATCTTCAGCCTGTCGTCTTCCGGGGCCACGTTGCTCCAATCATTAACGCGCACTATTGGGGCTTGGCGCACGGCAGTGAATGGCTGCGGGTTCTCCTCGACGATCCAGCACCACTCTGCTCTCCACTCCTCCCACTTTCTGCGGAGCTCACCCTCCAGATATGCTTCCTTCTTGCCGATTCTCGAGATCCAAGCGATCCCGCCGGCAAGAGGCTCTCCTCTCTCGACTCGAGGCATGAAGAAGTGGCGGAAAAGGGCTACGTTTGGGTGGACTCCGACAAAGTTTTCACACAGATGTGCGAAAACTGCCATGGTCAGAACGGCGTTGGGGGTGAAATCAAGGAGGCGGAACCCGTAGGTGTTCATGATATCGCAAAAGAATTCAGAGAAAGGCGGGCAGAGCCCGCAGTAGAAGAACAGCGCGAAAAAGGGATACCCGTTCGGAGCTAGCCTCGAGGCGGTGGCCGGGAGTACCCTCGTGCGCGGATGGGCTCGCGTCTCCGTCGACCAGAAAAGGTAGTAGTACTCCCTCAGCTCCTTTGCGTCAAGCTGAGGGGGGAAGATGGCCCGCTCATTTCGCAGCGCCGCGAGCCGCTGCGCCTCGATTGACTTCACGCCCTTCCCCTTTTCGGCTTTCGGAGCCATGGCGGAGGTGGCTGGGGAGATAGGCGGCGTCGGTGGAGCTAGTGGCAATGGGGGGCAGAGCGCTGCTCTCTTTCGGCTTTGAGAAGAAGGAGGGGAGCGGCGGAGATTTTCGAGAATGAAGTAGCAACCGGCGAAGTGCGGAAACTGCCCCTGTTTCCCCTGCTTATAAAGAGGGAGGGAGCGGACGTTTCGCCCTTCCGAATAAAGAAACCTCCCACGATCTCTCCCACGATGCCGCATTCAACGCGTGCCGTTCGGGGAGGGCGCGGTGGATACGGAGCAGGATACAGCATGACCCAGGCCGCGTGTGCCCGTGCCCTGTTGTCACATCCCTAGCTTATGGCTTTGCACCAGGGCTTCCCTTCATGTGTGCATCATGTTTAAATTTTGTGAAAGTTGAAATGGGGATGACAGAACCCCCAGCCCCCCCTGAAAATACCAGGTTCAACTGAAAAACATTTCAATGAACCCAAAATGCCCTTCACAAAAGTTCATCATTTTTGAATTGGTCTAGAACCTCTCCCAAAAATGGTGCACATTTTTCTAGGCCATTCTGGATTTCTGAATTAAATCATTACGTATTTGCATTTGGGCATTTAAATACTATAAAATATTTAAAATGCTCAAATAATCATAAACTAAAATGTTTACTATTGGATATATTCTAAACAGTAGCCATGATTAGTTCCATGATTTTTGGAAGTGCCTAGATATTTTTAATAAAGCCCAACAGTTACAGAAATAATAGAAAACAGAAACATTAAATAAAAGAGAGGAGAGAACCTCACCTGGACTCACCTGTCGCAGCCCAGCTGGCCAGCCCATCTGGCCGGCCCAGCCCAGCGCCCCCCCTTGTCATCTTCCTCCTCTGCCAGGAGGACGAACAGGTGCGTGGCAGGCGCCGACGCTGCCCCGGCCACCTCCTGCTTCCCCGGCCACCTCCTGCTTCCCCGACCCCTCCTAGACGACGCCACGGAGCGCCACACAGCCCCTGGCTCTCTCTCACTCTCCTCGCTCCTTCCCCCCCTCCTCTGTTTCTCGCACGCAGCCACCGAGCGGAGCCCGTCGCCGCCGTTCGCCATAGCCGCGGCCACAGGCCACCCCACGCAATCCCGACGCGCCCAGAAGCTCCGCCACGTTGTCTTCTTCATCCTCGATGAGCCACGCAAGCAGGGAGGGCCTGGAACATCGCCATCGCCGTCGTCTTCCACCTCGGGCTCCGACCACCACCGCCGTCGATTTGCCGCACGCAGGACGTTCCCGAGCACACTGGCCTGCTCTGCGAGTCAGTCGTGAGCCCCTCTTCCTCTCCCCTCACCTCTCTCTCTCGCGCGTGCCCTGTAGCCGCTGCCCCGCGAGCGCCCGAAGCCGCCGTCCGCCATGGCCGGCGAGCTCCGTGCCCCCGAGCACCTCCGCCTCGCGTAGTAGCTCCGACGTGCTCCTGCTGCCTAGTAGCTACCGCCTGTGCTCTCCGTTCGCTCGAACGCGAGCTGCAGCCCCACGCCCGCGCTATCCCGAACTCCGGCCGCCGCCGAAGTCGACGCTGCACTTGACTCAGGCCACGTCTCACCCTCCCGATGCTACCAATGGATGCGCGCAAGCGCCAGCAACCCATAGCCGCAAACCTCGCTCGAAACCGTCGTCTGTAGCTCAAACCCGAGCCCCTCCGCCGCACCTATCATCGCCGGCGTCGAGCTGCCGGTGAGTTAGCCTCAGTTGACCAGGGGGTTGACCTCCCCTGGGTCCATGACATGCGGGCCCCGCCCGGCTAACTAATCTAGTTTAGGTTTAAACTAAATTAGCTTAACCTAGGTTAGTACTAATTAAACTAGGTTAGTTTAGTTAGTCACTGACATGTGGGCCCACGCCCACTGACACTTTTAGTTAGGATTAAATTAGCACTAGTAGTCTCTGTTAATTAGTCTAGTCACTTACCAGTGGGTCCCAGCGTCAGTTTGACTATGCCACGTCATCGTTGACCTGGCCCACCGGTCAGCCTCTATTTTCGCCCTGTGCCACTGACGTGTGGACCCTACTGGTCAGGTTTGACCTGGACCATCGCCTTTGACCTACTGACGTCACCACGACATCATGGTGACGCAATAAGTATTTTCTGGATTTATTTTTATACAGGAAATTCCAGAAAATGCTACAAACTTCAAAAATTCATAGAAATTCAACCGTAACTCCAAATTAAATAATTTATATATGAAAAATGATCAGAAAAATCCAATCTATCCATCTGTACCATTTTCATGCATGTTAGAACAACTTATAGCTGCTGTTTAGCACAAATCTTATAAATGGCATTTAAACCCTCACATATGGAGTTTGAATTTGAATCCTGGATTCAAACCAACTCCATTTAACTTGTTGCTAGATGCATTAGGCCAATCAACAGCATATTGCCATGTCATAGCATGCATCATATTGTGCATTGCATTGATCGTGTTTCTTCTGTGTTTGCCGGTGTTGTTCCCCCTCGGTAGACGCTATATCGATGATGTGATCGTTGACACTGATGAAGACTCAATGTTATCTTCAGAAGTGCCAGGCAAGCAAAACCCCCTTGTTCATTCTGATACAATCCTACTCTCTCGCCCTGCTCTCTTTTACTGCATTAGGACAACAACGAGTCATTTGTTACTTGCTGCGGTAGATGAACCCTTTTATCCTCTGCATGACCTGTCATTGCCACAGTAAATAGATGAAACCCACTAGTATGAGTAGGAGTTGCTTGAGCCCTGTTGTGCCTACTCATTCATGTTTGTTTGTCATGCCTGCTACTGCTTAGAGTTGAGTCAGGTCTGATTCATCGGGAATGAATCAGAGGTGTGTGAACATGTCCTACCATTGAGAGCTAAGTGTGTGAACACGATTTGGTAAAGGTAGCGGTGAGAGGCCATGTAGGAGTACATGGTGGGTTGTCTCATTGCAGCCGTCTTCAGGAACTGAGTTCTGTGTTTGTGATCCATGACCAGTTACTACCACACATTGGGTTCCGGTAACTCGACCCCTCTCGACTTATTAATCAACATGATCTCTGTCCAGGAGTTGCAACTAGTTTCTGGTGTTTGTAGGTAGTGTTAGTAGTCTACCAAGTGGCACCCGGTACAGGTGGGCTTGGGACAGACTAGGCACAGTGTCCCGGTGTACCAAGTAGCACCCGATGGTGGGCTTGGGAACCCTGCACACATCGTTTGGGGCCGTGAGCGACACCCCGGCCGGATCTCCTTGCGGATGGAACCCGAATAGGCGATAAACCTGGACGAGAGACTTGTGTGGTTAGTCAGGTTGTGGCCAACTCCCTCGCCAGGCTTCCGCTTGAAGGTTGCCGAGATACACGAGGTGTACATGGCGGTAAGTGGCGAAAGCGTGTGTGAAGAAGTACACCCCTGCAGGGTTAATATGATCTATTCGAATAGCCGTGTCCGCGGTAAAGGACTTCTGGGTTGCCTGTACAGTTCATAGACAAGTGAAAGTGGATACTCTAAAATACGCAAGATAAGCGTGAGTGCTATGGATGGCGTTCTCGTAGGGAGACAGGAGCGGATCCATAGTGGTGTATTGATATGGTGAATATGTGGACTCGTGTGCACCACCTCAAAAGAGTTACTTGCAGTCGTAGTTCAGGTTAGCCACCGAGTCAAAGCTGGCTTGCTGCAGTTAAACCCCACCACCCCCTTGTTGATAATGATGCATATGTAGATAGATCTGATGTAAGTCTTGCTGGGTACATGTGTACTCACGTTGCTTAATTTATGTTTTTGCAGAGAGACTTCAGTCTCGCTAGTAGTACCGCGTGGACTTCGACGTTTAGCTTGTTACCTCAGCTACGATCTTGTGCCCTCGGCAGGATCTGGTAGATAGTCAGGCTTCTCAGCCTTTTTCATTTATAGATGTCTGTACTCAGACATGATAGCTTCCGCTTGTGCTTTGACTTGTATGCTCTGAATATTGGGTCATGAGACCCCTGTTTGTAATATCTCGCTCCTCGGAGCCTATTGAATAAATACTTGAGTCGTAGAGTCATGTTGTGATGCCATGTTGTATTTGCACATATCGAGCATATTGTGTGTATGTTATTGAAATGCTTGGTATGTGGGATCTGACTATCTAGTTGTTTATCTTTAGTAGCCTCACTTACCGGGAAATGTCTCCTAGTGTTTCCACCGAGCCATGGTAGCTTGCTACTGCTCCGGAACACTTAGGCTGGCCGGCATGTGTCCTTCTTCGTTCCTGTGTCTGTCCCTTCGGGGAAATGTCACGCGATGAATACCGGAGTCCTGTTAGCCCGCTACAGCCCGGTTCACCGGAGTCCTGCTAGCCCAGTGCTACAGCCTGGATTCACCTGCTGATGACCGACACGTTCGATGCTGGGTCATGGATGCCTGTCCCTGTAAGTCTGTGCCACTTTGGGTTTAGGACTAGTCATGTCATCCTGGGCTCCTTATCATATGGATGCTAGCGACATCATCATATACGTGAGCCAAAAGGCGCAAACGGTCCCGGGCAAAAGTAAGGCGACACCCGTGGGAATACCGTGCGTGAGGCTGCAAAGTGATATGAGGTGTTATAGGCTAGATCGATGAGATATTGAGTCGGGGTCCTGACAGCGTTGGTATCAGAGCTTGACTGCATGTAGGATTACCAAGCCAAACTGGTCGAAGTTGAGTCTAGAAATTCTTTAGTTATATAAGGGAATTGATTGTGGGATGGAACGTAAGGCTCTTTTACTCCTTATACCTCATGCCCTTCTGATCTGAGTCATCTTATCTTTCTACGGGGTTAAGGAACTAGGCTTTCTCTTCTTTCTATCAGGATCACGTGTTACTAATCCGTAGACCTATAGAACTGTTGGACTTAAGCCTCAGTCCAGTTCCTACTACTTCTGTATGTTAACTGATGATCTCGAAACCTTGATATTGTGCTTCTGAGTGGTTATGCCACCATTTTTGTGATTGTCTCAAATCTTTTGAGCATTTACAGCCGTTATGCTGTCCGAGTCATCCCAGGTTTCTAAACAATCTGATGCACTTGCAAGTCCTTTCCCTCTGGGTTTTATGTTCATTTGGGCCAGGTTAATCACACTAATTGCTGAGTTGAGGTATTCTATTGCCTTGACCTATATGTTGGAGTTCCTATTATGACCCTAAGTGCTTAGAGGATCATCTAGTGGTCTAGCCATGATCTGTGTTTCCAGTGTGATGATTCTGGCCATCATTCTCGAAAGCATTCCGTGATGCTACTTAGTAGTAGGTATTCTATTCCTGGGTTTTGAACCCGAGATTCACTCTACTTACTTCATGTTGATAGTGTTTGCTAGTTCCTTTAGGATATTAGTAACTTTGCGATAGTCCTCGAGGTCCGTGGTATTTCCTTCTTCCAAATACTATGAACCACTTATGGCAGATGTTTATTGGATCAAAAGATCACAATTAGAGTACTCTTGAGGAGTTCTCCATTCATAAATCGTGACTCTGCCAGTCCTACCTCTCTGCATGGGTTATCCGGAAGAAACATGTTGAACTTGGTTCGACATACTAATCTATGCATCCACAACTCAGAAAATTATATGTTCTTTGAGTTGTCCCTCTTAGTTGTCTTCTGACCCTCGTCTATCATTTGATAGTCAAGAGTATGCGTGCATTCCTATTACTCTTGTGGTCCGTCAAGCCATTCTATTCTGGAATGACTAGGAGAAACAAACTCCAGTACCTCATCCATACCCAGGATTGGGTCTTAACAGTTGTACTCCGCAGATCAAAATACTAATCCAGTTTTTGTTCTGTTCTACCTTGGAGTATTACCATCTTTATATCAAGAATGTCATGGGAATTGCACACCATCCTATGAACTCTTGACACAGTGATACTTCTCTCCATCATTATTCATTTCTCGGTTCCTGTGTTGTTGCAACCGGAATGTCGACAAGTGAATCGTGATGTGTGAAATCAATACTGCTAGCAACTCCGTTGCTTGGTAGTTAAATGGACAACAACCTCATTCTTAGCGTGCTGATTATCGAGTCATCATTCTAAGATTGATCGTGCTACCTAGTCCTTATTTCTGGTGCACCCTCTGATCAATGAGTTAGGATTGTGTCAATACCTTGCTCTGTTGATCATATCGTCTTGCCCTAAAAAGCAAGATTGTTCTCAAGCTTAGTAACATACCGGTGGTTCGTGATTTTCCGAATATCTTCTCGAAAGTATCACCATGTTGTCACCTGACTGTTATGTTGAGCTCGTGATCAAGTTGGTTTATCCTGTAAACCACCCTTTCTCCAAGAATCTTTGTTGGGTACCCCTGAGCTAGTTGGCTAAGCTGAACAACAACTTGGAGAGTTGGAAGATGGAAGCTTGTCCGATTTAGTTCATCTTAAGGGATATCTTGTGTGTGTGTGTGCGTGTGTGTGTTGAAGATAGATGATATCTTTATTGGTTGATCCTCGTGATCAATTGTTGGATCTATTATCTTACCCAAACCTTTGATTTGAGTATGGGCTATCGTCAAATCAAATCAGAACCAACGATATTCGTAATGTTGTCTTACTCGTGGTTGATCCCTCGAGCATACACCATTATATCTTTTGGGTCTGACCAATGCTATCATTTGTTCACTTAACTATGGAATTCTTTTTAAAAGGAAACCCAGATGAATTGTTGTTGAGCCCATTGACAACATCCTTATCTCCTCCATGATCTTGTTGGACAACAAGTTAGTGTCGGAAACTTTTGAAAGCATTTTCTTCATGCTAGCTCATGAAGTATTTGTTTGATGAAAGGAGTGACTTCCTCTTTTACACGTGCATTTGGTGAAAGTTGCCGCCGTGAATTTGAGAAAGTTAGTTTTGCTTCCTCTGGAATCATCCCAAGTCAGTCATGCACGTGCGAAGAATTCTGTGGTCCGTTAGACTGATCATCTTCATTCCATATGTATATCCTAGCACACCAAGCCACTGAATGAGTTGTTCAAAGATAAAGGAGTCTGTCCAAGGTGAACTCTTTGGACTTCCACGCGTGGAGACTTCGATGTCATTAATGAGGGTTCCCCACCTGAACTCGGTAGTGTTTTATTGTAAGACTACCATGTGATAATGTTTGTCTGGGACAACGTGTTCACATGTGTGTAGCAGAACCAGCTCATGTTTTGGAGCTTGCTATCATAGTTCATTTCTCGAGAATCTCGCAACGTCATCTCGTCGATTTGTGTTGCAAACTTTCATTTTGTTTCCTAGACTCGATGAGTCTGGAATATCCTGACACCAACCAGATCTGAATCTCAGGCAGATATGATGGTTGGAACATTTCCCAAGAATTACAATATTGGTCTCGCGATAACCGGTAAAGTGAATGTCGTGGCCAACACACCCCGCCGGGAGACCTAATATTGTAGTATCTTGATTGGAGAAGTTGGCCACCTCCCCATAAGGATTTCGTAGGATCTACTCCCTAGTTGTTCCTTATGGATTTTTGTGTTCCTGAAGTCCGACCTTTACTTGATGTTCTAGATACCAAACCATTTCAATGAATGGGATACGCTAGCACATCAAGGAGAACATTAGAAGCGGAGTGCTAAATGTCTCTCGGTCGATCATCCAGATTTTGTTTCCTTGGCCTCGCTAAGGTGAAATCTGAGAAGGTGTTATCTTCCTTTGCATCTGCATCATCCATCATTAGCCATCATGGTAGTATGTTGTGTTGCCAGGATCCTTGACACGGATGTTGGTAAAACCTTGATGATTGTGGAAATGCTCAAGTTCTTGAGAGCACGCACAAGCGCTACGTGTTATCATCGGCACTAACTGGGATTCCTCTCAGTTTCCTCGGCAATGCTATGACCTTTTCAAACAGTGAATTCACTCTCTATTGTTGGGTTCTTCCCCAGTTACCAGAATCATTCCCAGCATTTGCATTTTGTTCCCAGCTTGCACCGCCAATGTGCCATTCTACCATGGGTCCCTTCCATTTCCGGTGGTAAGCAAATTCATCCATTACGTTGTCTTCAACAAGGTAATCCACATCATCCAAGTCTGAGTATGCCATTCTACCGACCCCCTCCAAACGATCGCTCGAGAATTGCCTTAGGCTGGTTTAAAGAGTTTCAATGATCTCTGAATCAAAGGTAATTCTTTTTGCCACTTAAGGGGATATTTCTATGAGTTACCTTCCCTCAGGTGTCTCATATGATAAAATGGCAATTCAACTCTTCGCTACATTGACAACCGTTTACCACATTTTTAAGTGTGGAATTGTTGTCTACCTAGTGAACCCTCGTCATCTGTTCCACTCCATCCCTCTAGAGGTGTGCTTCGTCTCTCAGCTCGAGAGATGTTGCTATGTCTCATTCCGAGAGTTAATCCCGAGTTGTTCGACCTTCGAGAAGATTGATCCTTCTAGAGTTCCCTTCTCCTCTCGTTGTCAGGTTGGTTGGAGTTCTCGGAGCAAGACATCAAGATAATGATGGTGATCAAATCAACACTCTTATGGAGTGCACCCTGGATCGTGAAGATTATGTTAGTTGGCGTTTTCCCTTCGTCTTACCCTACGCTTGAATCTCGGGTCGAGATTCTTGTTTAGTGGGGGTGAGTTGTCACATCCCTAGCTTATGGCTTTGCACCAGGGCTTCCCTTCATGTGTGCATCATGTTTAAATTTTATGAAAGTTGAAATGGGGATGACAGAACCCCCAGCCCCCCCTGAAAATACCAGGTTCAACTGAAAAACATTTCAATGAACCCAAAATGCCCTTCACAAAAGTTCATCATTTTTGAATTGGTCTAGAACCTCTCCCGAAAATGGTGCACATTTTTCTAGGCCATTCTGGATTTCTGAATTAAATCATTACGTATTTGCATTTGGGCATTTAAATACTATAAAATATTTAAAATGCTCAAATAATCATAAACTAAAATGTTTATTGTTGGATATATTCTAAACAGTAGCCATGATTAGTTCCATGATTTTTGGAAGTGCCTAGATATTTTTAATAAAGCCCAACAGTTACAGAAATAATAGAAAACAGAAACATTAAATAAAAGAGAGGAGAGAACCTCACCTGGACTCACCTGTCGCAGCCCAGCTGGCCAGCCCATCTGGCCGGCCCAGCCCAGCGCCCCCCTTGTCATCTTCCTCCTCTGCCAGGAGGACGAACAGGTGCGTGGCGGGCGCCGACGCTGCCCCGGCCACCTCCTGCTTCCCCGGCCCCTCCTAGACGACGCCACGGAGCGCCACACAGCCCCTGGCTCTCTCTCACTCTCCTCGCTCCTTCCCCCCTCCTCTGTTTCTCGCACGCAGCCACCGAGCGGAGCCCGTCGCCGCCGTTCGCCATAGCCACGACCACTGGCCACCCCACGCAATCCCGACGCGCCCAGAAGATCTGCCACGTTGTCTTCTTCATCCTCGATGAGCCATGCAAGCCGGGAGGGCCTGGAACGTCGCCATCGCCGTCGTCTTCCACCTCGGGCTCCGACCACCACCGCCGTTGATTTGCCGCACGCAGGACGTCCCCGAGCACACTGGCCTGCTCTGCGAGTCCGTCGTGAGCCCCTCTTCCTCTCCCCTCACCTCTATCTCTCGCGCGTGCCCTGTAGCCGCTGCCCCGCGAGCGCCCGAAACCGCCGTCCGCCATGGCCGGCGAGCTCCGTGCCCCCGAGCACCTCCGCCTCGCGTAGTAGCTCCGACGTGCTCCTGCTGCCCCGTAGCTACCGCCTGTGCTCTCCGTTCGCTCGAACGCGAGCTGCAGCCCCACGCCCGCGCTATCCCGAACTCCGGCCGCCGCCGAAGTCGACGCTGCGCTCGACTCAGGCCACGTCTCACCCTCCCGATGCTACCAATGGATGCGCGCAAGCGCCAGCAACCCATAGCCGCAAACCTCGCTCGAAACCGTCGTTCGTAGCTCAAACCCGAGCCCCTCCGCCGCACCTATCATCGCCGGCGTCGAGCCGCCGTCGAGTTAGCCTCAGTTGACCAGGGGGTTGACCTCCCCTAGGTCCATGACATGCGGGCCCTGCCCGGCTAACTAATCTAGTTTAGGTTTAAACTAAATTAGCTTAACCTAGGTTAGTACTAATTAAACTAGGTTAGTTTAGTTAGTCACTGACATGTGGGCCCACGCCCACTGAAACTTTTAGTTAGGATTAAATTAGCACTAGTAGTCTCTGTTAATTAGTCTAGTCACTGACCAGTGGGTCCCAGCGTTAGTTTGACTATGCCACGTCATCGTTGACCTGGCCCACCGGCCAGCCTCTGTTTTCGCCCTGTGCCACTGACGTGTGGACCCTACTGGTCAGGTTTGACCTGGACCATCGCCTTTGACCTGCTGATGTCACCACGACATCATGCTGATGCAATAAGTATTTTCTAGATTTATTTTTATACAGGAAATTCCAGAAAATGCTACAAACTTCAAAAATTCATAGAAATTCAACCGTAACTCCAAATTAAATAATTTATATATGAAAAATGATCAGAAAAATCCAATCTATCCATCTGTACAATTTTAATGCATGTTAGAACAACTTATAGCTGCTGTTTAGCACAAATCTTATAAATGGCATTTAAACCCTCACATATGGAGTTTGAATTTGAATCCTGGATTCAAACCAACTCCATTTAACTTGTTGCTTGATGCATTAGGCCAATCAACAGCATATTGCCATGTCATAGCATGCATCATATTGTGCATTGCATTGATCATGTTTCTTCTGTGTTTGCCGGTGTTGTTCCCCCTCGGTAGACGCTATACCGATGATGTGATCGTTGACACTGATGAAGACTCAATGTTATCTTCAGAAGTGCCAGGCAAGCAAAACCCCCTTGTTCATTCCGATACAATCCTACTCTCTCGCCCTGCTCTCTTTTACTGCATTAGGACAACAATGAGTCATTTGTTACTTGCTGCGGTAGCTGAACCCTTTTATCCTCTGCATGACCTGTCATTGCCACAGTAAATAGATGAAACCCACTAGTATGAGTAGGAGTTGCTTGAGCCCTGTTGTGCCTACTCATTCGTGTTTGTTTGTCATGCCTGCTACTGCTTAGAGTTGAGTCAGGTCTGATTCATCGGGAATGAATCAGAGGTGTGTGAACATGTCCTACCGTTGAGAGCTAAGTGTGTGAACAAGATTTGGTAAAGGTAGCGGTGAGAGGCCATGTAGGAGTACATGGTGGGTTGTCTCATTGCAGCCGTCTTTAGGAACTGAGTTCTGTGTTTGTGATCCATGACCAGTTACTACCACACATTGGGTTCCGGTAACTCTACCCCTCTCGACTTATTAATCAACATGATCTCTGTCCAGGAGTTGCAACTAGTTTCTGGTGTTTGTAGGTAGTGTTAGTAGTCTACTAAGTGGCACCCGATACAGGTGGGCTTGGGACAGACTAGGCATAGTGGCCGGGTGAACCAAGTAGCACCCGGATGGTGGGCTTGGGAACCCTGCACACATCATTTGGGGCCGTGAGGGACACCCTGGCCGGATCTCCTTGCGGATGGAACCCAAATAGGCGATAAACCTAGACGAGAGACTTGTGTGGTTAGTCAGGTCGTGGCCGACTCCCTCGCCAGGCTTCCGCTTGAAGGTTGCCAAGATACATGAGGTGTACATGGCGGTAAGTGGCGAAAGCGTGTGTGAAGAAGTACACCCCTGCAGGGTTAATATGATCTATTCGAATAGCCGTGTCCGCGGTAAAGGACTTCTGGGTTGCCTGTACAGTTCATAGACAAGTGAAAGTGGATACTCGAAAATACGCAAGATAAGCGTGAGTGCTATGGATGGCGTTCTCGTAGGGAGATGGGAGCGGATCCATAGTGGTGTATTGATATGGTGAATATGTCGACTCGTGTGCGCCACCTCAAAAGAGTTACTTGCAGTCGTAGTTCAGGTTAGCCACCGAGTCAAAGCTGGCTTGCTGCAGTTAAACCCCACCACCCCCTTGTTGATAATGATGCATATGTAGATAGATCTGATGTAAGTCTTGCTGGGTACATTTGTACTCACGTTGCTTAATTTATGTTTTTGCAGAGAGACTTCAGTCTCGCTAGTAGTACCGCGTGGACTTCGACGTTTAGCTTGTTACCTCAGCTACGATCTTGTGCCCTCGGCAGGATCTGGTAGATAGTCAGGCTTCTCAGCCTTTTTCATTTATAGATGTCTGTACTCAGACATGATAGCTTCCGCTTGTGCTTTGACTTGTATGCTCTGAATATTGGGTCATGAGACCTCTGTTTGTAATATCTCGCTCCTCGGAGCCTATTGAATAAATACTTGAGTCGTAGAGTCATGTTGTGATGCCATGTTGTATTTGCACATATCGAGCATATTGTGTGTATGTTATTGAAATGCTTGGTATGTGGGATCTGACTATCTAGTTGTTTATCTTTCGTAGCCTCACTTACCGGGAAATGTCTCCTAGTGTTTCCACCGAGCCATGGTAGCTTGCTACTGCTCCGGAACACTTAGGCTGGCCGGCATGTGTCCTTCGTTCCTGTGTCTGTCCCTTCGGGGAAATGTCACGCGATGAATACCGGCGTCCTGTTAGCCCGCTACAGCCCGGTTCACCGGAGTCCTGCTAAACCAGTGCTACAGCCTGGATTCACCCGCTGATGACCGACACGTTCGATGCTGGGTCATGGATGCCTGTCCCTGTAAGTCTGTGCCACTTTGGGTTTACGACTAGTCATGTCAGCCCGGGCTCCTTATCATATGGATGCTAGCGACATCATCATATACGTGAGCCAAAAGGCGCAAACGGTCCCGAGCAAAGGTAAGGCGACACCCGTGGGAATACCGTGCGTGAGGCCGCAAAGTGATATGAGGTGTTACAGGCTAGATCGATGAGATATTGAGTCGGGGTCCTGACACCTGTTTTGGGCCTGGCCCAACAGCGCTCGGCACCGTGTGTGGCCCAGGCCCGGGGGCTCCTGTCGGTGTACTAGAGTAGGGGTACCCTAGCATCCCGAACTTGTGCACGGGCAGTTGCAGCACCCCGAGGCAAGGCTTGCCAGGCGACCGCCAAGGTCCTCCGTGGTTCCCTTGGAGCCATTCAAGAACAAAGTATTCAAGCCTAGGAGACAAGGCGCCGGCAAGAGGAACTTGCCGGGAAGGCCAACCGAGGCATCCCAAGGAACTTTGCCGCGACGCGCCACGCGTCCCAGCAAGGCAACAAGGCCCCGGCAAGAGGAGCTTGCCGGGAAGATCAACCAAGGCACCTCAAGGTCTGGTGAGCGACAAGCTTCCGGGCGCGACAAGTCGACGACCGTGGCAAGGCGCTTGCCGCGGCAAGTAACCACTCTGTACCCACGCTCCAGCACATCCGCCAATGTGTCGCTCTGGGGGCCTTTCCAGGCGCGCGTGGCGTGAGGCTGTGCAGCCAGCGGTGCGCGGTGGCATGCGACGCTGACAAGATCGCCATCGTGGCGAACGGTGGCGTCCCTGACGGTCCCTTTCTGCACTGTTTGGGCGACACAGACGGGCATTTAATGCCTTTGTCCCCTGCCGTCAGGGTTAGGTAGGATACACTGTACAAGTAGGTGTGCCAACCGCAACACTTTTTACGTTTTTACCCTTCTCTGCGTTGCCACCTGTCGGTGACCCCTTTAGTATATAAAAGGAGGCCCATGCGCAACGTAGGGGGGGTTCGGCTCATTCGGAAGCTAGAAAAACACTTAGCTCTCTCGAGCAAGAACAGAATACAATCAGACAAGCAGCAGTAGGAGTATTATCTTTCCGGAGAGCATGGAAAGAGTATATGAGCAGCAGAAAGTAAAGTATGCAACTTGCAAGAATGTAAAGGGAAGGGTTTGGAGAGTGCAAACGCAATAGGAGACACGGATGTTTTTGTCGTGGTTCCGATAGGTGGTGCTATCGTATATCCACGTTGATGGAGACTTTAACCCACGAAGGGTAACGGCTGCGCGAGTCCACGGAGGGCTCCACCCACGAAGGGTCCTTAAAGAAGCAACCTTGTCTATCCCACCATGGCCGTCGCCCACGAAGGACTTGCCTCACTAGGGTAGATCTTCATGAAGTAGGCGTTCTCCTTGCCCTTACAAACTCCTTGGTTCAACTCCACAATCTTGTCGGAGGCTCCCAAGTGACACCTAGCCAATCTAGGAGACACCACTCTCCAAGAAGTAACAAATGGTGTGTTGATGATGAACTCCTTGCTCTTGTGCTTCGAATGATAGTCCCCCCAACACTCAACTCTCTCTCACAGGATTCAGATTTGGTAGAAAGAAGATTTGAGTGGAAAGCAACTTGGGGAAGGCTAGAGATCAAGATTCATATGGTAGGAATGGAATATCTTGGTTTCAACACAAGTGTAGGTGGTTCTCTCTAAGAAAATGTATGTTGGAAGTGTAGGCATGTTCTGATGGCTCTCTCCACAAATGAACAGTGGGTGGAGGGGTATTTATAGCCTCCACACAAAATCTAACCGTTACACACAACTTACCAATCTCGGTGGGACCGAATTGAGAAACTCGGTCGGACCGATTTAGCAAATCATGTGACCGTTAGGATTTTTGGTGGGATCGACATGCAACTCGGTAGGACCGATATGGTTAGGGTTAGGGCATAACATAATCTCGGTGAGACCGATTACGCAAACTGGGTGAGACCGATTTTGGTAATGGACACACAGAGGGTTGGTCAGGAAAACTCGGTGGGACCGATTCGCTCATCTCGGTAAGACCGAAACGTTATAAAAAGGAAACAAAGAGTTTGCATTGTAATCTCGGTGGGACCGATCGCTCATCTCGGTTTGACCGAAACATTAAGAAGGGAAACCGAGAGATTACAACCCCATCTCGGTGAGACCGAGATCCCTATCGGTGAGACCGATTTGCCTAGGGGTTTGTGGCAGTGGCTATGACATCTGAACTCGGTGGCGCTGGATAGAAAGAATCGGTGGGGCCTAGTTGGATTTTTTGTTTAGGTCATATGTGGATATGAGAAAGTGGTTGAGGGCTTTGGAGCATATCACTAAGCATTTTGAGCAAGAGCCTCATTAAGCAACACCTCATCCCCTCTTGATAGTATTGGCTTTTCCTATAGACTCAATGTGATCTTGGATCACTAAAATAGAAAATGTAGAGCCTTGTGCTTTGAGCTTGAGCCAATCCTTTTGTCCTTAGCATTTTGAGGGATCCACTTTTCTCATCCATGCCATGCCAATCATTGAGCTTTCCTGAAATATTTAACTTGAAGTAGCATTAGCTCAATGAGATATATGTTGTTAGGAATTAGCAAAACCACCCAGGGATAGTTTCACTTTCACACCCACATATCAAATTATCAAAGTAACGAACGTGAATCATATGAGCGTGATGAAAACTAGCTTGACGATAATTCCCATGTGTCCCTGGGAGCGTTTTCCTTTATATAAGAGTTTGTCCAGGCTTGTCCTTTGCTATAAAAAAGGATTGGGCCACCTTGCTGCACGTTGTTTACTTTTGTTGCTTGTTACCCGTTACAAATTACCTTATCACAAAACTATCTATTACCAACAATTTCAGTGCTTTAAGAGAATACCTTATTGAAAACCGCTTGTCATTTCCTTCTGCTCCTCGTTGGGTTCGAGACTCTTACTTATCGAAAGGACTACGATAGATCCCTATACTTGTGGGTCATCACCCTAGTGATAAGCATTAAGCATACCGAAGTCATGGCAACATCAATCTCACAACATAGTGGATACTAGGGATCAAACCCTAACAAAACTAACTCGATTACATGATAAATCTCATCCAACCCATCACCGTCTAGCAAACCTATGATAGAATTACTCATGCAGAGCGGTGAGCATCATGAAATTGGTGATGGAGGAAGGTTGGTGATGATGATGGGACGAATCCCCCTCTCCGGAGCCCCGAACGGACCCTAGATCAGCCCTCCCGATGAAGAACAGGAGGAGGCGGCAGCTCCGTATCGTAAAACACGATGAATCCTTCTCTCTAATTTTTTCTCCCCGAATAGGGTTATATGGAGTTGGAGTTAGGGTCGGAGGAGGTCCAGGGGGCCCACAAGCCCCTCTAGGCGCGCCCAGGCTTGTGGCCTCTGGGTGGATCGCCTCTGGTAACTTCTTGTGCTAGTACTTTTTATATATTCCACAAAAATTCTTCATAAATTTTCAGGTCAATCCGAGAACTTTTATTTCCGCACAAAAATAACACCATGGCAATTCTGTTGCAAACAGAGTCAGTCCGGGTAAGTTCCATTCAAATCATGCAAATTAGATTCCAAAACAAGGGCAATTTTTTTTGGAAAAGTAGATACGATGGAGACGTATCAACTCCCCCAAGCTTAACTCATTGCTTGTCCTCAAGCAATTCAGTTGACAAATTGAAAGTGACAAAGACAAACTTTTACAAACTTTGTTTGATCTTGTTGTTGCAAATATGTCTAGCCAATATTCAAGTTTTCAGCAAAGATTATGAACTAACCATATTTACAATAACCTTTAGGTATCACATTTACTCATATCAATGGCATAACCAACTAGCGAGCAATAATAATGAATCTTGGATGACAATACTTCTTCAAAACAATCATGATATGATATAACAAGATGGTATCTTGCTAGCCCTTTCCGAGACCGCAAAACATAAATGCAGAGCACCCCTGAAGATCAAGGACTGACTAGACATTATAATTCATGGCAACAGAGATCCAGTCACACTCATACTCAATATCAATTAAAAACAAAGCATACAAATGACAATGGTGCTCTCCAGCTGTTGCTTTCTATAAGAGGATGATGACTCAACAATAAAAGTAAATAGATAGGCCCTTCGCAAAGGGAAGCAGGTATTTGCAGAGGTGTCAGAGCTCAGAGCTTTTAAAACGGAGATGAATATAATTTTGAGTGGTATGCTTATTGTCAACATAACAACCAAGAGATCTCACTATCTTCCATTCTAGATACATTACAGGCGGTTCCCAAAAAGAATGGTAAATTTTTTACTCCCCCACCACCAACAATCACACTCCACGACTAGCTGAATCCACGGGTACCGTCTGAAACAACATGTGGTGCCCCCATGTGTGGTTTTGGTAATTGATGACATTCTCTATGGACTAATGGTTGCATTGAATTGTATTCGAAGGATTTTCCATAGGCATTTCTTGAAGTCCAGGTGTCGGTGTCAAAACCGGCGGATCTCGGGTAGGGGGTCCCGAACTGTGCGTCTAGGCGGATGGTAACAGGAGACAAGGGACACGATGTTTTACCCAGGTTCGGGCCCTCTTAATGGAGGTAAAACCCTACGTCCTCCTTGATTGATATTGATGATGTGGGTATTACAAGAGTAGATCTACCACGAGATCAAGGAGGCTAAACCCTAGAAGCTAGCCTATGGTATGATTGTTGTTCGTCCTATGGACTAAAGCCATCCGGTTTATATAGACACTGGAGAGGGCTAGGGTTACACAGAGTCGGTTACAATGGTAGGAGATCTACATATCTGTATTGCCAAGCTTGCCTTCCACGCCAAGGAAAGTCCCATCCGGACACGGGACGAAGTCTTCAATCTTGTATCTTCATAGTCTTGGAGTCCGGCCGATGATGATAGTTCGGCTATCCGGACACCCCCTAGTCCAGGACTCCCTCAGTAGCCCCTGAACCAGGCTTCAATGACAACGAGTCCGGCGCGCATATTGTCTTCGGCATTGCAAGGCGGGTTCCTTCTCCGAATAATTTATAGAAGATTGTGAACACTAGGATAGTGTCCGGCTCTGCAAAATAAATTCCACATACCATCGTAGAGAGAATAATATTAACACAAGTTCAATCTGCTGACGTATTCTGTGGCGTGGCGTCACACCACTACCAAGCCTTAACTCGAATTGTTTTTATTGTACCACCTCAGCGCGTTTAGCGAAGCAGTTTCCTTGGCACGTCTTGTCGAAGCAGAGATCGTGTTCCCCTTATTCTGGGATTCCCATCAATACGGACGTGGGTAACCCAACCGCGCCATTGATTGCGGCGCTTGGGAGATAAGCGAGTTTCATCAGGCCGGTGGGGACGCATAGTTTCGTCCGCCCATATAAGGGGATAAAGATCCAACCCTTTCACCTACGCCTTCTTCCTCCTTTGCTTATCCATCTCTGCGAACTCGAGCTCCAGCGCCCAAGTCCGCACATCTCACCTCAACCTTCTCCAACTATGTCCGGAGCGGGAGGCAAGTGGATGGCCTCCTCCGTTACGGAGGGGCATATCCAGAAGCTGCGCAGCGCCGGATATCTGTCCAGCGACATCGCGCACCGGCTCCCCGACGAGGGAGAGCTCATCCCCACCCCCAGGCCCCATGAGAGGGTAGTATTTCTTTCCCATTTCCTCCGTGGACTGGGCTTCCCACTCCATCCCTTTGTCCGGGGGCTCATGTTCTACTACGGCCTGGATTTCCATGATCTGGCCCCGAATTTCATCCTCAACATCTCGGCGTTTATCGTCGTATGTGAGGCCTTCCTCTGCATCCAGCCCCACTTCGGCTTGTGGCTCAAGACCTTCAGTGTCAAGCCGAATGTTGTGAAGGGCAGCCAAGCGGAGTGCAGAGGCGCCATGGTGGGCAAGATGCCCAACGTTACTTGGCTCGAGGGCACCTTCGTGGAAACCATTAAGGGGTGGCAATCGGGCTGGTTCTACATCACCGAGCCGCGTGACCCTGAATGGGCAGCGGCCCCCGAATTCAGATCTGGCATCCCCATATGGCTCACCTCCTGGAAAGAGAGTGGACGGACATGGGTGATTCGGAGGAGCTGACCGGACTTCAAGCCTGCATCCAAAAGCTAGTGAACAAGAAGCTCAAGCTTGTCAACGTAGTCCAGGTCATGCTCATCCGCCAGATTCCCCCGTGCCAACAACGGGACTTCAATATGTGGGAGTTCGATCCGGCGTAGCACCAGACTTTGAGCGGGCTCTTCGACACTACATACGAAGAGGCCTGGAGGGTGCTGTTTAAGGGCGCCGAGGCTCCTACATCCGCTACCGAAGATCGCGGATTCAGCTCGCAGCATCCGGCTAGCGAGGTAAGCGATTTTGCCCTTTACGGGACACTTGTTTTTCATAGTTTGACTCTATGCGGGATCTAAACTCCCCCTCCTTTGACATGACTGGCTAAAGAAGGCCAAACAGACTATCTGTCCGGCCCCATTGCCAGAAGACCCAGCGGACGCCCGCTTAACGGGGCTGCTGGCTCTGGCACCCCACGTGGTACCGGAGAAGAGACCAAGAAGAAGGCCATGGGCACTCGAAAGAGTTCCCGTTTTCTGGTGTCATCGGACGATGACTCCGAGGCAGACTCCTCCCACAAAGGCGAGGAGGAGAAGAAGTAGGCCTCTCCCCCAGTGGGGGGAGGGAAGAAAAGGAAGGCCTCCCCAACGAGGGAGGTCGAAGGGTCCAAGAAGGGAAGGACTCTTCCCCCGGACTGCTCTGCCAACGCCGGCGATGACGACGAGGATTGGCCTCCAAGGGCCAAGCCCCTGGCGAGATCGTAAGTATCCGGACTCCCAAATAACTTCATGGTTTTTCTTTTCGCCACATGGTGTCTTTCTAATGCCGCATACAACCCTACAGTCCGCCCAAGGATGATCTTCCCGCTTCGTCGAGCGGGTCCTTGGGTGCGTCGGATATGGATTCTCTTCCGACCGCCTCCACCCCCCGTGATGCGGATGATGCCGAGGTGGGATCCCGGGAAGGGACCCGCCAGGAGGAGGAGGCCCCGGAGGTGCCGCAGGGCAACCTCCCGGACTTTGCACCGGACTCCGCCTCGGAACCTGTAGTGGCTCCGGAATCCGGCGGGCGGCCCCTTCGTAAGAAGGGCAAGACCGTGACGTCGGCGGCCTCCGTCCAACCGGAGGCGTCGGATAGCTTGCTGGAGGCGCTCAACGGCGCCTCCATCGAAGAGGAACACCGCACTGTCATGAGTGCGGTGATTCAGAAGGTTCAGCTCGCCAAGAGCGGGCTGACCGAAGCCTGCAGCAGCCTTCTAACAGGCTTTGAGGTAAGAATTTTGATATATGTAAAATAGTACCGCATAGACAGTAGCCCCTGATGCTCGGTTCGGTATTCAGAAAGAAAAGCCGGACTGAGGATCTAAAAAGATATACGCAGGAGTCATATAAAAAATATGTCAATATGGGATTGCAGGCTGTGCTACTGACCGCTGCCGCCCTGACTGCGGAGGTCAACACTTTGAAGCAAAGCCTCGAGCGGTCCGAGAACAAGCTCGGCCGTGCCAAGAAGCAGCTCGAGGATGAGGAAGGTGAGTAACACCTTATTAAAATTGTACCTTACAGAAAAGGATTTGGTTGCAAGAAGGATGACAAGGATAACATGGGTATTGCAGGGGCCACGAACGAGGTGGCGACCCTGAAGGAGGCGGTGTCCGCAGCCGAACGTAATGCGGCCGCGGAGCGCACCGAGAGAGAGAAGCAGGAGGCGCGGGTGGCAGAGGTACAACAAGAGCTCCAGGCTCTCATGGAAAAACATGAGAGTTTGGAGCGTGACTCGAAGACTCGAGAGTCTGAGCTTGCATCGGCTCTTGAGAGTGCCAAAGCCGCTAAGTCCGAAGCCTACAAGGCCCTCCAGGAAATCGAGGCATTGAAGAAAATAGCGGCGGGTAAGGCATTTTTCATGCAAAGTAAGCATGTGAGTGTGAATTACCTATCACTTACCCGAATTCGGAGCTCTCCAGGAGCGTTCGCAGATCTGCCCCGCAGCGTGTCCGATGCTGCCGCTTTCTATAGGGCCGAGGAGGGGAGCTCAATGGAGAAGGTCTTCTGGTCTCAGTATGCTGAGGCCGAACATCCGGTGCCCCTTAGCGACCACCTGAAGCAGCTGGTCGAGCTCCACAAGGTGGCCGAACAGGCCATGAAGGGCCTCATAGTTCGGTTGTGGCCTAAGGAGGCCATGCCTGGGAGCTACTTCGGCCTGGTGCGGCGACTAGTGGATGCGTGTCCATGGGTTGAAGTCATCAAGCACTCCGCCTGTATTGAAGGTGCCCATCGGGCCCTTGCCCGCGCAAAGGTGCAATGGGGCAAGATGGATGCTGAGAAGCTTGTGACGGACGCGCCACCGCTGGGCAAGGAGTATCGCACGCCCGAGATGTATTATAAGAGTGTCCTGAAGGGTGCCCGCATTATTGCGGGTGAGTGCTCCAAAGATGTAATATTTGAGTAGACTCACATTTTGTTATCCTGTGCGCTGAAACCTTTGTTCATATGCGCTAAGCAACGCTTGTTAATTTAAAATATTACCTTCTGTGCGGCCGTTTATCAAATCTGAGAGATGGCAAGTCATCGGCTTCAGCCCCCATGCCACGAGTGCTGGGGTGTTCGGGATAAATTTGGGCACTCTTGTTCCCATTTTTGGGTCCATCTAGGGAGGCGCTCAGCACAACGAACAAGGCAACCGGACTTATAATGCTTGAACACTCTCACTTAGCCATAGAATTCTATAATTTTAAATTTCGGCGAAGCCCCTAGTGTTCGGAAGGCCGAATTTGGGGCGCTATCCACGCCTGGGCCGGACAAAGCCGGTTCCTCGCTCTAAGCGGCATAAGTCTTTAGGGACTCGAAAAAACCTCTCGAACAGCGACCGGCTCTCGCCTCATCATGACGGTCAGTTTTAGCTTTCTCCACTGAGGCGCTCGCCCAGCTCAACTGGGGCGCAATCGCAGTGGTTCTCCCAGTGCTACCTTAGCCGATACAACGGAACATAAGGTACCAAAACATGGGAGCCGGGCAAACCCAACTATTGACCCAAGACATGATTCGGAGCCGATGCATATAATGCTATAAGTTCGGGGTGCCGCACTTGTGAAAGTGTTCGGACTTATCACACCATGACGCGGGAAGCATAAGCCCCTGGTGTATTTAGCCGTACCAAAGTGTACGGATGCAACATGTCATATATGTATAAGAAAGAAATGCAATTATAAGCAAAAAGGTGCTGCACTGTTTATTCAAGAAATACTGTTGTGAATGCAGAACGATACAAATGGTGCGATAAGCAAGGGATGGGACTATTAAACATGTCCCCCTCCAAGGGTAGGCTGCGGAATGGTGTATAAAACAGATTTAATGCTCGTAATGGAGACCACCTGGATATTCGTCGTAGCCTTTCTCCTTCCTTGGCTGTTGCATCCTGAGTTCGGCAGGTCTACTGCCGGACAGGGCCTCTGATGAGCGGAGTCCCGTGGGTAAAAAAAGAAAAAGAGAAAAAAAAAGAATGACACACTTGAGAGCCCCTGGTGTGGTTAAGCCGCATTCTGGGCCTATCGTGGTCATGCCCCTCCCCCTATGCCCATGGTATCTCCAGAGCGTAATGATGTACGCGAAGGACCTATCTTGAAATTTTGCGGGGGCTGGGGTTGGGGCCGCATTGCTACGCGTGCTCGGAACATGCCAGGTGGTCTTGTTGTAGGTTACTCCGGGCGCGTTTAGCCGTGTCCGATCGCTTAACGGCCAGACTCGAGAATTGCCTTAAGAGGCTGCACTGTACTTCTGCCGCGAGAGCCGCTGTATGTTCCTCCGTTCGGAGAGAGCGTTTAGTGTTTCCGTTGACCGTGATGACTCCTCGAGGGCCTGGAATCTTGAGCTTGAGGTATGCTAGTGCGGCACCGCGTTGAACTTTGGAAACGCGGTACGTCCGAGCAGAGCATGATAGCCGCTGCGGAACAGAACTATGTCGAAGATTAACTCCTCGCTTCGGAAGTTATCCGGGGATCCGAAGACCATTTCCAGTGTAACTGAGCCTGTATAATTGGCCTCTACACCTGGTATGACGCCTTTAAAGGTCGTCTTGGTAGGTTTAATCCTTGAGGGGTCTATGCCCATTTTGCGCACTGTATCCTGATAAAGCAGGTTCAGGCTGCTGCCGCCGTCCATCAGGACTCTGGTGAGGTGAAATCCATCGACGATTGGGTCTAAAACCAATGCGGCGAATCCGCTGTGGCGGATGCTGGTGGGGTGGTCCCTTCGATCAAAAGTGATCGGGCAGGAGGACCATGGATTGACCTTCGGGGCAACTGGCTCCATCGCGTATACATCCCTGAGTGCACGCTTCCGCTCCCTTTTGGGTATGTGGGTTGCGTATATCATGTTCACCGTCCGCACTTGTGGGGGCAAACCCTTCTGTCCTTTGTTGTTCGGCGGTCGGGTCTCTTCCTCATCATCGCTATGCAACCCCTTGTTGTTGTTTTCGGCAATTAACTTGCCAGCCTGCTTGAATACCCAACAGTCCCTGTTGGTGTGGTTAGCTGGCTTTTCGAGGGTGCCGTGTATCTGGCACGAGCGGTCGAGTATTCGGTCCAAATTGGACGGGCCCGGAGTAGTTCTTTTGAATGGCTTTTTCTGCTGACCGGGTTTAGAGCCTCTGAATCCAGCATTGACTGCCGTATCCTCACTATTGTCGCCGTTAATGCGGCGTTTGTTTTTGTTGCGACGCGACCTGCCATTGCGGTCCTTGATATCCGGACTGCCAGAATTTTTGCTGAGGTTGTTGCTGCGGGCTAGCCAGCTGTCCTCGCCCGCGTAGAAGCGGGTGATGAGTGATGTGAGGGCTGCCATGGATTTCGGCTTTTCTTGTCCTAAGTGCTGGGCAAGCCACTCGTCGCGGATGTTATGTTTGAAGGCCGCGAGGGCCTCCGCATCCGGACAATCGACGATTTGATTTTTCTTAGTTAGGAACCGTGTCCAAAATTGTCTGGCCGATTTGTCTGGCTGCTGAATTATATGGCTTAGGTCGTCAGCGTCTGGTGGTCGCACATACGTGCCTTGGAAGTTATCGAGGAATGCAGCTTCCAGGTCTTCGCAACTCCCAATTGACTCTGCTGGCAAGCTGTTAAGCCAATGTCGGGCTGGTCCTTTAAGCTTGAGTGGGAGGTATTTGATGGCGTGAAGATCATCACCGCGGGCCATGTGGATATGAAGGAGATAGTCTTTGATCCAAACCGCGGGGTCTGTTGTGCCATCATAAGATTCAATATTCACGGGTTTAAACCCTTCGGGGATTTGATGATCCATTACTTCATCTGTAAGCATAGTGGGTGTGCGGTGCCTCTGTATTGGGCGATATCACGACGAAGTTCAAAAGAGCTTTGTCTACTGTATCGGCCCGGCCGGACTTACTGTGTCCGGCGCGACGGTTGTCGTCACGTATCATGGGGCGCCCACGCGATCCATAGATCAATCTTGATTGTCTTGCCTTATCCTCCAATATATCTTGCAAGTCCAGAGCGTTCCCCTGTGGCCTTGTGCTTTTCGAGCGATGCCGGGGTACGGTTCTAGTGGAGGGCCTAGAGGCCTCTCTGTCGCGGCCACGGGTGGTCGGTCAACCGTATTGTCTGCTGGTGATGCAGGTTCATATGCCTCCTCCTCTAATCGGGGGAGCAGCTTGCGTTTAGGGTAGCTTTTGGAGGGGCGTTGGAGCTCATGCTCTTTGGCCGCAAGGACTTCAGTCCATCTGTCGGCTAGCAGATCTTGATCAGCTCTAAGCTGCTGCTGCTTTTTCTTGAGGCTGTTTGCCGAGGCCATAAGCCTGCGTTTAAAACGCTCTTGTTCGACGGGATCCTCAGGCACGACGAATTCGTCGTCGTTGAGGCTTGCCTCGTCTCCGGAGGGAGGCATGTAATCCTCTACCTCTTCGTCTGCTACTCTCTCATGAGGGCTGGCATCTCCGTCCTCCTGTGCTGAATCTTGCTGGAGGGGGTTGTCTTCGGCACTTTCTGGGGTGTTATTATCTCCGGTGCCGGAGTCTCCATCCTTGCTGTGATGGGATTTAGAGCGGCGCCGCTGACGCCGGCGCTTGGGCTGTTTCTTGGAGGGGTCATCCTCTGCTGTTCCTTCGCCATTCCCATCCTTTGGGATATCCACCATGTGTATGTCATATGATGAGGTGGCTTTCCAGTGCCCAGTAGGCGCTGGTTCTTGGTCGTCTCCGACATCATCGTCCATACCGTCGATGTCTTCGAAGTCGAAGTCTAGCATGTTGGTTTGATCGTCGACAGTGGCTACTAAGTGGGTGGTGGGTGGGCTTTGAATTTCTTCGTCGTCCGCATCCCAACCGTCCTGACCGCAGTCCGGCCAGGGCTCTCCTGATAACGAGAGATACTTTAGCGAACTCAAGATGTTGCCGAAAGGTGAGTGTTGAAAGATGTCCGCAGTGGTGAATTCCATGATCGGCGCCCAATCGGATTCGATTGGAGTGGGCGCGGGAGGTTCGGAGTCCGGCACCTCGGAGTCACGAGCTTCATGAGGGACAAGGTCAGTGTTCGGCTCCATCGCCGTAGAGGTTGCAGCCCCCCAGGCGGTGTCTAGCCACCCGTCCTCGATCTGCGCAGCCGGCTCCGAATTGAGGATCGGAGCGGACTTGTGTGCGGCCTCCAGGGCACTGTCCGGCTGCAGAGCTAAATCATGCCCATCGTGACAGTGCGGCACGCTCGGCTGTGGCTCGAACCCATCGAAGATCAAGTCTCTGCGGATGTCAGCCGTGAAGTTCAAACTTCCAAACCTGACCTGACGGCCAGGGGCGTAGCTTTCGATCTGCTCCAGATGGCCAAGCGAATTGGCCCGCGGTGCAAAGCCACCGAATACGAAGATCTGTTCGGGGAGAAAGGTCTCACCCTGGACTGTGTCGTTGTTGATGATCTAAGAAGCCATTGAGCCTATCAGTGATGACACCGAGGAACTCTCAATGAAAGCACCAATGTCGGTGTCAAAACTGGCGGATCTCGGGTAGGGGGTCCCAAACTGTGCGTCTAGGCGGATGGTAACAGGAGACAAGGGACACGATGTTTTACCCAGGTTCGGGCCCTCTTAAAGGAGGTAAAACCCTACGTCCTGCTTGATTGATATTGATGATGTGGGTATTACAAGAGTAGATCTACCACGAGATCAAGGAGGCTAAACCCTAGAAGCTAGCCTATGGTATGATTGTTGTTTCTCGTAGGGACTAAAGCCATCCAGTTTATATAGACACCGGAGAGGGCTAGGGTTACACAGAGTCGGTTACAATGGTAGGAGATCTACATATCCGTATCGCCAAGCTTGCCTTCCACGCCAAGGAAAGTCCCATCCGGACACGGGACGAAGTCTTCAATCTTGTATCTTCATAGTCTTGGAGTCCGGCCGATGATGATAGTTCGGCTATCCGGACACCCCCTAGTCCAGGACTCCCTCACCAGGTGTTGGTTTCAAGGAGTTTATGAGTTGACCAAGGTGCTACTAAGGAATTATCCAAAGAGTGGTCATGTGAGTGTTGAGCTTATTGCAAGCATGTCTTGAAGAGGAAGATTGTGTGATCATTCATGTTTACCTTCAAGACATCATCCAAATGAAGGGAGTTCGAAAGATTCAAGGTTGATCAAGACTAAGTACAGAGAGTGATTCAAGTTGATCAACACACAAAGCGTAGAAGATATACCGAGGGGGATCAAGTGATCCCATGGTATGGTAAGCATTGTCCATTATGTTTTGTGTACTAACCCATGGTCTATGTGAGAGTTCTATGTGGGGTTAGGTATGCTTCCATGGGCTTGCGTCAAGAGGAAGATATCATACAACCCATGTAGAGGATGACATCAAGTGGTGATCGTCATCAAGATTGCGGTGTGCAAGTTAAAGTGGAGAATCACGAAGAGATCAAGTGCTTGAAACTTGCCATCCATTGTGGTGAATATGGACTTGTGAAGATGTGCTAAAGAGTGGATCACCCATAGTGGAGTATGGGGGGGGGGAGGCAATCAACTAGTCTTCATCGACCCAACGCAATCAAGAAAGGTGGTCCATCTTGAGGAGGACAAGATCGTCACCATCTAGCTCAAGTGGATCATGTGCAATGCAAAGGTTTGCCCTTGCTAGGTTTTCTATTTTACCGGTCTCATGGTGGTTGTTGGGAGACCGGGTTACAGGATCGACTGTCGTACTATCAAGGGGGGCTCTCTCAAGTTGGTAGCTTGATGGTATCATTCATAGAGAGCTCAAACCATTGCAACCTTGCATCATCTTTCTTGGTTCTTGTTTGGTGTTTCTCTTTGTGAGTTTTAGAGCTTATGGTCATCTTCATGACAAGCTCTAGTTCATCAAAAACGAAGTGCACATGCATCTTCTATGATGTTTTTGATGTTGGAGGTTATGCCGGTTCTTCTCTGTTGGAGGTTTCACTCTTCTATATCTTAGGCATACTTTCCCTGCCTCTTCTTACAATAACAAGTCGCTGTTCGATGCTAATCATCGTCATCTATCCAACAAGCTTGAGTTTGCTCAATTAGGAGCTCATATGCAGAAGTTGTGGCAGTTTAGGCTTTATTGCATCCTCTATTTTCTCTGTTGTGTTCCTGAAAGCCTCAAGTGGTAGTAATGCTCTCTAGAGCGGTAGTACCGGTTGTAAGCGGCAGTACGATGACCATGTGTTGCATGTAGTACTGCTTCTTCTGGGGATGCGTTTTTTTGTGCCGGGTTTCGCGGTAGTACCTTTTATAAGAGGTAAGCAGTACTACCTCTCCAACCAAGCGGTAGTACCTCTTATAAGCCATAAGCGGTACTACCTCTCCACCCGAGCGGTAGTACCTCTTATAAGTGGTAAGCGGTACTACCTCTCTGGCAGAACTACAACTCGTGTTTTTCCCTCTCGGCTGTTTAGACCGTGCTAAGCGGTAGTACCGCTCCTCCAAGCAGCAGTACCTCTTGTGCATGACCTGAGCACATAACGGTTGGATTTGGGAGGTCCTATAAAAGGGGGTCTTCTTCCCGATTGAACCTTATCTCTTGAGGTCGTGTTCTTACCCTATTGTTGACCTTCTTCGAGCTTGCTTTCTCTCAATCCCTCCATGGGTTCTTGCTAGTTTTTTTTTGGGGGGGGGGGAAGAGGAGATCTAGATCCACATTTCCACCAATCACTTTCTCCTCTATGTGAGAGGAACCTCTTGGATCT